>NC_140989.1:168836159-168981159 GCF_052327205.1 Somniosus microcephalus | reverse complement strand
TGTGTGAGACTGTGTGTGAGAGAGTGTGTGAGACTGTGTGTGAGAGAGTGTGTGAGACTGTGTGTGTGAGAGTGTGTGAGATTGTGTGGGAGAGTGTGTGAGAGAGTGTGTGAGACTGTGTGTGAGAGAGGGTGTGAGACTGTGTGTGAGAGACTGTGTGAGACTGTGTGTGTGAGAGTGTGTGAGACTGTGTGGGAGAGTGTGTGAGAGAGTGTGTGAGACTGTGTGTGAGAGCAACTGTATGTGGGAGAGTGTGCGAGAGTGTGTGATAGTGTGTATGAGTGTGTGTGTGAGAGTGTGTGTGAGAATGTGTGTGAGAGAGTGTGGGAGAGTGTGTGAGAGAGTGTGTGAGACTGTGTGTGAGATAGTGTGTGAGACTGTGTGTGAGAGAGTGTGTGAGACTGTGTGTGAGATAGTGTGTGAGACTGTGTGTGAGAGTGTGTGTGAGACTGTGTGTATGAGAGTGTGTGAGACTGTGTGGGAGAGTGTGTGAGAGAGTGTGTGAGACTGTGTGTGAGAGAGTGTGTGAGACTGTGTGTGAGAGAGTGTGTGAGACTGTGTGTGTGAGAGTGTGTGAGACTGTGTGGGAGAGTGTGTGAGAGAGTTTGTGAGACTGTGTGTGAGAGAGTGTGTGAGACTGTGTGTGAGAGAGTGTGTGAGACTGTGTGTGAGAGTGTGTGTGAGACTGTGTGTGAGAGAGTGTGTGAGACTGTGTGTGTGAGAGTGTGTGAGACTGTGTGGGAGAGTGTGTGAGAGAGTGTGTGAGACTGTGTGTGAGAGTGTGTGTGAGACTGTGTGTGAGAGAGTGTGTGAGACTGTGTGTGAGAGAGTGTGTGAGACTGTGTGTGAGAGAGTGTGTGAGACTGTGTGTGAGAGAGTGTGTGAGACTGTGTGTGAGAGAGTGTGTGAGACTGTGTGTGTGAGAGTGTGTGAGACTGTGTGGGAGAGTGTGTGAGAGAGTGTGTGAGACTGTGTGTGAGAGCAACTGTATGTGGGAGAGTGTGCGAGAGTGTGTGATAGTGTGTATGAGTGTGTGTGTGAGAGTGTGTGTGAGAATGTGTGTGAGAGAGTGTGGGAGAGTTTGTGAGAGAGTGTGTGAGACTGTGTGTGAGAGAGTGTGTGAGACTGTGTGTGAGAGAGTGTGTGAGACTGTGTGTGTGAGAGTGTGTGAGACTGTGTGGGAGAGTGTGTGAGAGAGTGTGTGAGACTGTGTGTGAGAGAGTGTGTGAGACTGTGTGTGAGAGAGTGTGTGAGACTGTGTGTGTGAGAGTGTGTGAGACTGTGTGGGAGAGTGTGTGAGAGAGTGTGTGAGACTGTGTGTGAGAGAGTGTGTGAGACTGTGTGTGAGAGAGTGTGTGAGACTGTGTGTGAGAGTGTGTGTGAGACTGTGTGTGAGAGAGTGTGTGAGACTGTGTGTGAGAGAGTGTGTGAGACTGTGTGTGAGAGAGTGTGTGAGACTGTGTGTGAGAGAGTGTGTGAGACTGTGTGTGAGAGAGTGTGTGAGACTGTGTGTGAGAGAGTGTGTGAGAGAGTGTGTGAGAGAGTGTGTGAGACTGTGTGTGAGAGTGTGTGTGAGACTGTGTGTGAGAGAGTGTGTGAGACTGTGTGTGAGAGAGTGTGTGAGACTGTGTGTGTGAGAGTGTGTGAGACTGTGTGGGAGATTGTGTGAGAGAGTGTGTGAGACTGTGCGTGAGAGAGTGTGTGAGACTGTGTGTGAGAGAGTGTGTGAGACTGTGTGTGTGAGAGTGTGTGAGAGAGTGTGTGAGACTGTGTGTGAGAGCAACTGTATGTGGGAGAGTGTGCGAGAGTGTGTGATAGTGTGTATGAGTGTGTGTGTGAGAGTGTGTGTGAAAATGTGTGTGAGAGAGTGTGGGAGAGTGTGTGAGAGAGTGTGTGAGACTGTGTGTGAGAGAGTGTGTGAGACTGTGTGTGAGAGAGTGTGTGAGACTGTGTGTGTGAGAGTGTGTGAGACTGTGTGGGAGAGTGTGTGAGAGCGTGTGTGAGACTGTGTGTGAGAGAGTGTGTGAGACTGTGTGTGAGAGAGTGTGTGAGACTGTGTGTGTGAGAGTGTGTGAGACTGTGTGGGAGAGTGTGTGAGAGAGTGTGTGAGACTGTGTGTGAGAGAGTGTGTGAGACTGTGTGAGAGAGTGCGTGAGACTGTGTGTGAGAGTGTGTGTGAGACTGTGTGTGAGAGAGTGTGTGAGACTGTGTGTGAGAGAGTGTGTGAGACTGTGTGAGAGAGAGTGTGTGAGACTGTGTGTGAGAGAGTGTGTGAGACTGTGTGTGAGAGAGTGTGTGAGACTGTGTGTGAGAGAGTGTGTGAGACTGTGTGTGAGAGAGTGTGTGAGACTGTGTGTGTGAGAGTGTGTGAGACTGTGTGGGAGAGTGTGTGAGAGAGTGTGTGAGACTGTGTGTGAGAGAAACTGTATGTGGGAGAGTGTGCGAGAGTGTGTGATAGTGTGTATGAGTGTGTGTGTGAGAGTGTGTGTGAGAATGTGTGTGAGAGAGTGTGGGAGAGTGTGTGAGAGAGTGTGTGAGACTGTGTGTGAGAGAGTGTGTGAGACTGTGTGTGAGAGAGTGTGTGAGACTGTGTGTGTGAGAGTGTGTGAGACTGTGTGGGAGAGTGTGTGAGAGAGTGTGTGAGACTGTGTGTGAGAGAGTGTGTGAGACTGTGTGTGAGAGAGTGTGTGAGACTGTGTGTGTGAGAGTGTGTGAGACTGTGTGGGAGAGTGTGTGAGAGAGTGTGTGAGACTGTGTGTGAGAGAGTGTGTGAGACTGTGTGTGAGAGAGTGTGTGAGACTGTGTGTGAGAGTGTGTGTGAGACTGTGTGTGAGAGAGTGTGTGAGACTGTGTGTGAGAGAGTGTGTGAGACTGTGTGTGAGAGAGTGTGTGAGACTGTGTGTGAGAGAGTGTGTGAGACTCTGTGTGAGAGAGTGTGTGAGACTGTGTGTGAGAGAGTGTGTGAGACTGTGTGTGAGAGAGTGTGTGAGAGAGTGTGTGAGAGAGTGTGTGAGACTGTGTGTGAGAGTGTGTGTGAGACTGTGTGTGAGAGAGTGTGTGAGACTGTCTTTGAGAGAGTGTGTGAGACTGTGTGTGTGAGAGTGTGTGAGACTGTGTGGGAGATTGTGTGAGAGAGTGTGTGAGACTGTGTGTGAGAGAGTGTGTGAGACTGTGTGTGAGAGAGTGTGTGAGACTGTGTGTGTGAGAGTGTGTGAGAGAGTGTGTGAGACTGTGTGTGAGAGCAACTGTATGTGGGAGAGTGTGCAAGAGTGTGTGATAGTGTGTATGAGTGTGTGTGTGAGAGTGTGTGTCAGAATGTGTGTGAGAGAGTGTGGGAGAGTGTGTGAGAGAGTGTGTGAGACTGTGTGTGAGAGAGTGTGTGAGACTGTGTGTGAGAGAGTGTGTGAGACTGTGTGTGTGAGAGTGTGTGAGACTGTGTGGGAGAGTGTGTGAGAGAGTGTGTGAGACTGTGTGTGAGAGAGTGTGTGAGACTGTGTGTGAGAGAGTGTGTGAGACTGTGTGTGTGAGAGTGTGTGAGACTGTGTGGGAGAGTGTGTGAGAGAGTGTGTGAGAGAATGTGTGAGACTGTGTGTGAGAGTGTGTGTGAGACTGTGTGTGAGAGAGTGTGTGAGACTGTGTGTGAGAGAGTGTGTGAGACTGTGTGTGAGAGAGTGTGTGAGACTGTGTGTGAGAGAGTGTGTGAGACTGTGTGTGAGAGAGTGTGTGAGACTGTGTGTGAGAGAGTGTGTGAGACTGTGTGAGAGAATGTGTGAGACTGTGTGTGAGAGTGTGTGTGAGACTGTGTGTGAGAGAGTGTGTGAGACTGTGTGTGAGAGAGTGTGTGAGACTGTGTGTGAGAGAGTGTGTGAGACTGTGTGTGAGAGAGTGTGTGAGACTGTGTGTGAGAGAGTGTGTGAGACTGTGTGTGAGAGAGTGTGTGAGACTGTGTGTGAGAGAGTGTGTGAGACTGTGTGTGTGAGAGTGTGTGAGACTGTGTGGGAGAGTGTGTGAGAGAGTGTGTGAGACTGTGTGTGAGAGCAACTGTATGTGGGAGAGTGTGCGAGAGTGTGTGATAGTGTGTATGAGTGTGTGTGTGAGAGTGTGTGTGAGAATGTGTGTGAGAGAGTGTGGGAGAGTGTGTGAGAGAGTGTGTGAGACTGTGTGTGAGAGAGTGTGTGAGACTGTGTGTGAGAGAGTGTGTGAGACTGTGTGTGTGAGAGTGTGTGAGACTGTGTGGGAGAGTGTGTGAGAGAGTGTGTGAGACTGTGTGTGAGAGAGTGTGTGAGACTGTGTGTGAGAGAGTGTGTGAGACTGTGTGTGTGAGAGTGTGTGAGACTGTGTGGGAGAGTGTGTGAGAGAGTGTGTGAGACTGTGTGTGAGAGAGTGTGTGAGACTGTGTGTGAGAGAGTGTGTGAGACTGTGTGTGAGAGTGTGTGTGAGACTGTGTGTGAGAGTGTGTGAGACTGTGTGTGAGAGAGTGTGTGAGACTGTGTGTGAGAGAGTGTGTGAGACTGTGTGTGAGAGAGTGTGTGAGACTGTGTGTGAGAGAGTGTGTGAGACTGTGTGTGAGAGAGTGTGTGAGAGAGTGTGTGAGAGAGTGTGTGAGACTGTGTGTGAGAGTGTGTGTGAGACTGTGTGTGAGAGAGTGTGTGAGACTGTGTGTGAGAGAGTGTGTGAGACTGTGTGTGAGAGTGTGTGAGACTGTGTGGGAGATTGTGTGAGAGAATGTGTGAGACTGTGTGTGAGAGAGTGTGTGAGACTGTGTGTGAGAGAGTGTGTGAGACTGTGTGTGTGAGAGAGTGTGAGAGAGTGTGTGAGACTGTGTGTGAGAGCAACTGTATGTGGGAGAGTGTGTGATAGTGTGTATGAGTGTGTGTGTGAGAGTGTGTGTGAGAATGTGTGTGAGAGAGTGTGGGAGAGTGTGTGAGAGAGTGTGTGAGACTGTGTGTGAGAGAGTGTGTGAGACTGTGTGTGAGAGAGTGTGTGAGACTGTGTGTGTGAGAGTGTGTGAGACTGTGTGGGAGAGTGTGTGAGAGAGTGTGTGAGACTGTGTGTGAGAGAGTGTGTGAGACTGTGTGTGAGAGAGTGTGTGAGACTGTGTGTGAGAGAGTGTGTGAGACTGTGTGTGTGAGAGTGTGTGAGACTGTGTGGGAGAGTGTGTGAGAGAGTGTGTGAGACTGTGTGTGAGAGAGTGTGTGAGACTGTGTGTGAGAGAGTGTGTGAGACTGTGTGTGAGAATGTGTGTGAGACTATGTGTGAGAGAGTGTGTGAGACTGTGTGTGAGAGAGTGTGTGAGACTGTGTGTGAGAGAGTGTGTGAGACTGTGTGTGAGAGAGTGTGTGAGACTGTGTGTGAGAGAGTGTGTGAGACTGTGTGTGTGAGAGTGTGTGAGACTGTGTGGGAGAGTGTGTGAGAGAGTGTGTGAGACTGTGTGTGAGAGCAACTGTATGTGGGAGAGTGTGCGAGAGTGTGTGATAGTGTGTATGTGTGTGTGTGTGAGAGTGTGTGTGAGAATGTGTGTGAGAGAGTGTGGGAGAGTGTGTGAGAGAGTGTGTGAGACTGTGTGTGAGAGAGTGTGTGAGACTGTGTGTGTGAGAGTGTGTGAGACTGTGTGGGAGAGTGTGTGAGAGAGTGTGTGAGAGAGTGTGTGAGACTGTGTGTGAGAGAGTGTGTGAGACTGTGTGTGTGAGAGTGTGTGAGACTGTGTGGGAGAGTGTGTGAGAGAGTGTGTGAGACTGTGTGTGAGAGAGTGTGTGAGACTGTGTGTGAGAGAGTGTGTGAGACTGTGTGTGAGAGAGTGTGTGAGACTGTGTGTGAGAGTGTTTGTGAGACTGTGTGTGAGAGAGTGTGTGAGACTGTGTGTGAGAGAGTGTGTGAGACTGTGTGTGAGAGAGTGTGTGAGACTGTGTGTGAGAGAATGTGTGAGACTGTGTGTGAGAGAGTGTGTGAGACTGTGTGTGAGAGAGTGTGTGAGACTGTGTGTGAGAGAGTGTGTGAGAGAGTGTGTGAGAGAGTGTGTGAGACTGGGTGTGAGAGTGTGTGTGAGACTGTGTGTGAGAGAGTGTGTGAGACTGTGTGTGAGAGAGTGTGTGAGACTGTGTGTGAGAGTGTGTGAGACTGTGTGGGAGATTGTGTGAGAGAATGTGTGAGACTGTGTGTGAGAGAGTGTGTGAGACTGTGTGTGAGAGAGTGTGTGAGACTGTGTGTGTGAGAGTGTGTGAGAGAGTGTGTGAGACTGTGTGTGAGAGCAACTGTATGTGGGAGAGTGTGCGAGAGTGTGTGATAGTGTGTATGAGTGTGTGTGTGAGAGTGTGTGTGAGAATGTGTGTGAGAGAGTGTGGGAGAGTGTGTGAGAGAGTGTGTGAGACTGTGTGTGAGAGAGTGTGTGAGACTGTGTGTGAGAGAGTGTGTGAGACTGTGTGTGAGAGTGTGTGTGAGACTGTGTGTGAGAGAGTGTGTGAGACTGTGTGTGTGAGAGTGTGTGAGACTGTGTGGGAGAGTGTGTGAGAGAGTGTGTGAGACTGTGTGTGAGAGAGTGTGTGAGACTGTGTGTGAGAGAGTGTGTGAGACTGTGTGTGAGAGTGTGTGTGAGACTGTGTGTGAGAGAGTGTGTGAGACTGTGTGTGAGAGAGTGTGTGAGACTGTGTGTGAGAGAGTGTGTGAGACTGTGTGTGAGAGAGTGTGTGAGACTGTGTGTGAGAGAGTGTGTGAGACTGTGTGTGAGAGAGTGTGTGAGAGAGTGTGTGAGAGAGTGTGTGAGACTGTGTGTGAGAGAGTGTGTGAGAGAGTGTGTGAGAGATTGTGTGAGACTGTGTGTGAGATTGTGTGTGAGACTGTGTGTGAGAGAGTGTGTGAGACTGTCTTTGAGAGAGTGTGTGAGACTGTGTGTGTGAGAGTGTGTGAGACTGTGTGGGAGATTGTGTGAGAGAGTGTGTGAGACTGTGTGTGAGACTGTGTGTGAGAGCAACTGTATGTGGGAGAGTGTGCGAGAGTGTGTGATAGTGTGTGAGAGAGTGTGTGAGACTGTGTGTGAGAGCAACTGTATGTGGGAGAGTGTGCGAGAGTGTGTGATAGTGTGTATGAGTGTGTGTGTGAGAATGTGTGTGAGAATGTGTGTGAGAGAGTGTGGGAGAGTGTGTGAGAGAGTGTGTGAGACTGTGTGTGAGAGGGTGTGTGAGACTGTGTGTGAGAGAGTGTGTGAGACTGTGTGTGTGAGAGTGTGTGAGACTGTGTGGGAGAGTGTGTGAGAGAGTGTGTGAGACTGTGTGTGAGAGAGTGTGTGAGACTGTGTGTGAGAGAGTGTGTGAGACTGTGTGTGTGAGAGTGTGTGAGACTGTGTGGGAGAGTTTGTGAGAGAGTGTGTGAGACTGTGTGTGAGAGAGTGTGTGAGACTGTGTGAGAGAATGAGCGAGACTGTGTGTGAGAGTGTGTGTGAGACTGTGTGTGAGAGAGTGTGTGAGACTGTGTGTGAGAGAGTGTGTGAGACTGTGTGTGAGAGAGTGTGTGAGACTGTGTGTGAGAGAGTGTGTGAGACTGTGTGTGAGAGAGTGTGTGAGACTGTGTGTGAGAGAGTGTGTGAGACTGTGTGTGAGAGAGTGTGTGAGACTGTGTGTGTGAGAGTGTGTGAGACTGTGTGGGAGAGTGTGTGAGAGAGTGTGTGAGACTGTGTGTGAGAGCAACTGTATGTGGGAGAGTGTGCGAGAGTGTGTGATAGTGTGTATGAGTGTGTGTGTGAGAGTGTGTGTGAGAATGTGTGTGAGAGAGTGTGGGAGAGTGTGTGAGAGAGTGTGTGAGACTGTGTGTGAGAGAGTGTGTGAGACTGTGTGTGAGAGAGTGTGTGAGACTGTGTGTGTGAGAGTGTGTGAGACTGTGTGGGAGAGTGTGTGAGAGAGTGTGTGAGACTGTGTGTGAGAGAGTGTGTGAGACTGTGTGAGAGAGAATGTGTGAGACTGTGTGTGTGAGAGTGTGTGAGACTGTGTGGGAGAGTGTGTGAGAGAGTGTGTGAGACTGTGTGTGAGAGAGTGTGTGAGACTGTGTGTGAGAGAGTGTGTGAGACTGTGTGTGATAGTGTGTGTGAGACTGTGTGTGAGAGTGTGTGAGACTGTGTGTGAGAGAGTGTGTGAGACTGTGTGTGAGAGAGTGTGTGAGACTGTGTGTGAGAGAGTGTGTGAGACTGTGTGTGAGAGAGTGTGTGAGACTGTGTGTGAGAGAGTGTGTGAGAGAGTGTGTGAGAGAGTGTGTGAGACTGTGTGTGAGAGTGTGTGTGAGACTGTGTGTGAGAGAGTGTGTGAGACTGTGTGTGAGAGAGTGTGTGAGACTGTGTGTGAGAGTGTGTGAGACTGTGTGGGAGATTGTGTGAGAGAATGTGTGAGACTGTGTGTGAGAGAGTGTGTGAGACTGTGTGTGAGAGAGTGTGTGAGACTGTGTGTGTGAGAGAGTGTGAGAGAGTGTGTGAGACTGTGTGTGAGAGCAACTGTATGTGGGAGAGTGTGCGAGAGTGTGTGATAGTGTGTATGAGTGTGTGTGTGAGAGTGTGTGTGAGAATGTGTGTGAGAGAGTGTGGGAGAGTGTGTGAGAGAGTGTGTGAGACTGTGTGTGAGAGAGTGTGTGAGACTGTGTGTGTGAGAGTGTGTGAGACTGTGTGGGAGAGTGTGTGAGAGAGTGTGTGAGACTGTGTGTGAGAGAGTGTGTGAGACTGTGTGTGAGAGAGTGTGTGAGACTGTGTGTGTGAGAGTGTGTGAGACTGTGTGGGAGAGTGTGTGAGAGAGTGTGTGAGACTGTGTGTGAGAGAGTGTGTGAGACTGTGTGTGAGAGAGTGTGTGAGACTGTGTGTGAGAGTGTGTGTGAGACTGTGTGTGAGAGAGTGTGTGAGACTGTGTGTGAGAGAGTGTGTGAGACTGTGTGTGAGAGAGTGTGTGAGACTGTGTGTGAGAGAGTGTGTGAGACTGTGTGTGAGAGAGTGTGTGAGACTGTGTGTGTGAGAGTGTGTGAGACTGTGTGGGAGAATGTGTGAGAGAGTGTGTGAGACTGTGTGTGAGAGCAACTGTATGTGGGAGAGTGTGCGAGAGTGTGTGATAGTGTGTATGAGTGTGTGCGTGAGAGTGTGTGTGAGAATGTGTGTGAGAGAGTGTGGGAGAGTGTGTGAGAGAATGTGTGAGACTGTGTGTGAGAGAGTGTGTGAGACTGTGTGTGAGAGAGTGTGTGAGACTGTGTGTGAGAGAGTGTGTGAGACTGTGTGTGAGAGAATGTGTGAGACTGTGTGTGAGAGAGTGTGTGAGACTGTGTGTGAGAGAGTGTGTGAGACTGTGTGTGAGAGAGTGTGTGAGAGAGTGTGTGAGAGAGTGTGTGAGACTGTGTGTGAGAGTGTGTGTGAGACTGTGTGTGAGAGAGTGTGTGAGACTGTGTGTGAGAGAGTGTGTGAGACTGTGTGTGAGAGTGTGTGAGACTGTGTGGGAGATTGTGTGAGAGAATGTGTGAGACTGTGTGTGAGAGAGTGTGTGAGACTGTGTGTGAGAGAGTGTGTGAGACTGTGTGTGTGAGAGTGTGTGAGAGAGTGTGTGAGACTGTGTGTGAGAGCAACTGTATGTGGGAGAGTGTGCGAGAGTGTGTGATAGTGTGTATGAGTGTGTGTGTGAGAGTGTGTGTGAGAATGTGTGTGAGAGAGTGTGGGAGAGTGTGTGAGAGAGTGTGTGAGACTGTGTGTGAGAGAGTGTGTGAGACTGTGTGTGAGAGAGTGTGTGAGACTGTGTGTGAGAGTGTGTGTGAGACTGTGTGTGAGAGAGTGTGTGAGACTGTGTGTGTGAGAGTGTGTGAGACTGTGTGGGAGAGTGTGTGAGAGAGTGTGTGAGACTGTGTGTGAGAGAGTGTGTGAGACTGTGTGTGAGAGAGTGTGTGAGACTGTGTGTGAGAGTGTGTGTGAGACTGTGTGTGAGAGAGTGTGTGAGACTGTGTGTGAGAGAGTGTGTGAGACTGTGTGTGAGAGAGTGTGTGAGACTGTGTGTGAGAGAGTGTGTGAGACTGTGTGTGAGAGAGTGTGTGAGACTGTGTGTGAGAGAGTGTGTGAGAGAGTGTGTGAGAGAGTGTGTGAGACTGTGTGTGAGAGAGTGTGTGAGAGAGTGTGTGAGAGAGTGTGTGAGACTGTGTGTGAGAGTGTGTGTGAGACTGTGTGTGAGAGAGTGTGTGAGACTGTCTTTGAGAGAGTGTGTGAGACTGTGTGTGTGAGAGTGTGTGAGACTGTGTGGGAGATTGTGTGAGAGAGTGTGTGAGACTGTGTGTGAGACTGTGTGTGAGAGCAACTGTATGTGGGAGAGTGTGCGAGAGTGTGTGATAGTGTGTGAGAGAGTGTGTGAGACTGTGTGTGAGAGCAACTGTATGTGGGAGAGTGTGCGAGAGTGTGTGATAGTGTGTATGAGTGTGTGTGTGAGAGTGTGTGTGAGAATGTGTGTGAGAGAGTGTGGGAGAGTGTGTGTGTGAGAGTGTGTGAGACTGTGTGGGAGAGTGTGTGAGAGAGTGTGTGAGACTGTGTGTGAGAGAGTGTGTGAGACTGTGTGTGAGAGAGTGTGTGAGACTGTGTGTGTGAGAGTGTGTGAGACTGTGTGGGAGAGTGTGTGAGAGAGTGTGTGAGACTGTGTGTGAGAGAGTGTGTGAGACTGTGTGAGAGAATGTGTGAGACTGTGTGTGAGAGTGTGTGTGAGACTGTGTGTGAGAGAGTGTGTGAGACTGTGTGTGAGAGAGTGTGTGAGACTGTGTGTGAGAGAGTGTGTGAGACTGTGTGTGAGAGAGTGTGTGAGACTGTGTGTGAGAGAGTGTGTGAGACTGTGTGTGTGAGAGTGTGTGAGACTGTGTGGGAGAGTGTGTGAGAGAGTGTGTGAGACTGTGTGTGAGAGCAACTGTATGTGGGAGAGTGTGCGAGAGTGTGTGATAGTGTGTATGAGTGTGTGTGTGAGAGTGTGTGTGAGAATGTGTGTGAGAGAGTGTGGGAGAGTGTGTGAGAGAGTGTGTGAGACTGTGTGTGAGAGAGTGTGTGAGACTGTGTGTGAGAGAGTGTGTGAGACTGTGTGTGTGAGAGTGTGTGAGACTGTGTGGGAGAGTGTGTGAGAGAGTGTGTGAGACTGTGTGTGAGAGAGTGTCTGTGTGAGAGAGAATGTGTGAGACTGTGTGTGTGAGAGTGTGTGAGACTGTGTGGGAGAGTGTGTGAGAGAGTGTGTGAGACTGTGTGTGAGAGAGTGTGTGAGACTGTGTGTGAGAGAGTGTGTGAGACTGTGTGTGAGAGTGTGTGTGAGACTGTGTGTGAGAGTGTGTGAGACTGTGTGTGAGAGAGTGTGTGAGACTGTGTGTGAGAGAGTGTGTGAGACTGTGTGTGAGAGAGTGTGTGAGAATGTGTGTGAGAGAGTGTGTGAGACTGTGTGTGAGAGAGTGTGTGAGAGAGTGTGTGAGAGAGTGTGTGAGACTGTGTGTGAGAGTGTGTGTGAGACTGTGTGTGAGAGAGTGTGTGAGACTGTGTGTGAGAGAGTGTGTGAGACTGTGTGTGAGAGTGTGTGAGACTGTGTGGGAGATTGTGTGAGAGAATGTGTGAGACTGTGTGTGAGAGAGTGTGTGAGACTGTGTGTGAGAGAGTGTGTGAGACTGTGTGTGTGAGAGAGTGTGAGAGAGTGTGTGAGACTGTGTGTGAGAGCAACTGTATGTGGGAGAGTGTGCGAGAGTGTGTGATAGTGTGTATGAGTGTGTGTGTGAGAGTGTGTGTGAGAATGTGTGTGAGAGAGTGTGGGAGAGTGTGTGAGAGAGTGTGTGAGACTGTGTGTGAGAGAGTGTGTGAGACTGTGTGTGTGAGAGTGTGTGAGACTGTGTGGGAGAGTGTGTGAGAGAGTGTGTGAGACTGTGTGTGAGAGAGTGTGTGAGACTGTGTGTGAGAGAGTGTGTGAGACTGTGTGTGAGAGTGTGTGTGAGACTGTGTGTGAGAGAGTGTGTGAGACTGTGTGTGAGAGAGTGTGCGAGACTGTGTGTGAGAGAGTGTGTGAGACTGTGTGTGAGAGAGTGTGTGAGACTGTGTGTGAGAGCAACTGTATGTGGGAGAGTGTGCGAGAGTGTGTGATAGTGTGTATGAGTGTGTGTGTGAGAGTGTGTGTGAGAATGTGTGTGAGAGAGTGTGGGAGAGTGTGTGAGAGAGTGTGTGAGACTGTGTGTGAGAGAGTGTGTGAGACTGTGTGTGAGAGAGTGTGTGAGAGAATGTGTGAGACTGTGTGTGAGAGAGTGTGTGGGAGAGTGTGTGAGAGAATGTGTGAGACTGTGTGTGAGAGAGTGTGTGAGACTGTGTGTGAGAGAGTGTGTGAGAATGTGTGTGAGAGAGTGTGGGAGAGTGTGTGAGAGAATGTGTGAGACTGTGTGTGAGAGAGTGTGTGAGACTGTGTGTGAGAGAGTGTGTGAGACTGTGTGTGAGAGAGTGTGTGAGACTGTGTGTGAGAGTGTGTGTGAGACTGTGTGTGAGAGTGTGTGAGACTGTGTGTGAGAGAGTGTGTGAGACTGTGTGTGAGAGAGTGTGTGAGACTGTGTGGGAGAATGTGTGAGAGAGTGTGTGAGACTGTGTGTGAGAGTGTGTGTGAGACTGTGTGTGAGAGAGTGTGTGAGACTGTGTGTGAGAGTGTGTGAGAGAGTGTGTGTGAGAGTGTGTGTGAGACTGTGTGTGAGAGAGTGTGTGAGACTGTGTGTGAGAGAGTGTGTGAGACTGTGTGTGAGAGTGTGTGTGAGACTGTGTGTGAGAGAGTGTGTGAGACTGTGTGTGAGAGAGTGTGTGAGACTGTGTGTGAGAGTGTGTGTGAGACTGTGTGTGAGAGAGTGTGTGAGACTGTGTGTGAGAGAGTGTGTGAGACTGTGTGTGAGAGTGTGTGAGAGAGTGTGTGAGACTGTGTGTGAGAGAGTGTGTGAGACTGTGTGTGAGAGTGTGTGTGAGACTGTGTGTGAGAGAGTGTGTGAGACTGTGTGTGAGAGTGTGTGAGACTGTGTGTGAGAGAGTGTGTGAGAGAGTGTGTGAGAGAGTGTGTGAGACTGTGTGTGAGAGTGTGTGTGAGACTGTGTGTGAGAGAGTGTGTGAGACTGTGTGTGAGAGTGTGTGTGAGACTGTGTGTGAGAGAGTGTGTGAGACTGTGTGTGAGAGAGTGTGTGAGACTGTGTGTGAGAGAGTGTGTGAGAGAGTGTGTGAGAGAGTGTGTGAGACTGTGTGTGAGAGTGTGTGTGAGACTGTGTGTGAGAGAGTGTGTGAGAGAGTGTGTGAGAGAGTGTGTGAGACTGTGTGTGAGAGTGTGTGAGACTGTGTGTGAGAGAGTGTGTGAGACTGTGTGTGTGAGAGTGTGTGAGACTGTGTGGGAGAGTGTGTGAGAGAGTGTGTGAGAGTGTGTGTGAGAGAGTGTGTGAGAGTGTGTGTGAGAGAGTGTGTGAGACTGTGTGTGAGAGAGTGTGTGAGACTGTGTGTGAGAGAGTGTGTGAGACTGTGTGTGAGAGAGTGTGTGAGAGAGTGTGTGAGAGAGTGTGTGAGACTGTGTGTGAGAGAGTGTGTGAGACTGTGTGTGAGAGTGTGTGTGAGACTGTGTGTGAGAGAGTGTGTGAGACTGTGTGTGAGAGAGTGTGTGAGACTGTGTGTGAGAGTGTGTGAGACTGTGTGGGAGATTGTGTGAGAGAATGTGTGAGAGTGTGTGAGAGAGTGTGTGAGACTGTGTGTGAGAGAGTGTGTGAGACTGTGTGTGAGAGTGTGTGTGAGACTGTGTGTGAGAGAGTGTGTGAGACTGTGTGTGAGAGAGTGTGTGAGACTGTGTGTGAGAGAGTGTGTGAGACTGTGTGTGAGAGAATGTGTGAGACTGTGTGTGAGAGAGTGTGTGAGACTGTGTGTGAGAGAGTGTGTGAGACTGTGTGTGAGAGAGTGTGTGAGAGAGTGTGTGAGAGAGTGTGTGACTGTGTGTGAGAGTGTGTGTGTGAGACTGTGTGTGAGAGAGTGTGTGAGACTGTGTGTGAGAGAGTGTGTGAGACTGTGTGTGAGAGTGTGTGAGACTGTGTGGGAGATTGTGTGAGAGAATGTGTGAGACTGTGTGTGAGAGAGTGTGTGAGACTGTGTGTGAGAGAGTGTGTGAGACTGTGTGTGTGAGAGTGTGTGAGAGAGTGTGTGAGACTGTGTGTGAGAGCAACTGTATGTGGGAGAGTGTGCGAGAGTGTGTGATAGTGTGTATGAGTGTGTGTGTGAGAGTGTGTGTGAGAATGTGTGTGAGAGAGTGTGGGAGAGTGTGTGAGAGAATGTGTGAGACTGTGTGTGAGAGAGTGTGTGAGACTGTGTGTGAGAGAGTGTGTGAGACTGTGTGTGAGAGAGTGTGTGAGACTGTGTGTGAGAGAGTGTGTGAGACTGTGTGTGAGAGAGTGTGTGAGACTGTGTGTGAGAGTGTGTGTGAGACTGTGTGTGAGAGTGTGTGAGACTGTGTGTGAGAGAGTGTGTGAGACTGTGTGTGAGAGAGTGTGTGAGACTGTGTGTGAGAGAGTGTGTGAGACTGTGTGTGAGAGAGTGTGTGAGACTGTGTGTGAGAGAGTGTGTGAGAGAGTGTGTGAGACTGTGTGTGAGAGTGTGTGTGAGACTGTGTGTGAGAGAGTGTGTGAGACTGTGTGTGAGAGAGTGTGTGAGACTGTGTGTGAGAGTGTGTGAGACTGTGTGGGAGATTGTGTGAGAGAATGTGTGAGACTGTGTGTGAGAGAGTGTGTGAGACTGTGTGTGAGAGAGTGTGTGAGACTGTGTGTGTGAGAGAGTGTGAGAGAGTGTGTGAGACTGTGTGTGAGAGCAACTGTATGTGGGAGAGTGTGCGAGAGTGTGTGATAGTGTGTATGAGTGTGTGTGTGAGAGTGTGTGTGAGAATGTGTGTGAGAGAGTGTGGGAGAGTGTGTGAGAGAGTGTGTGAGACTGTGTGTGAGAGAGTGTGTGAGACTGTGTGTGAGAGAGTGTGTGAGACTGTGTGTGTGAGAGTGTGTGAGACTGTGTGGGAGAGTGTGTGAGAGAGTGTGTGAGAGAGTGTGTGAGACTGTGTGTGAGAGAGTGTGTGAGACTGTGTGTGTGAGAGTGTGTGAGACTGTGTGGGAGAGTGTGTGAGAGAGTGTGTGAGACTGTGTGTGAGAGAGTGTGTGAGACTGTGTGTGAGAGAGTGTGTCAGACTGTGTGTGAGAGTGTGTGTGAGACTGTGTGTGAGAGAGTGTGTGAGACTGTGTGTGAGAGAGTGTGTGAGACTGTGTGTGAGAGAGTGTGTGAGACTGTGTGTGAGAGAGTGTGTGAGACTGTGTGTGAGAGAGTGTGTGAGACTGTATGTGTGAGAGTGTGTGAGACTGTGTGGGAGAGTGTGTGAGAGAGTGTGTGAGACTGTGTGTGAGAGCAACTGTATGTGGGAGAGTGTGCGAGAGTGTGTGATAGTGTGTATGAGTGTGTGTGTGAGAGTGTGTGTGAGAATGTGTGTGAGAGAATGTGGGAGAGTGTGTGAGAGAGTGTGTGAGACTGTGTGTGAGAGAGTGTGTGAGACTGTGTGTGAGAGAGTGTGTGAGACTGTGTGTGTGAGATTGTGTGAGACTGTGTGGGAGAGTGTGTGAGAGAGAGTGTGAGAGAGTGTGTGAGACTGTGTGTGAGAGAGTGTGTGAGACTGTGTGTGTGAGAGTGTGTGAGACTGTGTGGGAGAGTGTGTGAGAGAGTGTGTGAGACTGTGTGTGAGAGAGTGTGTGAGACTGTGTGTGAGAGAGTGTGTGAGACTGTGTGTGAGAGAGTGTGTGAGACTGTGTGTGAGAGTGTGTGTGAGACTGTGTGTGAGAGAGTGTGTGAGACTGTGTGTGAGAGAGTGTGTGAGACTGTGTGTGAGAGAGTGTGTGAGACTGTGTGTGAGAGAATGTGTGAGACTGTGTGTGAGAGAGTGTGTGAGACTGTGTGTGAGAGAGTGTGTGAGACTGTGTGTGAGAGAGTGTGTGAGAGAGTGTGTGAGAGAGTGTGTGAGACTGTGTGTGAGAGTGTGTGTGAGACTGTGTGTGAGAGAGTGTGTGAGACTGTGTGTGAGAGAGTGTGTGAGACTGTGTGTGAGAGTGTGTGAGACTGTGTGGGAGATTGTGTGAGAGAATGTGTGAGACTGTGTGTGAGAGAGTGTGTGAGACTGTGTGTGAGAGAGTGTGTGAGACTGTGTGTGTGAGAGTGTGTGAGAGAGTGTGTGAGACTGTGTGTGAGAGCAACTGTATGTGGGAGAGTGTGCGAGAGTGTGTGATAGTGTGTATGAGTGTGTGTGTGAGAGTGTGTGTGAGAATGTGTGTGAGAGAGTGTGGGAGAGTGTGTGAGAGAGTGTGTGAGACTGTGTGTGAGAGAGTGTGTGAGACTGTGTGTGAGAGAGTGTGTGAGACTGTGTGTGAGAGTGTGTGTGAGACTGTGTGTGAGAGAGTGTGTGAGCCTGTGTGTGTGAGAGTGTGTGAGACTGTGTGGGAGAGTGTGTGAGAGAGTGTGTGAGACTGTGTGTGAGAGAGTGTGTTAGACTGTGTGTGAGAGAGTGTGTGAGACTGTGTGTGAGAGTGTGTGTGATACTGTGTGTGAGAGAGTGTGTGAGACTGTGTGTGAGAGAGTGTGTGAGACTGTGTGTGAGAGAGTGTGTGAGACTGTGTGTGAGAGAGTGTGTGAGACTGTGTGTGAGAGAGTGTGTGAGACTGTGTGTGAGAGAGTGTGTGAGACTGTGTGTGAGAGAGTGTGTGAGAGAGTGTGTGAGAGAGTGTGTGAGACTGTGTGTGAGAGAGTGTGTGAGACTGTCTTTGAGAGAGTGTGTGAGACTGTGTGTGTGAGAGTGTGTGAGACTGTGTGGGTGATTGTGTGAGAGAGTGTGTGAGACTGTGTGTGAGACTGTGTGTGAGAGCAACTGTATGTGGGAGAGTGTGCGAGAGTGTGTGATAGTGTGTGAGAGAGTGTGTGAGACTGTGTGTGAGAGCAACTGTATGTGGGAGAGTGTGCGAGAGTGTGTGATAGTGTGTATGAGTGTGTGTGTGAGAGTGCGTGTGAGAATGTGTGTGAGAGAGTGTGGGAGAGTGTGTGAGAGAGTGTGTGAGACTGTGTGTGAGAGAGTGTGTGAGACTGTGTGTGAGAGAGTGTGTGAGACTGTGTGTGTGAGAGTGTGTGAGACTGTGTGGGAGAGTGTGTGAGAGAGTGTGTGAGACTGTGTGTGAGAGAGTGTGTGAGACTGTGTGTGAGAGAGTGTGTGAGACTGTGTGTGTGAGAGTGTGTGAGACTGTGTGGGAGAGTGTGTGAGAGAGTGTGTGAGACTGTGTGTGAGAGAGTGTGTGAGACTGTGTGAGAGAATGTGTGAGACTGTGTGTGAGAGTGTGTGTGAGACTGTGTGTGAGAGAGTGTGTGAGACTGTGTGTGAGAGAGTGTGTGAGACTGTGTGTGAGAGAGTGTGTGAGACTGTGTGTGAGAGAGTGTGTGAGACTGTGTGTGAGAGAGTGTGTGAGACTGTGTGTGAGAGAGTGTGTGAGACTGTGTGTGAGAGAGTGTGTGAGACTGTGTGTGTGAGAGTGTGTGAGACTGTGTGGGAGAGTGTGTGAGAGAGTGTGTGAGACTGTGTGTGAGAGCAACTGTATGTGGGAGAGTGTGCGAGAGTGTGTGATAGTGTGTATGAGTGTGTGTGTGAGAGTGTGTGTGAGAATGTGTGTGAGAGAGTGTGGGAGAGTGTGTGAGAGAGTGTGTGAGACTGTGTGTGAGAGAGTGTGTGAGACTGTGTGTGAGAGAGTGTGTGAGACTGTGTGTGTGAGAGTGTGTGAGACTGTGTGGGAGAGTGTGTGAGAGAGTGTGTGAGACTGTGTGTGAGAGAGTGTGTGAGACTGTGTGTGAGAGAATGTGTGAGACTGTGTGTGTGAGAGTGTGTGAGACTGTGTGGGAGAGTGTGTGAGAGAGTGTGTGAGACTGTGTGTGAGAGAGTGTGTGAGACTGTGTGTGAGAGAGTTTGTGAGACTGTGTGTGAGAGTGTGTGTGAGACTGTGTGTGAGAGTGTGTGAGACTGTGTGTGAGAGAGTGTGTGAGACTGTGTGTGAGAGAGTGTGTGAGACTGTGTGTGAGAGAGTGTGTGAGACTGTGTGTGAGAGAGTGTCTGAGACTGTGTGTGAGAGAGTGGGTGAGAGAGTTTGTGAGAGAGTGTGTGAGACTGTGTGTGAGAGTGTGTGTGAGACTGTGTGTGAGAGAGTGTGTGAGACTGTGTGTGAGAGAGTGTGTGAGACTGTGTGTGAGAGTGTGTGAGACTGTGTGGGAGATTGTGTGAGAGAATGTGTGAGACTGTGTGTGAGAGAGTGTGTGAGACTGTGTGTGAGAGAGTGTGTGAGACTGTGTGTGTGAGAGAGTGTGAGAGAGTGTGTGAGACTGTGTGTGAGAGCAACTGTATGTGGGAGAGTGTGCGAGAGTGTGTGATAGTGTGTATGAGTGTGTGTGTGAGAGTGTGTGTGAGAATGTGTGTGAGAGAGTGTGGGAGAGTGTGTGAGAGAGTGTGTGAGACTGTGTGTGAGAGAGTGTGTGAGACTGTGTGTGAGAGAGTGTGTGAGACTGTGTGTGTGAGAGTGTGTGAGACTGTGTGGGAGAGTGTGTGAGAGAGTGTGTGAGACTGTGTGTGAGAGAGTGTGTGAGACTGTGTGTGAGAGAGTGTGTGAGACTGTGTGTGAGAGAGTGTGTGAGACTGTGTGTGAGAGTTTGTGTGAGACTGTGTGTGAGAGAGTGTGTGAGACTGTGTGTGAGAGAGTGTGTGAGACTGTGTGTGAGAGAGTGTGTGAGACTGTGTGTGAGAGAGTGTGTGAGACTGTGTGTGAGAGAGTGTGTGAGACTGTGTGTGTGAGAGTGTGTGAGACTGTGTGGGAGAGTGTGTGAGAGAGTGTGTGAGACTGTGTGTGAGAGCAACTGTATGTGGGAGAGTGTGCGAGAGTGTGTGATAGTGTGTATGAGTGTGTGTGTGAGAGTGTGTGTGAGAATGTGTGTGAGAGAGTGTGGGAGAGTGTGTGAGAGAGTGTGTGAGACTGTGTGTGAGAGAGTGTGTGAGACTGTGTGTGAGAGAGTGTGTGAGACTGTGTGTGTGAGAGTGTGTGAGACTGTGTGGGAGAGTGTGTGAGAGAGTGTGTGAGAGAGTGTGTGAGACTGTGTGTGAGAGAGTGTGTGAGACTGTGTGTGTGAGAGTGTGTGAGACTGTGTGGGAGAGTGTGTGAGAGAGTGTGTGAGACTGTGTGTGAGAGAGTGTGTGAGACTGTGTGTGAGAGAGTGTGTGAGACTGTGTGTGAGAGAGTGTGTGAGACTGTGTGTGAGAGTGTGTGTGAGACTGTGTGTGAGAGAGTGTGTGAGACTGTGTGTGAGAGAGTGTGTGAGACTGTGTGTGAGAGAGTGTGTGAGACTGTGTGTGAGAGAATGTGTGAGACTGTGTGTGAGAGAGTGTGTGAGACTGTGTGTGAGAGAGTGTGTGAGACTGTGTGTGAGAGAGTGTGTGAGAGAGTGTGTGAGACTGTGTGTGAGAGTGTGTGTGAGACTGTGTGTGAGAGAGTGTGTGAGACTGTGTGTGAGAGAGTGTGTGAGACTGTGTGTGAGAGAGTGTGTGAGACTGTGTGTGTGAGAGTGTGTGAGACTGTGTGGGAGAGTGTGTGAGAGAGTGTGTGAGACTGTGTGTGAGAGAGTGTGTGAGAGAGTGTGTGAGACTGTGTGTGAGAGAGTGTGTGAGAGAGTGTGTGAGACTGTGTGGGAGAGTGTGTGAGAGAGTGTGTGAGACTGTGTGTGAGAGAGTGTGTGAGAGAGTGTGTGAGACTGTGTGTGAGAGAGTGTGTGAGACTGTGTGTGAGAGAGTGTGTGAGACTGTGTGTGAGAGAGTGTGTGAGACTGTGTGTGAGAGAGTGTGTGAGACTGTGTGTGAGAGAGTGTGTGAGACTGTGTGTGAGAGAGTGGGTGAGAGAGTGTGTGAGAGAGTGTGTGAGACTGTGTGTGAGAGTGTGTGTGAGACTGTGTGTGAGAGAGTGTGTGAGACTGTGTGTGAGAGAGTGTGTGAGACTGTGTGTGAGAGTGTGTGAGACTGTGTGGGAGATTGTGTGAGAGAATGTGTGAGACTGTGTGTGAGAGAGTGTGTGAGACTGTGTGTGAGAGAGTGTGTGAGACTGTGTGTGTGAGAGAGTGTGAGAGAGTGTGTGAGACTGTGTGTGAGAGCAACTGTATGTGGGAGAGTGTGCGAGAGTGTGTGATAGTGTGTATGAGTGTGTGTGTGAGAGTGTGTGTGAGAATGTGTGTGAGAGAGTGTGGGAGAGTGTGTGAGAGAGTGTGTGAGACTGTGTGTGAGAGAGTGTGTGAGACTGTGTGTGAGAGAGTGTGTGAGACTGTGTGTGTGAGAGTGTGTGAGACTGTGTGGGAGAGTGTGTGAGAGAGTGTGTGAGACTGTGTGTGAGAGAGTGTGTGAGACTGTGTGTGAGAGAGTGTGTGAGACTGTGTGTGAGAGAGTGTGTGAGACTGTGTGTGAGAGTGTGTGTGAGACTGTGTGTGAGAGAGTGTGTGAGACTGTGTGTGAGAGAGTGTGTGAGACTGTGTGTGAGAGAGTGTGTGAGACTGTGTGTGAGAGAGTGTGTGAGACTGTGTGTGAGAGAGTGTGTGAGACTGTGTGTGTGAGAGTGTGTGAGACTGTGTGGGAGAGTGTGTGAGAGAGTGTGTGAGACTGTGTGTGAGAGCAACTGTATGTGGGAGAGTGTGCGAGAGTGTGTGATAGTGTGTATGAGTGTGTGTGTGAGAGTGTGTGTGAGAATGTGTGTGAGAGAGTGTGGGAGAGTGTGTGAGAGAGTGTGTGAGACTGTGTGTGAGAGAGTGTGTGAGACTGTGTGTGAGAGAGTGTGTGAGACTGTGTGTGTGAGAGTGTGTGAGACTGTGTGGGAGAGTGTGTGAGAGAGTGTGTGAGAGAGTGTGTGAGACTGTGTGTGAGAGAGTGTGTGAGACTGTGTGTGTGAGAGTGTGTGAGACTGTGTGGGAGAGTGTGTGAGAGAGTGTGTGAGACTGTGTGTGAGAGAGTGTGTGAGACTGTGTGTGAGAGAGTGTGTGAGACTGTGTGTGAGAGAGTGTGTGAGACTGTGTGTGAGAGTGTGTGTGAGACTGTGTGTGAGAGAGTGTGTGAGACTGTGTGTGAGAGAGTGTGTGAGACTGTGTGTGAGAGAGTGTGTGAGACTGTGTGTGAGAGAATGTGTGAGACTGTGTGTGAGAGAGTGTGTGAGACTGTGTGTGAGAGAGTGTGTGAGACTGTGTGTGAGAGAGTGTGTGAGAGAGTGTGTGAGAGAGTGTGTGAGACTGTGTGTGAGAGTGTGTGTGAGACTGTGTGTGAGAGAGTGTGTGAGACTGTGTGTGAGAGAGTGTGTGAGACTGTGTGTGAGAGAGTGTGTGAGACTGTGTGTGTGAGAGTGTGTGAGACTGTGTGGGAGAGTGTGTGAGAGAGTGTGTGAGACTGTGTGTGAGAGAGTGTGTGAGACTGTGTGTGAGAGAGTGTGTGAGACTGTGTGTGAGAGAGTGTGTGAGACTGTGTGTGAGAGAGTGTGTGAGACTGTGTGTGAGAGAGTGTGTGAGACTGTGTGTGTGAGAGTGTGTGAGACTGTGTGGGAGAGTATGTGAGAGAGTGTGTGAGACTGTGTGTGAGAGAGTGTGTGAGACTGTGTGAGAGAATGTGTGAGACTGTGTGTGAGAGTGTGTGTGAGACTGTGTGTGAGAGAGTGTGTGAGACTGTGTGTGAGAGAGTGTGTGAGACTGTGTGTGAGAGAGTGTGTGAGACTGTGTGTGAGAGAGTGTGTGAGACTGTGTGTGAGAGAGTGTGTGAGACTGTGTGTGAGAGAGTGTGTGAGACTGTGTGTGAGAGAGTGTGTGAGACTGTGTGTGTGAGAGTGTGTGAGACTGTGTGGGAGAGTGTGTGAGAGAGTGTGTGAGACTGTGTGTGAGAGAGTGTGTGAGACTGTGTGTGAGAGAGTGTGTGAGACTGTGTGTGAGAGAGTGTGTGAGACTGTGTGTGAGAGTGTGTGTGAGACTGTGTGTGAGAGAGTGTGTGAGACTGTGTGTGAGAGAGTGTGTGAGACTGTGTGTGAGAGAGTGTGTGAGACTGTGTGTGAGAGAGTGTGTGAGACTGTGTGTGAGAGAGTGTGTGAGACTGTGTGTGTGAGAGTGTGTGAGACTGTGTGGGAGAGTGTGTGAGAGAGTGTGTGAGACTGTGTGTGAGAGCAACTGTATGTGGGAGAGTGTGCGAGAGTGTGTGATAGTGTGTATGAGTGTGTGTGTGAGAGTGTGTGTGAGAATGTGTGTGAGAGAGTGTGGGAGAGTGTGTGAGAGAGTGTGTGAGACTGTGTGTGAGAGAGTGTGTGAGACTGTGTGTGAGAGAGTGTGTGAGACTGTGTGTGTGAGAGTGTGTGAGACTGTGTGGGAGAGTGTGTGAGAGAGTGTGTGAGAGAGTGTGTGAGACTGTGTGTGAGAGAGTGTGTGAGACTGTGTGTGTGAGAGTGTGTGAGACTGTGTGGGAGAGTGTGTGAGAGAGTGTGTGAGACTGTGTGTGAGAGAGTGTGTGAGACTGTGTGTGAGAGAGTGTGTGAGACTGTGTGTGAGAGAGTGTGTGAGACTGTGTGTGAGAGTGTGTGTGAGACTGTGTGTGAGAGAGTGTGTGAGACTGTGTGTGAGAGAGTGTGTGAGACTGTGTGTGAGAGAGTGTGTGAGACTGTGTGTGAGAGAATGTGTGAGACTGTGTGTGAGAGAGTGTGTGAGACTGTGTGTGAGAGAGTGTGTGAGACTGTGTGTGAGAGAGTGTGTGAGAGAGTGTGTGAGAGAGTGTGTGAGACTGTGTGTGAGAGTGTGTGTGAGACTGTGTGTGAGAGAGTGTGTGAGACTGTGTGTGAGAGAGTGTGTGAGACTGTGTGTGAGAGAGTGTGTGAGACTGTGTGTGTGAGAGTGTGTGAGACTGTGTGGGAGAGTGTGTGAGAGAGTGTGTGAGACTGTGTGTGAGAGAGTGTGTGAGAGAGTGTGTGAGACTGTGTGTGAGAGAGTGTGTGAGAGAGTGTGTGAGACTGTGTGGGAGAGTGTGTGAGAGAGTGTGTGAGACTGTGTGTGAGAGAGTGTGTGAGAGAGTGTGTGAGACTGTGTGTGAGAGAGTGTGTGAGACTGTGTGTGAGAGTGTGTGAGACTGTGTGGGAGAGTGTGTGAGAGAGTGTGTGAGACTGTGTGTGAGAGAGTGTGTGAGACTGTGTGTGAGAGAGTGTGTGAGACTGTGTGTGAGAGAGTGTGTGAGAGAGTGTGTGAGACTGTGTGTGAGAGAGTGTGTGAGACTGTGTGTGAGAGAGTGTGTGAGACTGTGTGTAACGTAATAAAGACTCACTACGCACTTGGTTGTACATAAAGCAAGGCTTTAATCGACTTATAACAAAACATGGAGGTCTAGTTAGTTGTCACTTGCTCCCTGTTTCCCGATTGTCTCTGGCCAAGTTGGGCCCACACCCGAGTATTTATACTTCTCGGATGGCGCCCTCAGCTGGCTGTCCAGTAGTACTTCCCGAGTTACTTCTTGTAGAAGTTGCGATTTATGACATTCTTCCTCCCTAAAAGGTTTGGAAGTCCAGTCTTCCTTTAACGGACTAGGCGGACCAAAAATAGCCGTAGTCATTTAGCTTTCTGCTCAACGACGCTACGACCCCCGACCGCTACCGGATCGCACACATCCAGGACTTTTCCGCCCGCCTGGCCGGGAAAGTGGTATTCTCGAAAGTGGACCTCGTCCGAGGTTACCACCAGGTCCCTGTCCAGCCACAGGACATCCCGAAAACCGCGGTGATCACCCCGTTCGGGCTATTCGAATTCCTCCGCATGCCATTCGGCCTCAAAAACGCCGCCCAGGCTTTTCAACGCCTAATGGACACTGTGTTACGGGACCTGACATTCCTGTTCGTATACCTGGACGACATCCTCATCGCCAGTGCCTCCAGGATGGAGCATGTGTCCCACCTTCGGACTCT
Organism: Somniosus microcephalus; assembly: GCF_052327205.1. Lineage (NCBI taxonomy): Eukaryota > Metazoa > Chordata > Chondrichthyes > Squaliformes > Somniosidae > Somniosus > Somniosus microcephalus. Next base: position 168,957,156 of record NC_140989.1, on the reverse strand, counting down.
CTTCCAACGCCTCAGCCAGCACGGCCTAATCGTCAACCCGGCCAAGTGTCAGTTCGAGCTGTCCTCAATCGACTTTCTCGGGCACCGCATCACGAAGGACGGGGCGGTGCCACAGCCATCGAAAGTGGAGGTCGTGATCGACTTCCCGCGACCCCTCACCGTGAAGGCCCTGCAGGAGTTTTTGGGCATGGTGAACTTTTACCATTGCTTCATCCCCCGAGCAGCTCAGCTTATGCGGCCCCTTTACGAGGCCCTCAAAGGCAAGCCCGACACGCTCGCCGTCGACTGGTCCGAGGAGATGGCCAATTCTTTTACGGACACGAAAAGGGCCCTGGCTAACGCGACCATGCTGGCGTATCCGTTACCTGATGTGCCGATCGCGCTCACCACCGACGCCTTGGACTATGCGGTCGGCGCCGTCCACAAACAGTGGGTCAACGGCACCTGGCAGTCGCTCGCCTTCTTCAGCCGGCAGCTCCGCCCCAACGAGCGGAAGTACAGCACCTTCAATTGCGGGCTTCTCGGCCTCTACCTCGCCGTCCGACACTTCCGTTTCCTACTGGAGGCTCGCCCATTCACAGCGTTCGTGGACCACAAACCGTTGACCTTCGCCATGGCCAAAGCTTCCGAGCCGTGGTCGGACTGTCAGCAACGCCAGCTGGCCTTCATCTCAGAGTTTACAACGGACATCCAGCATGTGGCTGGGAAAAACAACCCCGTCGCCGACTGTCTCTCCCGAGCCGTCGCCAGCGCCATACACCTCGGCATCGACTACACCCGCATGGCGGCCGACCAGGCCTCCGACCCGGACGTCCAGGCCTACAGGACGGCGGTCACGGGCCTTCAACTAGCGGACGTCGCGTTCGACGATGCCGGCACCACACTCCTGTGCGACATCTCCGTTGGGCAGCCACGTCCCGTCGTGCCCGATGGGTGGAGACGGCAAGTTTTCGACGCCGTCCATAATCTTTCCCACCCGGGCAGGAAGCCATCACAGAAGCTGGTGGCGGCTAAGTTCGTCTGGCACGGGCTCAGGAAAGACGTTCGCAACTGGGCCAGCACCTGCGTGGTATGCCAATGCTCAAAAGTGCATCGCCATACTAAGGCCCCGTTGGCGCCTTTCGCGGTGCCCGAGAGACGGTTCGACCATGTTAACGTGGACCTGGTGGAGCCCCTGCCACTCTCCCGCGGGTTCACCCACCTCCTCACAATGGTCGACAGAACTACCCGATGGCCGGAAGCCATCCCGCTGTCTTCAACGACGTCCGCCGATGTGGCTCGGCGCCCCATCTGACATTTCCTCCGACTGGGGGCCCCAGTTCACGTCAGAGCTTTAGAACGCTGTCGCCCGAGGCCTCGTGTTGAGACTCCACCGCACCACAGCATACCACCCTCAGGCTAACGGACTGTGCGAACGGTTTCATCGCTCCATGAAGGCCGCGCTCCGGGCCAGCCTCCGGGACGACAGTTGGATCGACAGACTCCCGTGGGTCATGCTAGGACTCAGGACCGCCCCAAAGGAGGACCTCCAGTCCTCGTCCGCCGAGCACGTCTACGGATAGCCGCTGCGGGTTCCCGGGGATTTCGTCCCCAACGCAACGGAACCTTGGTCCGCAGCCCGTCAGCGGTCCGACCTTCTGGACAACGTCAAGGATTTCGCGCCGGTGCCCCCGTCGCAGCACGGCCTCTCGCAGTCCCATGTTCCGCTTGACCTTCGTGCGGTGGAGTATGTTTTCGTCCGCCAGGACGCCCCCCCGGGGACCTCTTCAGCCACCCTACAATGGACCATTCCGCGTCTTGGAAACCGGGGCAAGACCTTCGTTGTGGATGTCGGTGGTAAGCCGGACTGCATTTCCGTGGACCGTCTTAAGCCGGCCCACCTGGACCTGGACCGACCCGTTGAGTGGGTACAGCCCCCGAGGCGGGGCCGTCCTCCGGTTTCTGCACCCTCAGTCCACCACCGAGCGCCCGAGGTCTCTCCGACGAACCCCCCGGTCCCCGCCCTGGAATTGAGGAGCCGTTCCGACCGTGTGATCCGGCCCCCCCAACGACTGACATTGCCAGTGCTAGTGAATTCTGGGGGGACGTATGTGGCGGAGACCACATAGGGACAATAACACAATTCACAATGTACAGCCAATGTGGTTATATGTACCTAAACACAATTCACTAGGAATAGACAATGTTGTTATATGTATGTACTTGGTTGGGTTATCGGGGCAGGGTCCCTTTAAGAGCGTTGGTAGCGTGATGACGTCATGCGTCGGTAGCGTGATGACGTCATAGCCCTGCAACGAGGCTGAGAACCTCAGTCCTCATGGAGAGTGAATAAAGTAACACACGTTTTGCCTTTGCTGCAACAAAAGTCTCAGAGCCTGTTGATTTCTAGCGACCCCAACAACGGTAGAGATGTCCCATGTGTAGAGCGATGCCGGAACTTGAAGAATCGCTCATGAGGTGTGACATTAGTGGATGTGGAGAGAAGAGACCTGATAGAGTGTAACACGTTGGGGAGCACAGTTTCCCACTGCTGGTCTGGTAGGTTGCGTGACCTCAGTGCCAGACGGACAGCGTTCCAGATGATGGCATTGTATCGTTCAACCTGTCCATTGCCGATTGGGTGATATGGTGTCGTCTTACTCGAGGCGATTCCCCGTTGGGAGAGATAACTTTTAAGTTCACTCGACATAAAGGAGGGACCCCGATCCGTGTGGATAAAATTGGCCATCCCGCAAAGGGAAAAGACCTGATCGAGGCATTTAATTACCATAGAGGTAAGCATATTAGGACAGGGGAAGGCAAAGGGAAAGCGTGAATACTCGTCTACCATCGTAAGTAGGTAGGTGTTCCGCGTCGACGAAGGCAATGGCCCTTTAAAGTCTATGCTGAGCCTCTGCATAGGCTGCATTGCATGTATGAGTAAGTCATCTGATGGGCGGAAGAATTGTGGTTTCAATTCTGCACAAATCCTGCAGGAGGAGCATGTATTCTTTACGTCCTCCGTTGAGAATGGTAGATTTATGGAGCGCACAAAGTGCAACATATGGGTAACGCCAGGATGGCATAACTCCATATGCAGATCCGCCAGAGTCGACGTTGACATTGAAGAGCAAAATGCCCGTGTGAAGGTATCTGGGGCCACATTCTGTTTGCCGGGTCAGTAACGGATAGTGTATCCAAAGGCGGCCAACTCCATCCTCCAAAGTTGAATTTTATTATTTTTGATTTTCGTGCGCTTCCGGTTATCCAACATGAAGGCCACGGAGCGCTGGTCAGTTATGAGCGTGCAATGACGCCGAGCAAGAAAATGACTCCATTGGTGTACAGCCTCGATGATGGCTGTAGCCTCCTTCTCGACGGGGGGGTAATGGAGCTCTCTACCCTGTAAGGTTCTGGATAGGAATGCCACAGGCCGACCACCTTGATTCAAGGTAGCCGAGATCGCCACCTCCGGTGCATCGCATTCGACCACAAAAGGAAGGTTTTCGTCAATGGAGCGAAGCGTGGCTTTCTCCAGCTGTCGTTTGAGGAGGTTGAAGGCAGAAACAGCCGTTGCTTCCAATGGAAAAGACTTCGCATGAAGCAGGGGCTGTATTTTATCGGAGAAGTGAGGTATCCACTTTGCGTAATAAGCAAACATGCCAAGTGCCCGACGAAGAGAGCCGAGATTCGTAGGGGGAGGGAGCTCCTGAAGTGGACGAAGTCGCTCTGGGTCCGGTTTAATAACACCGTTGCCCACCCAGTAGCCGAGAATGTTCACTGATGGCACCAATTTCACCAATTTGGATTCGTTTAACGTTAAGTGGCGATGACGGAGAATGAAAAAAAGTCTCTGAAGATTGGCGTCATGCTCCTTTTGATCATGGCCGGCAATAGTGATATTGTCTAGATACGGAAAAGTATCCGTCAAGTTCTCTTGCTGGACTAGGCCATCCATTGCCCGTTGGAAGATGGCCACCCCATTGGTGACCCCACATGGAAGGCGACGAAACTGATAAAGCCGACCATTGGCCTCAAAGGCCGTATACTTTTTGTCAGAGTCTTTCAGCGGTAGCTGATGGTACGCGCTATTTAAATCGAAGGTTGAAAATACCTGGTATTTGGCAAGGTTGTTGACCATGTCATCTATGCGTGGTAGCGGGTAGGCATCCAAATCGGTATATTGATTAATAGTCTGTGAATAATCAATACACAGACGTTTCTTATGTTGTTTTAAAGGGTTTTTCACAACGACGACTTGAGCCCGCCAGGGGGATGAACACGGCTCGATAATACCGTCAGCTAAAAGGCGAGAGATTTCTGCCTTGATAAATGCTCGGTCGTCTTGGCTAAAGCGCCGCGATTTGGTGGCTATGGGTTTACAGCGGGGGGAGAGATTGGCAAACAGGGAGGACTCACCGAGTAAGGCCACCGAGAGCACACAAAACGGCACCTTAGAAATGGTAAGCTCCAGCTTCGACCCTCCAAACTCAAAAGTGAGTCTTTTGTGCTGCTTCTGGAAGTCCTGTCCCAGAAGCACATCACTACATAAGTTTTTGAGTACTCCGAGCCGGGTGGAGGGATACGTGCGACCATTGAGGATGAGGTTGACAAGACAGAAGCCAGAAGAATTGGTGGTCAGAGTCATCAGAGCCATTGCAATCTCCCTGTCTGAGGATAAATGCGCAGTTTTAACCAGCTGACAGCCCGCTTACTAATGAAGCTGTCAGAGCTGCAGGAGTTGATTAGCGTGCTTAGAGTGTGCCCATTTACTGAAACCTTCGTAGCTGCATGGGACAAACTTTGGGGAAAAACAGCTGTGATGGGAGGAGGGGCAATATTTCCTTCGGCAGCTGTAGCCTTAGCAGTGGTTCTTGGGGGAGGAGCAGCTCCATAGATAGCAGCTGTGAAGCTAACAGGAGCTCTCGACCGGTATACTTTAGAGGAGCGGCCTTTCTTGTTAGCAGAGGCCCGTGACTGGCATACCTTGGAAAAGTGTCCTTTCTTGCTGCAATGATTGCAGGTCGCATTATGAGCCGGGCAAAATTTTCTGTAATGGAACATACCTTCACAAAAGAAACACTTTCTTCCTGATTGCCAGGACGCTGCTAGGGCAGGGTCATCATCAGCAAAGGCCTCTAGGGTAGGGTCGTCGTCCGTTAGAGCAGAGTCATCATCAGCGGGGGCATCCACCCGAGACCTATCGAAAGACTCATTAAAGGTGATAGCCGCCGCCCATGCACGTGGTCGGAGATAAGTGCCTGCATTCTTCTTGGCCAAGTCCAGGGAACACTCCTGGTCACAAGCAGCCCGTAAATTGAGGGTTTTATTTTCCAGCAGGCGCTGACGTATAAAAGGGTTCGCAATCCCATTGATAAAGGAATCGCGGATTAGTTCCTCTTGATACTGTTCAGCTGTAACCGCTTTAAGGTTACAATCTTTGCTGAGCCTGCGAAGTTTCTGGAGGAATTCATCGAGTGATTCCCCAGGCTGCTGCCGAGTTGTGGCCAGTAGGTGTCGAGCAAAGATTTCATTCAGGGACTTGACATATAGCTGCTGTAAGATTTGGATAGCAGCGTCGTAGTCTATACAGTCCTCAATATAATCATACACATGAGGGGATACATAGTTAATAAGCATTCGTAACTTATTTGGGGCATCCGCCCCACATTCTTCAAGAAAGTTGCTAAAGGTACGAAACCAATGCTTCCATACCTTCGCTGCCACAGGTGCATTCAGGTCCAGGTCGAGACGAGCAGGTCTAAGGAGTTTTTCCATGATGGATCAGTTTCTTGCCCAAGTCCCTTTCTGTGGTTCGAATTGCAGCTGGTTGTTCCGAATCAGCCAAAGTGTGGAGACGATAACAAGTCAATTAAATTGCCGTAATAAAGACTCACTACGCACTTGGTTGTACATAAAGCAAGGCTTTAATCGACTTGTAGCAAAACATGGAGGTCTAGTTAGTAGTCACTAGCTTCCTGTTTCCCGATTATCTCTGCTCAAGCTGGGCCCATGCCCGAGTATTTATACTCCTTGGACAGCGCCCTCAGCTGGCCGTCCAGTAGTACTTCCTGAGTTACTTCTTGTAGAAGTTGCGATTTATGACAGTGTGTGAGAGAGTGTGAGTGAGAGTGTGTGAGAGTGTTTGTGAGCGAGTGTGTGAGAGAGTGTGTGAGAGAGTGTGTGAGAGAGTGTGTGAGAGTGTGTGTGAAAGAGTCTGTGAGAGAGTGTGTGAGTGTGTGAGAGAGTGTGTGAGAAGGTGTGAGAGAGAGTGTGTGAGAGAGTGTGTGAGAGAGTGTGTGTGAGAGAGTGTGTGAGAGAGTGTGTGTGAGTGTGTGTGAGAGTGTGTGTGAGAGTTTGTGTGAGAGAGTGTGTGAGAGAGTGTGAGAGAGTGTGTGAGAGAGTGTGTGAGAGAGTGTTTGTGAGAGTGTGTGAGAGAGTTTGTGTGTGAGAGTGTGTGAGAGAGTGTGTGAGAGAGTGTGTGAGAGAGTGTGTGAGAGTGTGTGAGAGTATGTGTGAGAGTGTGTGTGTGAGAGAATGTGTGAGAGTGTGTGTGAGAGTGTATGTGAGTAGGTGTGAGAGAGAGTGTGTGTGAGCGTGTGAGTGTGTGTGAGTGTGTTTGTGAGCGTGTGTGAGAGTGTGTATGAGAGAGTATGTGAGAGAGAGTGTGTGAGAGTGTGTGTGAGAGAGTGTGTGAGAGAGTGTGTGTGAGAGTGTGTGAGAGTGTGTGTGTGAGAGTGTGTGAGAGAGTGGGTGAGAGTGTGTGTGAGAGAGTGTGTGAGAGAGTGTGTGTGAAAGTGTGTGTGAGAGTTTGTGTGTGAGAGTGTGTGAGAGAGTGTGTGAAAGAGTGTGTGAGAGTGTGTGAGAGTATGTGTGAGAGTGTGTGTGTGAGAGAGTGTGTGAGAGTGTGTGTGAGAGTGTATGTGAGTAGGTGTGAGAGAGAGTGTGTGTGAGTGTGTGAGTGTGTGTGAGAGTGTGTGTGAGAGTGTGTATGAGAGAGTATGTGAGAGAGAGTGTGTGAGAGTGTGTGAGAGTGTGTGTGAGCGAGTGTGTGAGAGAGTGTGTGTGAGAGTGTGTGAGAGTGTGTGTGTGAGAGTGTGTGAGAGAGTGTGTGAGAGTGTGTGTGAGAGAGTGTGTGAGAGAGTGTGTGTGAAAGTGTGTGAGAGAGTGTGTGTGAGAGTGTGTGAGAGAGTGTGTGTGTGAGAGTGTGTGAGAGTGCGTGTGAGAGTTTGTGAGAGTGTGTGTGAGAGAGTGTGTGAGAGAGTGTGTGAGATAGTGTGTGAGAGACTGTGTGTGAGAGAGTGTGTGAGAGTGTGTGTGAGAGAGTGTGTGAGAGAGGGTGTGTGAGACTGTGTGTGAGAGTGTGTGTGAGAGTGTGTGTGAGAGAGTGTGTGAGAGTGTGTGTGAGAGAGTGTGTGAGAGAGGGTGTGTGAGACTGTGTGTGAGAGAGTGTGTGAGAGAGGGTGTGTGAGAGTGCGTGTGAGAGTCTGTGAGAGTGTGTGTGAGAGAGTGTGTGAGAGTGTGTGTGAGAGAGGGTGTGTGAGAGTGCGTGTGAGAGTCTGTGAGAGTGTGTGAGAGAGGGTGTGTGAGACTGTGTGTGAGAGTCTGTGAGAGTGTGTGTGAGAGAGTGTGTGAGAGTGTGTGTGAGAGAGTGTGTGAGAGAGGGTGTGTGAGACTGTGTGTGAGAGTGCGTGTGAGAGTGTGTGTGAGAGTGTGTGTGAGAGTGTGTGTGAGAGAGTGTGTGAGAGAGTGTGTGTGAGAGTGCGTGTGAGAGTCTGTGAGAGTGTGTGTGAGAGTGTGTGTGAGAGTGTGTGTGAGAGTGTGTGTGAGAGAGTGTGTGAGAGTGTGTGTGTGAGAGTGTGCGTGAGAGTGTCTGAGAGAGTGTGTGTGAGAGTGTGTGAGAGTATGTGTGAGAGTGTGTGTGTGAGAGAGTGTGTGAGAGTGTGTGTGAGAGTGTATGTGAGTAGGTGTGAGAGAGAGTGTGTGTGAGTGTGTGAGTGTGTGTGTGAGTGTGTTTGTGAGCGTGTGTGAGAGTGTGTATGAGAGAGTATGTGAGAGAGAGTGTGTGAGAGTGTGTGAGAGTGCGTGTGAGAGAGTGTGTGAGAGAGTGTGTGTGAGAGTGTGTGAGAGTGTGTGTGTGAGAGTGTGTGAGAGAGTGTGTGAGAGTGTGTGTGAGAGAGTGTGTGAGAGAGTGTGTGTGAAAGTGTGTGAGAGAGTGTGTGCGAGAGTGTGTGAGAGAGTGTGTGTGTGAGAGTGTCTGTGAGACTGTGTGTGAGAGTGTGTGAGAGAGTGTGTGAGAGAGTGTGTGAGATAGTGTGTGTGAGAGTGTGTGAGAGAGTGTGTGAGAGAGTGTGTGAGATAGTGTGTGAGAGACTGTGTGTGAGAGAGTGTGTGAGAGTATGTGTGAGTGTGTGTCTGACAGAGTGTGTGAGAGTGCATGTGGGTGTGTTTGTGTGAGAGTGTGTGTGAGAGAGTGCGTGTGCGAGTGTGTGAGAGTGTATGTGAGATTGTGTGAGAGTGTGCGAGTATGTGAGAGTGTGTGTGAGAGTGTGTTTGTGGCTGGGAGTGTGAGTGTGTGTCTGTGAGTGTGTGTGAGAGAAAGTGTGTGAGAGAGTATGTGAGTGTGTTTGTGTGAGTGCATGTGAGAGAGTGGGTGTGAGAGAGTGTGAGAGAGTGTGAGCATGTGTGTGTGAGAGAGTGTGTGTGTGAGTGTTTGGGATAGCGTGTGTGAGAGAGTGTGTGAGAGAATGTGTGTAAGAGAGAGTGTGAGAGTGTGTGCGAGAGAGTGTGTGAGAGAGATGTGTATGAGAGAATGTGTGAGAGAGTATGTGAGAGTGTGTGTGAGAGTGTGTGTGAGAGAGTGTGTGAGAGCGTGTGTGAGAGTGTGTGTGTGAGAGTGTGTGAGAGCGTGTGTGAGAGTGTGTGTGAGAGAATGTGTGTAAGAGAGAGTGTGAGAGTGTGTGCGAGAGAGTGTGTGAGAGAGATGTGTATGAGAGAGTGTGAGAGAGTGTGTGAGAGTGTGTGTGAGAGAGTGTGTGAGCGCGTGTGTGAGAGTGTGTGCGTGAGAGAGATGTGTATTAGTGCGTGTGAGAGTGTGTGTGAGAGAGTGTGTGTGAGAGTGTGAGGGAGAGAGTGTGAGAGCGTGTGTGAGAGTGTGTGTGTGAGAGAGATGTGTATGAGTGCATGTGAGAGTGTGTGTGAGAGTGTGTGAGAGTGTGTGTGAGAGAGTGTGTGTGAGAGTGTGTGTGAGAGAGTGTGAGAGAATGTTTGTGAGAATTTGTGAGAGACTATGGGGTCAATTTTCAGTGTGCCGTGAGGCAGGCTTTTAGGCATGCGGGGGGCTAAAATCCCGAATTCGGGGGTCCCGACACCATCCCGCCCAAAACCGCCTCCATGTAAGTTTCAAAGGAGGCGGGTACCCGCCCCACACTGGGACCCACTGACCCGAGGCAGGAAGGGATTAGTGCCAATTAACTGCCTGTTAACAGGTAGTTAACAGGCAGTTTTTAGCCTAATCCCTATTTTGAAGGCTGTCGTGTGAGATTCCCGATGGCTTCAAACCATGTCAGGTGAGAGGACTCGGGCCGTCGGGTTGAAGGACTTGGAGGGGTCGAGATGTCGGTGTTCAGGCGAGTGATGGGTGCATGAGTGCAAAGGTAAGTGTGTTTGGTGTGTCTAAAGTGTGCAAAGAAGTTTAAATTACCTGTACTTACCTTTACAGCCTTCCTTCCTCTAGGATTCGGGAGTCCATCATTCAGCCGGCACAGAAAGCAGAATGGCTGCGATCTGTCAAAAGTGACAGCCTGCAGCTTTCAGTGCCGGCGAGATTTTGAACTGAGTCTGCGTAGAAGGACTCAGGTTAGAAGTAAGACTGTCAGTGTTTGACAGCTTCAAGCAGCTGTGAAACATTAATATTTCACCTGTCAACACGTCTTCACAGGTGAAATTTCAGTCTGTGACGTTACCTGTTGCCAGGTGGCCCTTAATTGGCCTGCTGAGCCCGCTGGGTGGGCTCAACAAGGTCAATCAAGTTAAAATCGCGTGGATTGGCTGCATCTTGATGGAGGCGGGACCACAACCCGAAAGTTGTAGTCCCACCTCCTTCCCGACTTCTGAATGAAAATCCAGCCCAGTGTGTACGTTTGTGTGTGTGTGAGGATAATTGTACGTGAGTGTGTGTGAGAGAGCGTGTGAGAGTGTGTGTGAGAGTGTGTGTGTGAGAGAGTGTGTGAGAGTGTGTGTGAGAGTGTATGTGAGTAGGTGTGAGAGAGAGTGTGTGTGAGTGTGTGAGTGTGTGAGTGTGTGAGTGTGTGTGAGAGTGTGTGTGTGAGAGTGTATGTGTGAGAGAGTGTGTGAGAGACTGTGTGTGAGAGAGTGTGTGAGAGAGTGTGTGAGAGTGCATGTGGGTGTGTTTGTGTGAGAGTGTGTGTGAGAGTGCGTGTGAGAGAGTGTGTGAGAGTGTGTGTGAGAGTGTGTGTGAGAGAGTGTGTGAGAGTGTGTGTGAGAGAGTGTGTGTGAGAGTGTGTGTGAGAGTGTGTGTGAGAGTGTGTGTGTGGGAGAGTGTGAGAGAGTGTGTGAGAGTGTGTGTGAGAGAGTGTGTGTAAGAGAAAGTGTGAGAGTGTGTGTGAGAGAGTGTGTGAGAGAGTGTGTGTGAGAGTGTGTGTGTGAGAGTGTGTGTGTGAGTGTGTGTGAGAGTGTGTGTGAGAGTGTGTGTGAGTGTGTGTGTGAGAGTGTGAGAGAGTGTGTGTTAGAGAGTGTGTGAGTGTGTGTGAGATTTTGTGAGAGTATGTGTGAAAGTGTGTGTGAGAGAGTGTGTGTGAGAGTGTGTGTGAGGGAGTGTGTGTGAGAGAGTGTGTGAGAGTGTGTGTGAGAGAGTGTGTGTAAGAGAGAGTGTGAGAGTGTGTGTGAGAGAGTGTGTGAGAAAGTGTGTGAGAGTGTGTGTGAGAGTGTGTGTGAGAGTATGTGTGAGTGTGTGTGTGAGAGAATGTGTGAGAGTGCATGTGGGTGTGTTTGTGTGAGAGTGTGTGTGAGAGAGTGCGTGTGCGAGTGTGTGAGAGTGTGTGTGAGAGTGTGTTTGTGGCTGGGAGTGTGAGTGTGTCTGTGAGTGTGTGTGAGAGGAAGTGTGTAAGAGAGTATGTGAGTGTGTTTGTGTGAGTGCATGAGAGAGTGTGTGTGAGAGTGTGTGTGAGAGAGTGTGTGTGAGAGAGTGTGTGAGAGTGTGTGTGAGAGAGTGTGTGAGAGTGTGTGTGTGAGAGTGTGTGAGAGTGTGTGTGAGAGTGTGTGTGTGAGAGTGTCTGAGAGAGTATGTGTGAGAGAGTATGTGAGAGAGTGTGTGTGAGAGTGTGTGAGAGTGTGTGTGAGAGTGTGTGTGTGAGTGTGTGAGAGAGTGTGTGAGAGAGTGTGTGAGAGAATGTGTGTGAGAGTGTGTGTGTGAGAGTGTTTGAGAGAGTGTGTGAGAGAGTGTGTGAGAGAGTGTGCGTGAGAGTGTGTGTGAGAGTGTGTGTGTGAGAGTGCGTGAGAGCGTATGTGAGAGAGTATGTGAGAAGGTGTGTGAGAGAGTGTGTGAGAGAGTGTGTGTGAGAGTGTGTGAGAGTGTGTGAGAGAGTGTGTGAGAATGTGTGTGTGAGTGTGTGAGAGTGTGTGAGAGAGTGTGTGTGAGAGTGTGTGAGAGAGTGTGTGAGAGAGTGTGTGAGAGAGTGTGTGTGAGAGTGTGTGAGAGTGTGTGTGAGAGAGTTTGTGAGAAGGTGTGAGAGAGAGTGTGTGAGAGTGTGAGAGAGTGTGTGTGAGAGTGTGTGTGCGAGAATGTGTGAGAAGATGTGAGAGAGAGTGTGTGAGAGTGTGCATGTGAGAGTTTGTGAGAGAGTGTGTGAGAAGGTGTGAGAGAGAGTGTGTGAGATTGTGTGTGTGAGAGTGTCTAAGAGAGTGTGTGTGTGAGAGTGTGTGAGAGTGTGTGAGAGAATGTGTGAGAGAGTGTGTGAGAGAGTGTGTGAGAGAGTGTGTGATAGACTGTGTGTGAGAGAGTGTGTGAGAGAGTGTGTGAGAGAGTGTGTGAGAGTTTGTGTGTCAGAGAGTGGACCCATCCTCTTTGAGAACATTCACAGTCAAACCACAAACAACACTGTCAGATCACAGTCAAATTACTGCATATTTTGAAAGGACAGAAACAACCAACACAGAAACACAACCCAGTAAGCTGTACAACGTTAAAAAATCTTACAGATGGGCCAAAAACAGCACGGAAAAATACCAGAAAGCAATTAGCAATCAAACAACTCAAGCTCTCTTGGACACCTTTCTGGAAAATACATACACACACAATAAAGAAGGTGTAAACCGGGCAGTGAATAACCTAAATAATATTTTTGATAATTTGGCAACAAGGTCAAACTTGAAAGTTCGCAAGAACAAACCCAAAACAAAAAACTACGAAAAATGGTTTGACTCCGATTGCCAGAACATGAGGAAAAAACTCAGAAAAATATCAAACCAAAAACACAGACAACCAGAAAACGAGGAATTACGCCTTACTTATTGTCAGAAACTAACACAATACAAAAACACACTCAGAACCAAGAAAGAGCAGTATATTAAGAATACACTCATCTCCATTGAGGAATCCATTGATTCCAATTGTTTCTGGGACAACTGGAATACATTACACAAAAAACAACACGACGAATTGACCATTCAAAACGGAGACACATGGGAAAACCATTTTGAAAAATTATACCAGAAAAACAAACTAAGCCCAGAGCAATACCAAATATGCGAAAAACTGGCAAAGCTCGAATTTGCCATAAAAGATAACCAAAACCCGATAGACCCCATAATATCTGAAAAAGAGCTAATTGAAAAACTCAAGGACCTGCGACCAGGAAAAGCTTGCGGTGCAGACGGCATCCTAAGCGAGATGATTAAACACACGGACGATAAAATGCAATTGGCTATACTTAAACTCTTCAACTTGGTTCTGAGTGTCGGTTACTTCCCTGATATCTGGAACAAAGGACTCATAACGCCCATATACAAAAGTGGGGATAAAGTTGATACAAATAACTATCGAGGCATCTGTGTAAACAGTAACCTGGGGAAGGTATTCTGTAGTATCATAAACAAAAGACTTATAAACTTCCTTGAGGAGCACAATGTCTTGAGTAAAAGCCAAATTGGATTCCTACCAAACTCTAGAACATCAGATCATATCTTCACCTTACAGACCCTAATTGACAAACATGTTCAGCAAAACAAAAGCAACATTTTTGCCTGCTTTATAGATTTCCAGAAGGCTTTCAATTCCATCTGGCACGACGGTCTATTCTTGAAACTTATTGAAAGTGGTGTAGGGGGAAAAACATATGATGTAATTAAATCAATGTATACAAACAATAAATGTGCAGTTAAAATTGGAGACAAACAAACAAAATACTTCCCACAGGGGCGCGGTGTGACGCAGGGCTCGCCCATCTCACCGACACTCTTTAACATTTACATAAATGAATTGGCAAAACTACTTGAACAATCTACAGCACCCGGCCTCACCCTATATGAATCCAAGGTTAAATTCCTCCTCTATGCAGATGACCTGGTTCTGCTGTCACCAACTAAGGAGTGTCTACAGCAGAACCTGGATCTGCTGGAGTCATTCTGTCAGACCTGGGCCCTGACAATAAACCCCCAAAAAACCAAAGTCCTTGTGTTCCAGCAAAGATCCAGACATCAGGGACCCAGAATAAATTTCACACTAGGAACAACTAAAATTGAACAAACCACTAACTACACATACTTGGGCTTAAAAATCAGCTCTACGGGAAATTTTCATCGGGCTGTGAATGAACTGAAAGAGAAAGCTAGAAGGGCTTTCTATGCCATTAAAAGATCAATCCAATTAGAAATCCCAATTAGCATTTGGCTCAAAATTTTTAAATCAGTAATTGAACCAATTGCACTCTATGGCAGTGAGGTGTGGGGACCGCTAACACAACAAGAATTTGCAAAATGGGACAAACACCCAATTGAGATCCTACATGCAGAATTCTGTAAAAGTATCCTCCGGACTCAAAGGAAAACCATAAACAATGCATGCAGGGCAGAACTAGGCCAATATCCATTAATAATTACTATCCAAAAAAGAGCCACCAAATTTTGGAAACACCTAAAAATGAGCAACCCCCACTGCTATCATTACGAAGCCCTGAAATGCCAAGAGAGGACCATAAAGAAGAATACCCTCAGTCAACTAGTCCTGGGACTCAGTGAAGCAACCACTAACACTACTAACAATAACCAGCCCCAGGACAGTGACATCGTAGCACAGAGAATTCGACCCAACACAATTGTCACTAAGCAAAAGGAAAAATACCTGTCATATTGGGCAGAAACAACAAAAACCCAATACAAACTCAATTGCTACTTGGCCCTAAACAGACAATACAACATGGCTGAACCTGACCATGGTAAAGGATAGCAAACTGAGAAAAACCTTGACAAGGTACAGACTTAGCGAACATAGCCTGGCCATCGAAAAAGGCAGACACAGACAGACCCGGCTGCCAAGAGAGGACAGGATGTGCTCTCACTGCAGTCAGGGAGTGGTGGAGACAGAGATGCACTTCCTCACAGCTTGTTGAAAATATCAGGGCATCAGGGAGAATTTCTACCAAAAATTCACACAAATATGCCCTGAATTCAGAAATTTGAATGACGACCAAAAACTCCCATACCTACTAGGGGAACAGAGAAACTGTGTAACCTTAGCGGCACACTATGTTACAGCTTGCCATAAACAGAGGGACAACCAGTAAACCTAAGAAAAGAGTATATACAAATTATACGAATGTATATTTATTTATACACTCAGGGATATATCTGTTTATACACTGTATGGATAGATCGGCGTTTATGTGTTCAACCATAAATGTTTTTCGATGCTTTGGCAACATAAGATGTACCTTATCATGCCAATAAAGCGATTTGAATTGAATTGAATTGAATTGAGTGTGGGAGAGAGTGTGTGAGAGTATGTGTGAGTGTGTGTGTGAGAGAATGTGTGAGAGTGCATTTGAGTGTGTTTGTGTGAGAGTGTGTGTGAGAGAGTGCGTGTGCGAGTGTGTGAGAGTGTGTGTGAGAGTGTGTTTGTGGCTGGGAGTGTGAGTGTGTGTCTGTGAGTGTGTGTGAGAGAGTGTGTGAGAGTGTGAGTGTATGTGAGAGAGTGTGTGTGAGTGAGTGTGAGAGAGTGTGAGCATGTGTGTGTGAGAGAGTGCATGTGTGAGTGTTTGTGATAGCGTGTGTGAGAGTGTGAGAGAATGTGTGTAAGAGAGAGTGTGAGAGTCTGTGTGAGAGACTGTGTGAGAGAGATGTGTATGAGAGAGTGTGTGAGAGAGTGTGTGTGAGAGTGTGTGTGAGAGTGTGTGTGAGTGTGTGAGAGACGTGTATGAGAGAGTGTGTGAGAGAGTGTGTGTGAGAGAGTTGTGTATGAGAGAGTGTGTGAGAGTGTGTGTGTGTGAGAGAGATGTGTATGAGAGAGTGTGTGAGAGAGTGTGTGTGAGAGTGTGTGTGAGAGTGTGTGTAAGAGTGTGTGAGAGAGTGTGTGTGAGAGTGTGTGTGAGAGAGATGTGTATGAGAGAGTGTGTGAGAGTGCGTGTGAGAGTGTGTGTGAGAGTATGTGTGAGAGTGTGTGTGAGAGTGTGTGTGAGAGAGATGTGTATGAGAGAGTGTGTGTGAGAGTGTGTGTGAGAGTGTATGAGAGAGTGTGTGTGAGTGTGTGTGAGAGTGTATGAGAGAGTGTGTGTGAGAGTGTGTGTGAGAGTGTGTGTGAGAGTGTGTGTGAGTGTGTGTGTGAGAGAGTGTGTGTGAGAGTGTGTGTGAGAGTGTGTGTGAGAGAGATTTGTATGAGAGAGTGTGTGTGAGAGTGTGTGTGAGAGTGTATGAGAGAGTGTGTGTGAGAGTGTGTGTGACAGTGTATGAGAGAGTGTGTGTGAGAGTGTGTGTGAGAGTGTGTGTGAGAGTGTGTGTGAGAGCGTGTGTGAGAGTGTGTGTGGGAGCGTGTGAGTGTGTGTGTGTGAGAGACTGTGTGTGAGAGAGTGTGTGAGAGCATGTGGGAGCGTGTGAGTGTGTGTGTGTGAGAGAGTGTGTGAGAGTGTGTGTGAGAGCGTGTGTGAGAATGTGTGTGGGAGCGTGTGAGTGTGTGTGTGTGAGAGACTGTGTGTGAGAGAGTGTGTGAGAGTGTGTGTGAGAGAGTGTGTGAGAGCGTGTGGGAGCGTGTGAGTGTGTGTGTGTGAGAGAGTGTGTGAGAGTGTGTGTGAGAGTGTGTGTGAGAATGTGTGTGGGAGCGTGTGAGTGTGTGTGTGTGAGAGAGTGTGTGAGAGTGTGTGTGAGAGCGTGTGTGAGAATGTGTGTGGGAGCGTGTGAGTGTGTGTGTGTGAGAGAGTGTGTGTTAGAGAGTGTGAGAGAGAGTGTGCGAGAATGTGTGTGAGAATTTGTGAGAGACTATGGGGTCGATTTTCAGTGTGCCGTGAGGCAGGCTTTTAGGCGTGCGGGGGGCTAAAATCCCGAATTCGGGGGTCCCGACAGCATCCCGCCCAAAACCGCCTCCATGTAAGTTTCAAAGGAGGCGGGTACCCGCCCCGCACTGGGACCCACTGACCCGAGGCAGGAAGGGATTAGTGCCAATTAACTGCCTGTTAACAGGTAGTTAACAGGCAGTTTTTAGCCTAATCCCTATTTTGAAGGCTGTCGTGTGAGATTCCCAATGGCTTCAAAGCACGCCATCTTAGAGGAGTCGGGCCGTCGGGTTGAAGGACTTGGAGGGGTTGAGATGTCGGTGTTCAGGTGAGTGATGGGTGCATGAGTGCAAAGGTAAGTGTATTTGGTGTGTCTAAAGTGTGCAAAGAAGTTTAAATTACCTGTACTTACCTTTACAGCCTTCCTTCCTCTAGGATTCGGGAGTCCATCATTCAGCCGGCACAGAAAGCAGAATGGCTGCGATCTGTCAAAAGTGACAGCCTGCAGCTTTCAGTGCCGGCGAGATTTTAAACTGAGTCTGCGTAGAAGGACTCAGGTTAGAAGTAAGACTGTCAGTGTTTGACAGCTTCAAGCAGCTGTGAAACATTAATATTTCACCTGTCAACACGTCTTCACAGGTGAAATTTCAGTCTGTGACGTTACCTGTTGCCAGGTGGCCCTTAATTGGCCTGCTGAGCCCGCTGGGTGGGCTCAACAAGGTCAATCAAGTTAAAATCGCGTGGATTGGCCGCATCTTGATGGAGGCGGGACCACAACCCGAAAGTTGTAGTCCCACCTCCTTCCCGACTTCTGAATGAAAATCCAGCCCAGTGTGTACGTTTGTGTGTGTGTGAGGATAATTGTACGTGAGTGTGTGTGAGAGAGCGTGTGAGAGTGTGTGTGAGAGTGTGTGTGTGAGAGAGTGTGTGAGAGTGTGTGTGAGAGTGTATGTGAGTAGGTGTGAGAGAGAGTGTGTGTGAGTGTGTGAGTGTGTGTGAGAGTGTGTGTGTGAGAGTGTATGTGTGAGAGAGTGTGTGAGAGACTGTGTGTGAGAGAGTGTGTGAGAGAGTGTGTGAGAGTGCATGTGGGTGTGTTTGTGTGAGAGTGTGTGTGAGAGTGCGTGTGAGAGAGTGTGTGAGAGAGTGTGTGAGAGTGTGTGTGAGAGAGTGTGTGAGAGTGTGTGTGAGAAAGTGTGTGTGAGAGTGTGTGTGAGAGTGTGTGTGAGAGTGTGTGTGTGGGAGAGTGTGAGAGAGTGTGTGAGAGTGTGTGTGAGAGAGTGTGTGTAAGAGAAAGTGTGAGAGTGTGTGTGAGAGAGTGTGTGAGAGAGTGTGTGTGAGAGTGTGTGTGTGAGAGTGTGTGTGTGAGTGTGTGTGAGAGTGTGTGTGAGAGTGTGTGTGAGTGTGTGTGTGAGAGTGTGAGAGAGTGTGTGTTAGAGAGTGTGTGAGTGTGTGTGAGATTTTGTGAGAGTATGTGTGAAAGTGTGTGTGAGAGAGTGTGTGTGAGAGTGTGTGTGAGAGAGTGTGTGTGAGAGAGTGTGTGAGAGTGTGTGTGAGAGAGTGTGTGTAAGAGAGAGTGTGAGAGTGTGTGTGAGAGAGTGTGTGAGAAAGTGTGTGAGAGTGTGTGTGAGAGTGTGTGTGAGAGTATGTGTGAGTGTGTGTGTGAGAGAATGTGTGAGAGTGCATGTGGGTGTGTTTGTGTGAGAGTGTGTGTGAGAGAGTGCGTGTGCGAGTTTGTGAGAGTGTGTGTGAGAGTGTGTTTGTGGCTGGGAGTGTGAGTGTGTCTGTGAGTGTGTGTGAGAGGAAGTGTGTAAGAGAGTATGTGAGTGTGTTTGTGTGAGTGCATGAGAGAGTGTGTGTGAGAGTTTGTGAGAGTGTGTGTGAGAGTGTGTGTGAGAGAGAGTGTGTGAGAGTGTGTGAGAGAGTGTGTGAGAGAGAGTGTGTGAGAGTGTGTGTGTGAGTGTGTGTGAAAGAGTGTGTGAGAGAGTGTGTGAGAGAGTGTGTAAGAGAGAGTGTGTGAGAGTGTGTGTGAGAGAGTGCGTGAGAGTGCGTGTGAGAGAGTGTGTGTGTGAGTGTATGTGTAAGAGTGTGTGAGAGATTGTGTGTGAGAGTGTGTGTGTCAGTGTGAGAGAGTGTGTGTGTGAGAGTGTGTGTGTAAGAGTGTGTGAGAGATTGTGTGTGAGAGTGTTTGTGTGAGAGTGTGAGAGAGTGTATGTGTGAGAGTGTGTGTGTAAGAGTGTGTGAGAGATTGTGTGTGAGAGTGTGTGTGAGAGTGTGAGAGAGTGTGTGTGTGAGAGTGTGTGTGTAAGAGTGTGTGAGAGATTGTGTGTGAGAGTGTGTGTGTGACAATGTGAGAGAGTGTGTGTGTGAGAGTGTGTGTGTAAGAGTGTGTGAGAGAGTGTGTGTGAGAGTGTGTGTGAGAGTGTGTGTGAGAGTGTGTGTGAGTGTGTGTGTGAGAGAGTGTGTGTGAGAGTGTGTGTGAGAGTGTGTGTGAGAGAGATTTGTATGAGAGAGTGTGTGTGAGAGTGTGTGTGAGAGTGTATGAGAGAGTCTGTGTGAGAGTGTGTGTGAGAGTGTATGAGAGAGTGTGTGTGAGAGTGTGTGTGAGAATGTGTGTGAGAGTGTGTGTGAGAGCGTGTGTGAGAGTGTGTGTGGGAGTGTGTGAGTGTGTGTGTGTGAGAGACTGTGTGTGAGAGAGTGTGTGAGAGTGTGTGGGAGCGTGTGAGTGTGTGTGTGTGAGAGAGTGTGTGAGAGTGTGTGTGAGAGCGTGTGTGAGAATGTGTGTGGGAGCGTGTGAGTGTGTGTGTGTGAGAGACTGTGTGTGAGAGAGTGTGTGAGAGTGTGTGTGAGAGAGTGTGTGAGAATGTGTGTGGGAGCGTGTGAGTGTGTGTGTGTGAGAGGGTGTGTGAGAGTGTGTGAGAGTGTGTGTGAGAGAGTGTGTGTTAGAGAGTGTGAGAGAGAGTGTGCGAGAATGTGTGTGAGAATTTGTGAGAGACTATGGGGTCGATTTTCAGTGTGCCGTGAGGCAGGCTTTTAGGCGTGCGGGGGGCTAAAATCCCGAATTCGGGGGTCCCGACAGCATCCCGCCCAAAACCGCCTCCATGTAAGTTTCAAAGGAGGCGGGTACCCGCCCCGCACTGGGACCCACTGACCCGAGGCAGGAAGGGATTAGTGCCAATTAACTGCCTGTTAACAGGTAGTTAACAGGCAGTTTTTAGCCTAATCCCTATTTTGAAGGCTGTCGTGTGAGATTCCCAATGGCTTCAAAGCACGCCATCTTAGAGGAGTCGGGCCGTCGGGTTGAAGGACTTGGAGTGGTTGAGATGTCGGTGTTCAGGTGAGTGATGGGTGCATGAGTGCAAAGGTAAGTGTGTTTGGTGTGTCTAAAGTGTGCAAAGAAGTTTAAATTACCTGTACTTACCTTTACAGCCTTCCTTCCTCTAGGATTCGGGAGTCCATCATTCAGCCGGCACAGAAAGCAGAATGGCTGCGATCTGTCAAAAGTGACAGCCTGCAGCTTTCAGTGCCGGCGAGATTTTAAACTGAGTCTGCGTAGAAGGACTCAGGTTAGAAGTAAGACTGTCAGTGTTTGACAGCTTCAAGCAGCTGTGAAACATTAATATTTCACCTGTCAACACGTCTTCACAGGTGAAATTTCAGTCTGTGACGTTACCTGTTGCCAGGTGGCCCTTAATTGGCCTGCTGAGCCCGCTGGGTGGGCTCAACAAGGTCAATCAAGTTAAAATCGCGTGGATTGGCCGCATCTTGATGGAGGCGGGACCACAACCCGAAAGTTGTAGTCCCACCTCCTTCCCGACTTCTGAATGAAAATCCAGCCCAGTGTGTACGTTTGTGTGTGTGTGAGGATAATTGTACGTGAGTGTGTGTGAGAGAGCGTGTGAGAGTGTGTGTGAGAGTGTGTGTGTGAGAGAGTGTGTGAGAGTGTGTGTGAGAGTGTATGTGAGTAGGTGTGAGAGAGAGTGTGTGTGAGTGTGTGAGTGTGTGTGAGAGTGTGTGTGTGAGAGTGTATGTGTGAGAGAGTGTGTGAGAGACTGTGTGTGAGAGAGTGTGTGAGAGAGTGTGTGAGAGTGCATGTGGGTGTGTTTGTGTGAGAGTGTGTGTGAGAGTGCGTGTGAGAGAGTGTGTGAGAGTGTGTGTGAGAGTGTGTGTGAGAGAGTGTGTGAGAGTGTGTGTGAGAGAGTGTGTGTGAGAGTGTGTGTGAGAGTGTGTGTGAGAGTGTGTGTGTGGGAGAGTGTGAGAGAGTGTGTGAGAGTGTGTGTGAGAGAGTGTGTGTAAGAGAAAGTGTGAGAGTGTGTGTGAGAGAGTGTGTGAGAGAGTGTGTGTGAGAGTGTGTGTGTGAGAGTGTGTGTGTGAGTGTGTGTGAGAGTGTGTGTGAGAGTGTGTGTGAGTGTGTGTGTGAGAGTGTGAGAGAGTGTGTGTTAGAGAGTGTGTGAGTGTGTGTGAGATTTTGTGAGAGTATGTGTGAAAGTGTGTGTGAGAGAGTGTGTGTGAGAGTGTGTGTGAGGGAGTGTGTGTGAGAGAGTGTGTGAGAGTGTGTGTGAGAGAGTGTGTGTAAGAGAGAGTGTGAGAGTGTGTGTGAGAAAGTGTGTGAGAGTGTGTGTGAGAGTGTGTGTGAGAGTATGTGTGAGTGTGTGTGTGAGAGAATGTGTGAGAGTGCATGTGGGTGTGTTTGTGTGAGAGTGTGTGTGAGAGAGTGCGTGTGCGAGTGTGTGAGAGTGTGTGTGAGAGTGTGTTTGTGGCTGGGTGTGAGTGTGTCTGTGAGTGTGTGTGAGAGGAAGTGTGTAAGAGAGTATGTGAGTGTGTTTGTGTGAGTGCATGAGAGAGTGTGTGTGAGAGTGTGTGAGAGTGTGTGTGAGAGAGTGTGTGAGAGAGAGTGTGTGAGAGTGTGTGTGTGAGTGTGTGTGAGAGAGTGTGTGAGAGTGTGTGTGAGAGAGTGCGTGAGAGTGCGTGTGAGAGAGTGTGTGTGAGAGTGTATGTGTAAAAGTGTGTGAGGGATTGTGTGTGAGAGTGTGTGTGTGACAGTGTGAGAGAGTGTGTGTGTGAGAGTGTGTGTGTAAGAGTGTGTGAGAGATTGTGTGTGAGAGTGTGTGTGTGAGAGTGTGAGAGAGTGTGTGTGTGAGAGTGTGTGTGTAAGAGTGTGTGAGAGATTGTGTGTGAGAGTGTGTGTGAGAGTGTGAGAGAGTGTGTGTGAAAGTGTGTGTGAGAGATTGTGTGTGAGAGTGTGTGTGTGAGAGTATGAGAGAGTGTGTGTGTGAGAGTGTGTGAGAGTATGTGTGAGAGTGTGTGTGAGAGAGTGTGCGAGAATGTGTGTGAGAATTTGTGAGAGACTATGTGTATGTTTGTGTGTGTGTGAGGATAATTGTACGTGAGTGTGTGTGAGAGAGTGTGTGAGAAGGTGTGAGAGTGTGTGAGAGAGTGTGTAAGAGAGTGTGTGAGAGACTGTGTGTGAGAGAGTGTGTGAGAGAGTCTGTGAGTGTGTGTGTGAGAGTGCATGAGAGAGTGTGTGTGAGAGTGTGTGAGGGTGTGCGAGTGTGTGAGAGTGTGTGTGAGAGTGTGTTTGTGGCTGGGAGTGTGAGTGTGTGTCTGTGAGTGTGTGTGAGAGAGAATGTGTGTGAGTGCGTGAGAGAGTGTGTGTGAGAGTGTGTGAGAGTGTGTGTGTGAGTGTGTGTGAGATTGTGTGTGAGAGTGTGTGAGATAGTGTGTGTGAGAGTGTCTGGGAGGGTGTTTGTGTATGTGTGAGAGTGGGTGTGTGAGAGAGTGTGTGAAAGAATGTGTGAGAGAGTGTGTGAGTGTGTGTGTGAGTGTGTGTCTGGGATTGTGTGTGTGTGTGAGAAAGTGTGTGTGAGAGAGTGTGTTTGTGAGAGAGTGTGTGAGAGAGTGTGTGTGAGAGAGAGTGTGTGAGAGAGAGTGTGAGAGAGTGTGTCTGGGAGTGAGTGTCTTGAATGTGTGTCTAGAACTGTGTGTCTGGGAGTGTGTCTGTGAGAGGGTGTGTGAGTGGTGTGTGAGTGTGCATTTGAGTGTGTGTGTGAGTGATTGTGAGTGTGTGAGTGTGAGTGTGTGTGTCTGTGAGAGTATGTTTGAGTGTGTGTGAGAGGGAGTGTGTGTGAGTGTGAGAGAGTGTGTGTGAGAGTGTTTGAGAGTGTGTGTGTGAGTGTGTGTGAGAGAGTGTCTGAGAATGTGTGTGTGAGAGTGTGTGAGAGTGTGTGTGTGAGAGTGTGTGAGAGAGTGTGTGTGTGAGAGTGTGTGTGAGAGTGTGTGTGAGAGTGTGTGTGAGAGAGTGTGTGAGAGAGTGTGTGAAAGTGTGTGTGAGTGTTTGTGTGAGTGTGTGTGTGAGGGAGTGTGTGTGAGAGTGTGGGAGGGAGTGTGTGTGAGAGAGTGTGTGAGAGAGTGTGTGAAAGTGTGTGTGAGTGTGTGTGTGAGTGTGTGTGTGAGGGAGTGTGTGTGAGAGTGTGGGAGGGAGTGTGTGTGAGAGAGTGTGTGTGAGAGAGTGTGTGTGTGAGAGAGTGTGTGTGAGAGAGTGTGTGTGTGAGAGAGTGTGTGAGAGAGTGTGTGAAAGTGTGTGTGAGTGTGTGTGTGAGTGTGTGTGTGAGGGAGTGTGTGTGAGAGTGTGGGAGGGAGTGTGTGTGAGAGAGTGTGTGTGAGAGAGTGTGTGTGTGAGAGAGTGTGTGTGAGAGAGTGTGTGTGTGAGAGAGTGTGTGAAAGTGTGTGTGTGAGTGTGTGTGAGAGTGTGTGTGAGAGATTGTGTGAGAGTGTATGTGTGAGACTGTGTGAGAGTATGTTTGTGAGAGTATGTTTGTGAGAGTGCATGAGAGAGTGTGTGAGAGTGTGTGAGAGTGTGTGTGCGAGACTGTGTGAGAGGGGGTGTATGAGAGAGTGTGTGTGAGAGAGTGTGTGTGAGAGTGTGTGTGTGTGGGAGTGAGTTTCTGTGAGTGTGTGTGTGTGTGACTGGGAGTGTGTGTGAGGGAGAATGAGTCTGTGAGTGTGTCTCTGGGAATGTGTGTGTGTGAGAGAGTGTGTGAGTAAACGTGTAAGTGTGTGTGTGTGAAAGCGTGTGTGAGTGAGTGTGAGTGAGAGAGAGCATGTGTCTGTGTGTGTGTGTCTGAGAGTGTGTGTGTGAGAGACTGTGAGTGAGCGAGTGAGCGTGTGAGTGAGTATGTCTGGGAGTGAGTGTGAGACTGTGTGTGAGTGTGTGTGAGAGTGTGTGAAAATGTGTGTGAGTGTGTGTGTGTGAGAGTGTGTGTGTGAGAGTGTGGTTGAGAGAGTGTGTGTAAGAGTATTTTTGTGTCTGGGAATGTGAGTGTGTGTGTGTGAGTGTGTGTGTGAGTGTGTGTGAGTGTGTGTGAGAGAGTGTGTGAGAGTGTGTGTGTGAGAGAGTGTGAGAGAGTGTGTTTGTGAGAGAGTGTGTGAGAGAGTGTGTGAGAGTGTGTGAGAGAGTGTGTGAGAGAGTGTGTGAGAGAGTGTGTGAGTGTGTGTGAGTGTGTATGAGAGAGAGTGTGTGTGAGAGATTGCGTGTAAGAGTGTGTGTTTGTGAGAGATTGTGTGTGAGAGTGTGTGTGTGAGCGTGTGAGAGATTGTGTGTGTGAGAGTGTGTGTGTGAGAGTGTGTGTGTGAGAGTGTGTGTGTGAGAGTGTGTTTGAGAGTATGTGAAAGTGTGTGTGAGAGAGTGTGTGTGAGTGTGTGTGTGTGAGACTGTTTGTGATAGTGTGTGTGTGAGAGAGTGTGTGAGAGAGTGTGTGTAAGAGAGAGTGTGTGTGAGAGATTGTGTGTGAGAGAGTGTGTGTGAGAGTGTGTGAGAGAGTGTGTGTGAGAGTGTGTGTTTGTGAGAGACTGTGTGAGAGTGTGTGAGAGTGTTTGTGAGTGTGTGTTTGAGTGTGTGTGTGTGAGTGTGTGAGAGAGTGTGTGTGAGAGAGTGTGTGTGTGATAGTGCGTGAGAGTGTGTGTGTGAGAGAGTGTGTGAGAGTGTGTGTGTGAGAGAGTGTGAGAGAGTGTGTGTGAGAGAGTGTGTGTGTGAGAGTGTGTTTGAGAGTGTGTGAGAGTGTGTGTGAGAGAGTGTGAGAGTATGTGTGAGAGTGTGTGTGTGAGAATGTGTGTGTGAGAGTGTGTTTGAGAGTGTGTGAGAGTGTGTGTGAGAGTGTGTGTGTGAGAGTGTGTGAGAGTATGTGTGAGAGTGTGTGTGAGAGAGTGTGTAAGAATGTGTGTGAGAATTTGTGAGAGACTATGTGTATGTTTGTGTGTGTGTGAGGATAATTGTACGTGAGTGTGTGTGAGAGAGTGTGTGAGAAGGTGTGAGACTGTGTGTGAGAGTATGCGTGCGTGTGTGTGTGACAGAATGTGTGGGAGTGCATGTGGATGTGTTTGTGTGAGAGCCTGTGTGAGAGAGTGTGTGTGCGAGTGTGTGAGAGATGTGTGTGAGAGTGTGTTTGTGGCTGGGAGGGTGAGTGTGTGTCTGTGAGTGTGTGTGAGAGAGTGTGTGAGAGAGACTGTGAGTGTGTGTGTGTGTGTGAGTGCATGAGAGAGTGCGTGTGCGAGTGTGTGAGAGTGTGTGTGAGAGTGTGTTTGTGGCTGGGAGTGTGAGTGTGTGTCTGTGAGTGTGTGTGAGAGAGTGTGTGAGAGAGTCTGTGAGAGTGTGTGTGAGCGAATGTGTGTGCGAGTGTGAGAGTGTGTGTGAGAGTGTGTGTGAGAATGCATGTGGATGTGTTTGTGTGAGAGCGTGTGTGAGCGAATGTGTGTGCGAGTGTGAGAGTGTGTGTGAGAGTGTGTGTGTGAAAGAGTGTGTGAGAGTGTGTGTGTGAGAGAGTGTGAGAGAGTGTGTGTGAAAGAGTGTGTGAGAGAGAGAGTGTGAGATTGTGTGTATGAGAGTGTGTGTGTGAGCGTGTGTGTGTGAGAGAGTGTGTGTGACTGTTTGTGATAGTGTGTGTGTGAGAGAGTGTGTGAGAGAGTGTGTGTAAGATAGAGTGTGTGTGAGAGATTGTGTGTGAGAGAGTGTGTGTGAGAGTGTGTGAGAGAGTGTGTGTGAGAGTGAGTGAGAGAGTGTGTGTGAGAGTGTGTGTTTGTGAGAGACTGTGTGAGAGTGTGTGAGAGTGTTTGTGAGTGTGTTTGTTTGAGTGTGTGTGCGAGAGTGTGTGAGAGAGTGTGTGTGAGAGTGTGTGTGTGATAGTGCGTGAGAGTGTGTGTGTGAGAGAGTGTGTGAGAGTGTGTGTGTGAGAGAGTGTGAGAGAGTGTGTGTGTGAGAGAGTGTGAGAGAGTGTGTGAGAGAGTGTGTGAGAGAGAGAGTGTGAGAGTGTGTGTGAGTGTGTGAGAGATTGTGTGTGTGAGAGTGTGTGTGTGAGAGTGTGTGTGTGAGAGTGTGTGTGTGATAGTGCGTGAGAGTGTGTGTGAGAGAGTGTGTGAGAGTGTGTGTGTGAGAGAGTGTGAGAGAGTGTGTGAGAGAGTGTGTGAGAGAGAGAGTGTGAGAGTGTGTGTGAGTGTGTGAGAGATTGTGTGTGTGAGAGTGTGTGTGTGAGAGTGTGTGTGTGAGAGTGTGTGTGTGAGAGTGTGTGTGAGAGTGTGTTTGAGAGTGTGTGAGAGTGTGTGTGAGAGAGTGTGTGAGAGTGTGTGTGAGAGAGTGTGTGTGAGCGTGTGTTTGTGATAGTGTGTGTGTGAGTGTTTGTGATAGTGTGTGTGTGAGAGAGTGTGTGAGAGAGTGTGTGTAAGAGAGCATGTGTGTGAGAGAGTGTGTGAGAGAGTGTGTGTGGGAGTGAGTGAGAGAGTGTGTGTGAGAGTGTGTGTTTGTGAGAGACTGTGTGAGAGTGTGTGAGTGTGTGAGAGTGTTTGTGAGTGTGTGTTTTTGAGTGTGTGTGTGAGTGTGTGAGAGAGTGTGTATGAGAGAGTGTGTGTGTGATAGTGCGTGAGAGTGTGTGTGAGAGTGTGTGTGAGTGTTTGTGTGTGAGAGAGTGTATTGTGAGGGTGTGTGAGTGTGTGTGTGTGAGAGTGTGTGTGAGAGAGTGTGGTTGAGAGAGTGTGTGTAAGAGTATGTTTATGTCTGGGAATGTGAGTGTGTGTGTGAGAGAGTGTGTGTGTGAGTGTGTGTGAGAGAGTGTGTGAGAGTGTATGTGTGAGACTGTGTGAGAGTATTTTGGTGGGGGTGTGTGTGTGAGTGTGTGTGGGAGAGTGTGAGAGAGTGTGTGTAAGAGAGTTTGAGAATGTGTGTGTGACAGTGTGTGAGAGATTGTGTGTGTGAGTGTGTGTGTGTGAGAGAGTGTGTGAGAGAGAGTGAATGAACTGAAAGAGAAAGCTAGAAGGGCTTTCTATGCCATTAAAAGATCAACCCAAATAGAAATCCCAATTAGCATTTGGCTCAAAATTTTCAAATCAGTAATTGAAACAAATGCACTCTATGGCAGTGAGGTGTGGGGACCGCCAACACAACAAGAATTTGCAAAATGGGACAAACACCCAATTGAGATCCTACATGCAGAATTCTGTATAAGTATCCTCCGGGCTCAAAGGAAAACCGTAAACAATGCATGCAGGGCAGAACTAGGCCAATATCCACTAATAATTACTATCCAAAAAAGAGCCACCAAATTTTGGAAACACCTAAAAATGAGCAACCCCCACTGCTATCATTACGAAGCCTTGAAATGCCAAGAGAGGACCATAAAGAAGAACACCCTCAGTCAACTAGTCCTGGGACTCAGTGAAGCAACCACTAACACTACTAACAATAACCAGCCCCAGGACAGTGACATCGTAGCACAGAGAATTCGACCCAACACAATTGTCACTAAGCAAAAGGAAAAATACCTGTCATATTGGGCAGAAACAACAAAAACCCAAAGCAAACTCAATTGCTACTTGGCCCTAAACAGACAATACAACATGGCTGATTACCTGACCATGGTAAAGGATAGCAAACTGAGAAAAACCTTGACAAGGTACAGACTTAGCGAACATAGCCTGGCGATCGAAAAAGGCAGACACAGGCAGACCAGGCTGCCAAGAGAGGACAGGATATGCTCTCACTGCAGTCAGGGAGTGGTGGAGACAGAGATGCACTTCCTCACAGCTTGTGCAAAATATCAGGGCATCAGGGAGAATTTCTACCAAAAATTCTCACAAATATGCCCTGAATTCAGAAATTTGAATGGCGACCAAAAACTCCCATACCTACTAGGGGAAGAGAGAAACTGTGTAACACTAACGGCACACTATGTTACAGCTTGCCATAAACAGAGGGACAACCAGTAAACCGAAGAAAAGAGTATATATAAATTATACGAAAGCATATTTATACACTCAGGGATATATCTGTTTATACACTGTACGAATAGATCTGCGTTTATGTGTTCAACCATAAATGTATTTCGATGCTTTGGCAACATAAGATGTACCTTATCATGCCAATAAAGCGATTTGAATTGAATTGAATTGAATTGAATTGAGTGTGTGAGAGAGTGTGTGTGTGTGAGAGAATGTGTGGGAGTGTGTGAGAGAGTGTGTGAGAGAGTGTGTGAGAGTGTGTGAGAGAGTGTGTGTGTGACAGTGTGTGAGGGTGTGTGTGTGAGGGTGTGTGTGTGAGGGTGTGTGTGACTGGGAGTGTGTGTGAGGGAGAGTGTATCTGGGTGTGTGTCTCTGGGAGTGTGTGTGTATGAGAGAGTGTGTGAGTGAACGTGTAAGTGTGTGTGTGTGTGAAAGCGTGTGTGAGTGAGTGTGTGTGAGAGAGAGTGTGTGTCTGTTTGTGTGTGTGTCTGAGAGTGTGTGTGTGAGAGACTGTGAGTGAGTGAGTGAGTGTCTCTGGGAGTGTGTGGGTTGTGAGAGTGTGTGAGAGTGCGTGTGTGGCTGGGAGTGTGAGTGTGTGTGTGAGAGAGAGTGTGTGTGTGAGAGAGTGTGTGAAAGTGTGTGTGTGTGTGTGTGTGAGAGTGTGTGTGAGAGAGTGTGTGTGAGAGAGAGTGTGAGAGAGTGTGTGTAAGAGAGTTTGAGAGTGTGTGTGTGAGAGTGTGTGAGAGATTGTGTGTGTGAGAGTGTGTGTGTGAGAGAGTATGTGAAAGTGTGTGTGTGTGTGTGTGAGAGTGTGTGTGTGAGAGAGTGTGTGTGAGAGAGAGTGTGAGAGAGTGTGTGTAAGAGAGTTTGAGAGTGTGTGAGAGATTGTGTGTGTGAGAGTGTGTGTGTGAGTGAATGTGTGTGTGTGATTGAGTGTGAGTGAGCAAGTGAGTCTGTCTGGGAGTGTGTGTCTGGGAGTGAGTATCAGTGTGTGTGTGTGTCTGT
This sequence comes from Somniosus microcephalus, assembly GCF_052327205.1. Taxonomy (NCBI): domain Eukaryota; kingdom Metazoa; phylum Chordata; class Chondrichthyes; order Squaliformes; family Somniosidae; genus Somniosus; species Somniosus microcephalus. Next base: position 168,928,414 of record NC_140989.1, on the reverse strand, counting down.
TGTGTGAGTGTGTGTGTGAGCGAGTGAGTGTGTCTGGGAGTGTGTGTGTGAGAGAATGTGCCTGGGAGTGTGTGTCTGGGAGTGTGTATGTGTGAGAGAGTGTATGAGTGTGTGTGTGAGTGTGTGTGTGTGTCTGAGAGTGTGTGTGAAAGAGAGAGTGTGACTGGGAGTGTGTGTCTGGAAGTGCGTGTCTGGGACTGTGTGTCTGGGCGTGTGTGTCTGGGAGTGTTTGTGTGTCTGGGTGTGTGTGTCTGGCAGCATGTGTCTGGGAGTGTGTGTGTGAGAGAGTGTGAGTGAGTGAGTGAGCGAGTGAGTGAGTGTGTCTGGGAGTGTGTGTGTGAGAGAGTGTGAGTGAGTGAGCGAGTGAGTGTGTCTGGGAGTGTGTGTGTGTATGTGAGGATGAGTGAGTGAGTGTGTCTGGGAGTGTGTGTGAGTGAGTATGAGTGAGTGAGTGTGTCTGGGAGAGTGTGTGAGTGAGTATGAGTGAGTGAGTGTGTCTGGGAGAGTGTGTGAGTGAGTATGAGTGAGTGAGTGTGTCTGGGAGTGTGTGTGAGTGAATGTGTGATTGTGTGTGTGTCTGGGAGAGTGTGTGAGTGAATGTGTGATTGTGTGTGTGTGTCTGAGAGTGTGTGTGAAAGAGAGAGTGTGACTGGGAGTGTGTGTCTGGAAGTGCGTGTCTGGAACTGTCTGTCTGGGCGTGTGTGTCTGGGAGTGTGTGTGTGTCTAGGTGTGTGTGTCTGGCAGCATGTGTCTGGGAGTGTGTGTGTGAGTGTGCGTGAGAGAGTGTGTGAGAGTGTGTGTGTGAGTGTGTGTGTGAGTGTGTGAGAGACTGTGTGTGAGAGTGTGTGTGAGAGTGTGTGAGATTGCGTGAGATAGTGTGTGAGAAAGTGTGTGAGAGTGTCTGGGAGTGTGAGTATGTGTGTGTGTCAGAGTGGGTGCCTGAGAGTGTGGGAGAGAGTGTGTGAGAGTATGTGTGTGAGAGTGTGAGAGAGTGTGTGCAAGTGTCTGGGAGTGTGCGTGTGAGTGAGTGTGAGTGATTGAGTGAGTGTGTCTGGGAATGTGTGTGTGTGAGAGAGTGTGTAAGTGGGTGTGTGAGTTTGTGTGTGTGTGTCTGGGAGTGTGTGTGAGAGAGTGTGTGAGAGAGTGTGTGAGAGAGTGTGTGAGAGTGTGTGTGAGAGTGTGTGTGAGAGAATGTGTGAGAGAGTGTGTGAGAGAGTGTGTGAGAGAGTGTGTGAGAAGGTGTGAGAGAGAGTGTGTGAGAGTGTGTGTGTGAGAGTGTGTGTGAGTGCGAATATGTGTGTGTGTCAGAGTGGGAGTGTGAGTGTGTGTGAGAGTGTGTGTGAGAGTGTGTGTGAGAGAGTGTGTGAGAGAGTGTGTGAGAGTGTGTGTGAGAGTGTGTGTGAGAGAGTGTGTGAGAGAGTGTGTGAGAGAGTGTGTGAGAAGGTGTGAGAGAGAGTGTGTGAGAGTGTGTGTGTGAGAGTGTGTGTGAGTGCGAATATGTGTGTGTGTCAGAGTGGGAGTGTGAGTGTGTGTGAGAGTGTGTGTGAGAGTGTGTGTGAGAGAGTGTGTGAGAGAGTGTGTGAGAGTATGTGAGAGAGTGTGTGTGAGAGTGTGTGAGAGAGTGTGTGTCTGGGAGTGTGAGAGCATGTGTCTGGGAGTGTGTGTCTGGAAGAGTGTGTCTGGGACTGTGTGTCTGGCAGTGTGTGTCTGGGAGTGTGTGTGTATCTGGGAGTGTGAGTGTGTGAGTGTGTGTGTGTGAAAGAGAGAGTGTGTGTCTGGGAGTGTGTGTCTGGGAGTGTGTGTCTGGGACTGTGTGTCAAGGAGTGTGTGACTTGGAGCGTGTGTGTGTCTGAGATTGTGAGTGAGTGTGTGAGCTGGCGTGTGCGTCTGGTAGTGTGTGTGTCTGGTAGTGAGTGTGTCTGGGAGTGTGTGTGTAAGTGTGTGTGAGTGTGTGAGTGTGAGTGAGTGAGTGAGTGTGTGAGTGTGTGATTGAGTGTGAGTGAGTGTGTCTGGGAGTGTGTGTGTGTGTGAGAGTGTGTGAGAGATTGTGTGTGAGATTGTGTGAGATAGTGTGTGAGAGAGTGTGTGAGAGTGTCTGGGAGTGCGAGTATGTGTGTGTGTCAGAGTGGGAGCATGAGAGTGTGTGAGAGAGAATGTGTGAGAGAGTGTGTGAGAGTGTCTGGGAGTGCAAGTATGTGTATGTGTCAGAGTGGGAGCGTGAGAGTGTGTGAGAGAGTCTGTAAGAGAGTGTGTGTCTGGGAGTGTGAGAGAGTGTGTTTGGGAGTGTGTGTCTGGAAGAGTGTGTCTGGGACTGTGTGTCTGGCAGTGTGTGTCTGGGAGTGTGTGTGTATCTGGGAGTGTGAGTGTGTGAGTGAGTGTGTGTGTGAGTGTCTGGGAGTGTGTGTGAAAGAGAGAGTGTGACTGGGAGTGTGTGTCTGGAAGTGCATGTCTGTGACTGTCTGTCTGGGAGTGTGTGTCTGGGAGTGTGTGTGTGTCTGGGTGTGTGTGTCTGGCAGCATGTGCCTGGGAGTGTGTGTGTGAGAGCGTGTGAGTGAGTGAGTGAGCGAGTGAGTGAGTGTGTCTGGGAGTGTGTGAGTGTGTGTGTGCGTGTGAGTGAGTGAGTGAGTGTGAGTGAGTGAGTGAGTGTGTCTGGGAGTTTTTGTGTGAGAGAGTGTGTAAGAGAAAATGTGTGAGAGAGTGTGTAAGAGTGTGTGTGTGAGAGTGTGTTTGAGAGTGTGTGATAGTGTGTGAGAGTGTGTGTGTAAGAGTGTGTGTGTGAGTGTGAGAGAGAGTGTGTGAGAGTGTGCGTGTCTGGGAATGTGAGAGAGTGTGTCTGGGAGTGAGTGTCTCGAATGTGTGTCTGGGACTGTGTATCTGGGAGTATGTGTGTGAGAGGGTGTGTGAGTGGTGTGTGAGTGTGTGTGTGTATGTGAGAGTGTGTTTGAGTGTGTGTGAGAGAGAGTGTGTGTGTGAGTGTGAGAGAGTGTGTGAGAGTGTGTGAGAATGTGTGTGAGAGTGTGTGAGTGTGTGAGAATGTGTGTGAGAGAGTGTGTGAGAGTGTGTGTGAGAGTGTGTGAGAGTGTGTGAGAATGTGTGTGAGAGAGTGTGTGAGAGTGTGTGTGAGAGAGTGTGTGAGAGTGTGTGTGAGAGTGTGTGAGAGTGTGTGAGAATGTGTGTGAGAGAGTGTGTGAGAGTGTGTGAGAGTGTGTGTGAGAGTGTGTGAGAATGTGTGTGAGAGAGTGTGTGAGATTGTGTGAGAATGTGTGTGAGAGAGTGTGTGAGAGTGTGTGAGAATGTGTGTGAGAGAGCATGTGAGAGAGTGTGTGAGAGTGTGTGTGTCTGGGAGTGTGAGAGAGTATGTCTGGGAGCGTGTGTCTGGGAGCTTGTGTCTGGGAGTGTGTGAGATAGTGTGTATCTGGGAGTGTGTGTCTGGAAGTGTGTGTGAGTGTGAGTGTGTATGTGTGTCTGGGAGGGTGCATCAGACAGTGTGTGCCTAGAATTGTGTGTCTGGGAGTGTGTGTCTGGGAGTGTGAGTGTGTGAGTGAGTGTGTGAGAGTGTGTGTGAGAGAGAGTGTGTGTCTGGGAGTGGATGTCTGGGAGTGTGTGTGTCTGGGAGTTTGTGTCTGGGAGTGTGTGTGTCTGGGAGTGTGTGTGTCTGGGAGTGTGTGTGTCTGGGAGTGTGTGTGTATGGGAGTGTGTGTGTCTGGGAGTGTGTGTGTCTGGGAGTGTGTGTGTCTGGGAGTTTGTGTCTGGGAGTGTGTTTGTCTGGGAGTGTGTTTGTCTGGAAGTGTGTGTGTATGGGAGTGTCTGTGTCTGGGAGTGTGTGTTTGGCAGTGTGTGTCTGGGAGTGTGTGTGTGGGTGTGTATTTATTGGAGTGTGTGGCTGGCACTGTGTGCCTGGGAGTGTGTGTCTGGGAGGGAGGGTGGGTGTGTCTGGGTGTGTGTGTCTGGCAGTGTGTGTCTGGGAGCGTGTGTCTGGGAGTGTGTGAGATAGTGTGTATCTGGGAGTGTTTGTCTGGAAGTGTGTGTGAGTGTGGAGCGTGCATGTCTGGGAGTGTGTGTCTGGGAGTGTGGGTCTGGGAGTGTGTGTCTGGGACTGTGTGTCTGGGAGTGTGTGTCTGGGAGAGCATGTGTGTCTGGGAGTGTGTGTCTGGGAGAGTGTGTGTGTCTGGGCGTGTGTGTCTGAGCGTGTGTGTCTGGGAGCATGTGTCTGGGAGTGTGTGTCTGGGAGTGTGTGTCTCGGAGTGCGTGTGTGTGAGAGTGTGTGTCTGGGAGTGTGTGTATTTGGAAGTGTGAGTCTAGCTGTGTTTTTCTGGGAGTGTGTGTCCGGGAGTGTTTATCTGGGAGTGTGTGTCTAAGAGTGTGTGTCTGGAAGTGTGTGTCTGGAAGTGTGTGTCAGGGAATGTGTGTGTCTGGGAGTGTGTATGTGTCTGGAAGTGTGTGTATGCAAGTGTGTCTGGAAGCATGTGTCTGGAAGTGTGTGTCTGGCTGTGTGTGTCTGGGAGTGTGTGTGTGGGATTGTGTGTCTGGGAGTGTGTGTGTCTGGAAGTGTGTATCTGGAAGTATGTATCTGGGAGTGTGTGTCTGGGAGTGTGTGTCTGGGAGTGTGTGTCTGGGAGTGTGTATCTGGAAGTATGTGTCTGCGATTTGTGGGTCTGGGAGTGTGTGTGTCTGGGAGTGTGTGTGTGTGGCAGGGTGTGTGTGTCTGGAAGTGTGTGTCTGCAAGTGTATCTGGATGCAAGTGTCTGAGACTGTGTGTCTGGCTGTGTGTGTCTGGGAGTGTGTGTGTGGGAGTGTGTGTCTGGAAATCTGTGTGTCTGGAAGTTTGTGTGTCTGGGAATCTGTGTGTCTGGAAGTTTGTGTGTCTGGAAGTGTGTATCTGGGAGTGTGTGTCTGGGTATGTGTGTCTGGGAGTGTGTGTCTGGGTATGTGTGTCTGGGAGTGTGTGTCTGGGAGTGTGTTTGTCTGGGACTGTGTGTTTGGGAGTATGTGTGTGCCTGGGAGTGTGTGTCTGGCAGTGTGTGTCTGGGAGCGTGTGTCTGGGAGTGTGTGAGATAGTGTGTATCTGGGAGTTTGTGTCTGGAAGTGTGTGTGAGTGTGAGTTTGTCTGACTGGGAGTGTGTGTGAGTGAGAGGGAGTGTGTGTCTGGGAGCGTTGGTCTGGGAGTGTGTGTCTGACAGTGTGTGCCTGGGAGTGTGTGTCTGGGAGTGTGTGTCTGGGAGTGTGTGTGTCTGAGTGTGTGTGTGTCAGGGAGTGTGCGTAAGGGAGTGTGTGTGTCTGGGAGTGTGTGTATCTGGGAGTGTGTGTGTCTGGTGTGTGTCTGGGAGTGTGTGTCTGGGAGTGTGTGTATCTGGGAGTGTGTGTGTCTGGTGTGTGTCTGGGAGTGTGTGTCTGGGAGTGTGTGTGTCTGGTGTGTGTCTGGGAGTGTGTGTATCTGGGAGTGTGTGTGTCTGGTGTGTGTCTGGGAGTGTGTGTCTGGGAGTGTGTGTGTCTGGTGTGTGTCTGGGAGTGTGTGTCTGGGAGTGTGGGTCTGGTAGTGTGTGTCTGGGAATGTGTGTCTGGGAGTGTGGGTCTGGTAGTGTGTGTGTCTGGGAGTGTGTGTGTTTGGAAGTGTGAGTCTAGATGTGTTTTTCTGGGAGTGTGTGTCTGGGACTGTTTATCTGGGAGTGTGTGTCTGGGAGTGTGTGTCTGGGAGTGTGTGCCTGGGAGTGTGTGTCTGGGAGTGTGTGTCTGGGAGTGTGGGTCTGGTAGTGTGTGTGTCTGGGAGTGTGTGTGTTTGGAAGTGTGAGTCTAGATGTGTTTTTCTGGGAGTGTGTGTCTGGGACTGTTTATCTGGGAGTGTGTGTCTGGGAGTGTGTGTGTCTGGGAGTGTGTATGTCTGGCAGTGTGTGTGTGTCTGGAAGTGTGTGTATGCAATGTGTCTGGAAGCATGTGTCTGGAAGTGTGTGTCTGGCTGTGTGTGTCTGGGAGTGTGTGTGTGGGAGTGTGTGTCTGGGAATCTGTGTGTCTGGAAGTGTGTGTGTCTGGAAGTGTATGTGTCTGGAAGTGTGTATCTGGGAGTGTGTGTCTGGGAGTGTGTGTCTGGGAATGTGTGTCTGGGAGTGTGTGTCTGGGAGTGTAGGTCTAGCATTGTGTGTGTGTCTGGGAATGTGTGTGCCTGGAAGTGTGTGTCTGGGAGTTTATGTCTGGGAGTGTGTGTGTCTGGGAGTGTGTATCTGGGAGTGTGTGTCTGGGGGTTTGTGTCTGGGAGTGTGTTTGTCTGGAAGTGTGTGTGTCTGGGAGTGTCTGTGTCTGGGAGTGTGTGTCTGGGAGTGTGTGCCTGGGAGTGTGTGTCTGGGTGTATATGTCTTGGAGTGTGTGTCTGGGACTGTGTGTCTGGGAGTGTGTGTCTGGGAGAGTGTGTGTGTCTGGGAGTGTGTGTCTGGCAGTGTGTGTCTGGGAGCGTGTGTCTGGGAGTGTGTGAGATAGTGTGTATCTAGGAGTGTGTGTCTGGAATTGTGTGTGAGTGTGAGTGTGTCTGTCTGGGAGTGTTTGTGAGAGGGAGTGTGTGCATGGGAGCATTGGTCTGGGAGGGTGTATCTGACAGTGTGTGACACGAAGTGTGTGTCTGGGAGTGTGCGTCTGGGTGTATTTGTCTGGGAGTGTGTGTGTCTTCGAGTGCGTGTGTCTGGGAATGTGTATGTGTGAGTGAGTGTGTGTTAGAGGGAGTGTGTCTGGGAGTGGGTGTCTGGGAGTGGGTGTCTGGGCGTATTTGTCTGGGAGTGTGTGTGTCTTCGAGTGCGTGTGTCTGGGAGTGTGTATGTGTGAGTGAGTGTGTGTTAGAGGGAGTGTGTCTGGGAGTGGGTGTCTGGGAGTGTGTATGTGTGAGTGAGTGTGTGTTAGAGGGAGTGTGTCTGGGAGTGTATGTCTGGGAGTGTGTGTGTGTGAGTGTGTGTGTGTTAGAGGGAGTGTGTCTGGGAGTGGGTGTCTGGGCGTGGGTGTCTGGGAGTGGGTGTCTGGGCGTGGGTGTCTGGGCGTGCATGTGCGTGAGAATGTGTGTTTGGGCTTCTTCAGTGCCACCAAGGCAGTTTTCGGACCAAGCTACCGTGGCTTAAACCCCTTACGCTCTAAGGACGGTTTAACTCTGCTCAAGGACAAGGAGGCAATTGACACAAGATGGAGGGAGCATTTTCAAGAACTGCTCAACCGAAACAGTAGCGCAGATCTGGAGTCATAGAAACATAGAAGATAGGAGCAGGAGTAGGCCATTCGGCCCTTCGAGCCTGCTCCGCCATTCAATGAGATCATGGCTGATCATCCAAATTCAGTACCCTGTCCCTGCCTTCTCCCCATATCCCTTGATCCCTTTAGCCTTAAGAAATATATCCAACTCTTTCTTGAATATATTTAATTAACTGGCCTCCACCGCCCTCTGTGGCAGAGAATTCCACAGGTTCACTACTCTCTGGGTGAAGAAATTCCTCCTCATTTCAGTCCTAAATGGCCTACCCCTTATCCTTAGACTATGACCCCTGGTTCTGGACTCCCCGGCCATCAGAAACATCCTTCCTGCATCTAGTCTGTCCAGGCCTGACAGAATTTTATAGGTTTCGATGAGATCCCCTCTCAATCTTCTAAACTCCAGTGAGTATAAGCCCAATCGACACAATCTCTCCTCATACGTCATTCCTGCCATCCCAGGTATCAGCCTGGTGAATCTTCGCTGCACTCCTTCCATGGCAAGAACGTCCTTCCTCAGGTAAGGTGACCAAAACTGCACACAATACTCAAGGCAAGACATCCTTGTTCCTGTACTCGAACCCTCTTGCTACGAAGGCCAACATACCATTTTCCTTCTTAACCGCCTGCTGCACCTGCATGCTTACCTTCAACGACTGGTGCACAAGAACACCCAGGTCTCTCCATCAATCAATTACTGCAGAGACCAGAAAGGGAGGAAATGGGGGCACTCCCAAGCATTGTAGAAGTGCAGAATGCCATCAGGTCCATGAAAAACAACAAAGCTGCCGGCTCAGATGGGATTCCAGCAGAAAACCTTAAAAAAGGTGGCCCTGAGCTCCTGACACACATACATGCCTTCCTCCTAAAAATATGGCAGCAGGAAGAAATTCCACAAGATCTCAGAGACGCTTTGATTGTTACTATCTTAAAAAAGGGGGAAAAGTCGGTGTGTGGTAACTACCGAGGTATCTCCCTTCTTTCTTCCACAGGAAAAGTGTTTGCCCATGTCCTTGCTAACAGACTTTTGCTGTTATCTGAGGAGGTGCTTCCGGAGTCGCAGTGTGGTTTCCGACCATCCAGAGGAACAGCTGATGTGATCTTCACAGCACGTCAATTACAGGAGAAATGCCGTGAACAAAAGCAACCACTGTTCATAGCTTTCATAGGCTTAACTAAAGCTTTTGACACCGTCCACCGCCAGACTTTATGGCATATCTTGTCTAAGCTTGGTTGCCCCGATAAATTCATCTTAGTTCTGAGGCTGTTACATGACAACATATCTGCAGCAGTTCTCAGCAGCAGCGGTTCTATTTCAGAGCCCTTTACAGTTGAGACAGGAGTAAAACAGGGCTGCATCATTGCTCCAACCCTTTTTGCAGTGTTCATCTCTGTTATCCTCCATCTCATCGGCAATGATCTGCCCACCGGAATTCAAATCTTTTACCGTACTGATGGTCGACTTTTCAACCTCAACAGGCTTAATGCCAAGTGCAAAGTCTCCATCACTACCATTATGGAGTTACAGTATGCAGATGATAACACCATCACAGCTCTTTCCGAGCATGATCTACAAAACATCTTGATTGCTTTTTCCAGAGCCTACAAACTTCTGGGCCTCACCATGAATATAAAGAAAACCCAGGTGCTCCACCAGCCATCACCTAATCAGCTTGCAACTCCTCCCTCTATAAAGATTGATAATAACACCCTTGAAAATGTCAACACCTTTCCATATCTTGGTAGCCATTTATCCTCCAAAGCTGACATTGATTCTGAAATCCATCACCCCCTGAGTTGTGCAAGTGCAGCCTTTTCTAAACTGTGGAGGAGAGTCTTTGAAAATCATGACCTCCAAGTCCAAACTAAAATTCTTGTATAAAAAGCCATCATCCTTCCCACCCTTTTATATGGAGCTGAAACCTGGACTATGTACAGTAGACATCTCAAAGCCTTAGAGCAATACCACCAATGCTCTCTACGCAAAATCTTGAGGGTCAGCTGGGAGGACAAGCATACTGTAATGATCAGTAACTTGTCATTCTAGAATGGTACACTAGGTGGAGCTGTATGTTTAGTAGGGGGCTACCCACAAGGCAGTAGTCAAGATGGATGCCTGTACACTAGTCCACATGGCTGAATAAATGAGTAGCTCAAGCTAGCTGTTCATAATGAAAACGTCTATTTATTTATGAACATAACATGGTACCAGGATTGGTAATATCTGCTGAATATTGTGAAATGTGACATGGAGAATTGGAAGCCACAGGAGGGTTTGAAACTCACGGGGAATGTCGACTGCAATTGGCGGACTTTCAAACAACAATTTGAACTCTACCTTGCTGCCATCGGGTTCGATACGATGCCAGACGCAAGGAAAATAGCGTTACTGCTCATGGTTGCAGGCCCACAGGTGATAGAGGTATTTAATACATTTGTATTTGATCAAGAGGAGGACAGAGAAAAAATGGATGATGTGCTAAAGAAGTTTGATACATATTGTTCTCCAAAAAAAGAACAAGACCTATGAGAGGTACGTGTTCCATTCACGGACACAGCAGCAAAATGAGACTTTTGATAGCTTTGTGACCGATCTGAAACTGAAAGCACAGACATGTAATTTCTCTGAACTGAAATCATCCATGATTCGTGACCAGATTGTGTTTGGTATTCATGATAAAAAAGTCAGGGAACGTTTGTTGAGGGAAACTGAAATAACATTGGAGGATGCTGTGAAAATATGCCATGCCAGTGAGCTAGCTCAACAGCACGCAAAGACTTTCAGTGAAATTAATAATAATGCAACTGTAATGAGTGACTGTGCTGTTGTCGAAGCTGTGTCCTACAAGGGGAAGAAACATGGGCAGAACAGAAATGCAAAGCAATCGGAGGATGGAATTTTTAATTGTAAACGCTGTGGTTACCAGCACCAGTCAAGACAATGCCCAGCGTTTGGGAAAATGTGCACAAAGTGTAATGGAAAGAATCACTTTGCCAGACAATGCTTTTCAAAAGTAAAAACAAAGAAAGAACATAAAGTCAATGCAGTAAAAGAGGACACTGATTTAAGTGAGACATTTTTTGTAGGAATGGTATCATGTGACAAAATAGAAAAGGATACAGAAAATGTGCAGCCCTCAGGAATGGACAATGCTGAGCATAAAGTTAATGCAGTAAAAGAGGAAAAATGGATAATGCCACTGCAGGTAAATGGAGCATTAGTTACATTGAAACTAGACACTGGGGCAAAAGCAAACTTAATCAGTATGAGTGACATTAAAAATATGAAAGAAAAGCCCAAAATACAGAAAAAGTCAGTACTACTGAAGAACTATAATGGACAGAAAATAGATAGCTTAGGTGTATGCACACTCAAAGTGACAGTCAAAGATAAAGTGCATCATCTCATGTTTTCTGTTGTGGCTGAAGGACTTGATTCACTATTAGGTGACAAAGCTTTTGAGGACTTAGAACTGGTCAAGAGAGTCTACCGTATAAACTGTGCCATAAGCAGACCAGATGACTCGGTGGATTCTGTAGTGAGTAATTTCCAGGATGTGTTCAAAGGATTTAGAGTGCTACCATTCACTTAAAAGATCCAGCTAAAGGAGGATGCTCAGTCAGTGGTACAAGCTCCACGGAGAGTTCCAGCACCCCTGCGTGACCGGCTCAAGAAAGAACTGGACAGAATGACCACACTAGGAGTCATCAGGAAAGTCGAAGAGCCAACAGACTGGGTTAACTCCATGGTATGTGTAAAGAAAAAGAACAATGATCTAAGAGTATGCATGGATCAAAAGGACTTAAATGCAAACATAAAACGTGAACACTACCAGATTCCCAAGCGAGAAGAAATCACCAGTGAAATGTCAGGTGCCAGATACTTCACAAAGCTCGATGCCTCACAAGGATTTTGGCAACTAAAATTGGATGAAGAGAGCACCAAATACTGTACCTTCAACACACCATTTGGCAGGTATTGTTTCCTCAGAATGCCTTTTGGGATAATATCTGCATCTGAAATCTTTCACAAAGCGATGGAACACATAATTGAAGGTCTGGAAGGAGTTCGGGTCTATGTTGATGACATCATCATCTGGGGCTCCACACTGAAAGAACACAATGAGAGACTGACTAAAGTGTTACAGAGCATACGCCGGAATGGATTGAAGCTCAACAAAGCCAAGTGTCAGTTTGGCATCCAGGAAGCCACTTTCCTAGGAAATAATCTATCTGGTAAAGGAATAGAGCCAGATATGGAAAAAGTAAACACCATACTCAACATGCCCTGACCCACTGACAAAAAAGGAGTGCTATGCATCATGGGAATGATAAACTTCATTGGAAAGTTCATTCCTAACTTGTCAGCCAAGACAGTCTGTCTGCGAGACCTGCTACATAAAACAAATGAGTTCGCATGGACAGAAAGACATGAGCAAGAGTGGATGAACTTCAAAACAGTGCTGACAACGACACCTGTACTCACCTTCTTTGACCCAACAAAGAGTATCAAAGTGTCAACGGATGCATCAAAAGATGGCCTAGGCACGGCCTTGCTACAAGCAGAGGGTGAAGATTGGAAGCCTGTTGCCTATGCCTCCAGGTCTATGACTGATACTGAGTGTCGATACGCCCAGGTTGAAAAGGAATGTCTAGGCTTGGTAGTTGGACTAGAAAAGTTCCATGGCTACATATATGGACTTCCCACCTTCACAGTTGAGACAGACCACTGCCCACTGGTTGCCATCATAAAAAAAATCTGAATGAGATGTCTCCAAGGATTCAACGACTCATGATGAAGCTGCAAAGATTTGACTTTGAACTGATCTACACACCAGGCAAATACTGAGCACTCACAATGAGTCATGTGAGCTCTACTGAGGAAGACGTGGATGTTCATGTGAGTATGGTCACTGCTGCGCTGCCCGTGTCAGACAGAAAATCAAAGCAAATAGCAGAAGAAACAGTAAAAGATACAGGCCTAGAAATTCGGCATAGCCGCGTTTGGGGCGCTAGTCCTGGCGATGCACAAAGTTTAGCGCCAGGCGCAATTTAGCGCCACCTAGCGCGATATTGGGTTGCTGCACCCCTGAAGTTGATTGCGGCGCTAAATCAGGTGCTGCACGCTACTCTTAAGGCGCTAACCCGGCGGCGCAACCCAATTTCGCGGCGGCGGGGCGCAGCGAAGGTGCTGTCAATAATCACTTTCCCTGAGACACACTGGCATCGGCCAGCTCTTAAAGGGGCAGGTCAATTGGCATCACCAGACACACTCACTGCCTTGTAGGCCTTCAAAGCGGTGGGAGCCTACCTGTGGCGCACCAGCCTAGCAAGACATGGAAAGGGTGAGGCAGAGGGCGGAACGCCTCACTGATGGGGCATTGGATGCTTTGGTTGGTGCAGTGGAATCAAGGCCAAGGAAGATGGTCGGAATGTGCTTTATGTTTTGGAAAGTCTCCCGGGTGTGAGAGGCAGTTATGTGTCAGTGTATTAGTTTTGCTTTCTGTTGCCATAGCTTTCTCATGTTTGAAGGAACCACATTTTGTATAATGAAACACTTTCTTCATTTACAATGGCCATGCCTGCTATTTACATGCATCTTGCCCTTCACAGGCTTGGGGGTATCAGACCGGTTCCATTCCTGTTCTTGGAATGGCAGCAAGCATTCCGTGAGAGGGGCCTAGAAGCTACTTCTGATCAGCTTCTGACGCGCAGCCTGAGAAGAGCCGCTCGCGTAGAAGTTCAGGCCAGCAGGCATCTTCTCAGCCACCGACAGAGATGTCCTGCACCTTATCTGAGGCTGCAGATCTGGCTGAAGCAGCTGGCACAGCTCAGTCACCACCTCCTTTCTAAATCGCAGCCTTCTGAGACACTGCTCCTCCGGCATGTTCATGTAGGAAAACTGCTGTCGGAAAACCCGGCCAGCGTAAGGTCTGCTGTGGCGATGTCTGTTGGCCCTCCTCTGTCTGGCCATGCCCGCCCCCCTCTCCCAGCATCTCAGTGCCCTTTCCAGATGATTCAGCAGCAGGACGTTCCCCTCCAATGCAGCCCCCATAATAAGTGCCCACAGGAAGGTTCCCCGTTGTCAAGGCTCACCAAATGCAAGGTGATGGTCAGAAGGTTGAAGGTCGTCTGCATGCACTGGCTCAGTGGTCAAATGGCTCTCAGTGTGCAGCTCAGCAACTCTTTGTAGCTCTCGAGGAAGTTGTGCTCCAAAAATGGCTGCCGCTTTTAAGCCACACCAGTCACCTTTAAATAACGCTCCTCCAGCCCGAGAGCGACTTGGTAAGGTTCCAGGTAAGCTGTCACTATTAGCGTCAGGCGCTACGGAGAGGGGCGCCACTGGATTTCTGGTCCGGGGTGCCCAAAAGACGTTGCACACTCAAATAACGTCATAATTAGCCTGCGCCTGTGAGCGGGTGCTAAGATTTAGCGCCGGCGCTAAATGCATGCTCAATATGGGGCGAGGCGCTAGGCAACCTGCGCCCGCCCGGAAATTGGCTAGCGCCCCACTTCTCGGCCTCTTTAGGCATTAATCGGTGGCGTAACCAACCGAATTTCTCCCCCACAGTGTTACAAACAGTAATAGAGAACAGTCATCATGGTGGGCCAAAAGGTTCCTGTCCAAAGTACTATCACATCAGGTCAGAGTTAAGTGTCGCAAGTGGACTATTACTAAAACAGACCAAAATAGTCATTCCACAGGCTCTATGCCAAGACATGCTCAAAAGGATTCATGAGGGACACCTCGGAATTGAAAAATGCAAAAGGAGAGCAAGAGACACTGTTTATTGGCCTGGCATAAATAAGGACATTGAGAACATGATAGGCGAATGTGAGACATGTCAGAAACACCAAAACAAACAAGCAAAGGAACCAATGATAGTAGCTGACTTACCAACAGCACCATGGCAAAAGGTTGGTATGGACCTTTTTCATTTGAATGGTAAAGACTATCTATTAGTGATTGACTACTATTCTAACTATCCTGAGATGGCGCTGCTCTCAAGCACATCAGCAAGCAGTGTCATAATGCATGTGAAATCCATCTTCGCCAAACATGGAATTCCCAGGATTGCCGTTAGCGACAATGGTCCGTGCTTCAACTGTAAGGAGTGGCAACAGTTTGCAGCACATTATGACTTTCAATGCATCACATCCAGTCCTCTGTATGCTCAGTCGAATGGTAAGGCAGAGAAAGGTGTTCAAGTTCTCAAACAGCTACTGAAGAAAGCAACAGAAAGCAAGTCTGATCCTTATCTCGCCCTGCTGAGCTACCGAGCCTCCCCTTTAGATTGTGGTTCTTCACCTGCTGAACTCCTAATGGGTCGCAAGTTGCGCACCCCGCTACCCTGCTGTGCAAAAGAAAAGCAGAGTAAGGAACTAAGACAGAGACTTCAACTGTTAAAGCTGAAACAGAAATCAAACTCTGACAAGTCATCCAAAACTCTGAAACTATTGACAAGGGATGATGTTGTCAGGATTGAGGATCCAGATGTATGGAACAGGAAAGCTACAGTTCTTGAGGAAGTAGGACCAAGGTCATACACTGTTAGAACTGAGGAAGGACAGATTCTCAGGAGGAACCGCCGTTCCCTCCTGAAAACATAAGAAACTATCCAAGAGCAAATCGATGACAATGCCGCAACTGAATCTTGTCACTCACCACCAGAATAATCTAACACAAACACACATACAGGCTCTCATGAAAACACATCAGACTTACCTGTGCTGAGAAGATCCACACGTGAAGTAAAAAAGCCTGATAGACTTAATCTTTGAGCACAAAGAAAACTATAATAAAAGAATGAAAAGCTTAGAGTTCATAAAGTAAAGCTTTGAAAATGTGTTGACTGTTGTGAAGATGTTTATGTTGTTATGATTGATTGATATTGATCTTGTTTAACCTCTAAGGAAGGGGGATGTAATGATCAGTAACATGTCATTCTAGAATGGTACACTAGGTGGAGCTGTATGTTTAGTAGTGGGCTACCCACAAGGCAGTAGTCAAGATGGATGCCTGTACACTAGTCCACATGGCTGAATAAATGACTAGCTCAAGCTAGCTGTTCATAATGAAAACGTCTATTTATTTATGAACATAACACATACCAACTGGAGTATACTTGAAGAGGCCAATATCTACAGCATCACTACGCTCATCATGCAGCATCAACTCCGATGGATTGGACGTGTCATTTGCATGTCAGACTCACGTCTCCCAAAACAGGTTCTGTACTCCCAGTTGAAGGAAGGGCAGAGGTCTCCTGGTGGTCAAAAGAAGCGTTACAAAGATAACATCAAAGTAATCCTTAAAAAGTTCCATATCGATATTAATAACTGGGAGGAAATCGCACTGGACAGAGACAATTGGAGAAAATGCATCTACAATGGTGCCACACTACATGAAAAGAATCTCCAGCATGCCGTTGAGGATAAACACCAGCGCCGTAAGGAGAAACAACAACTTAAGAAGACCCATACTCCAGTCACTACCAATAGTCTAACATGCCCACACTGTAGTAGAGTATGTGAATCTTGGATTGGCCTCCACAGCCACCTGAAGACCCACAAGTAGATGACTGATGAAGGACATACCATACTCGAATTCGAGTGGTCGCCGATGATGATGATGGTGTCTGGGAGTGTGTATGTGTGAATGAGTGTGTGTTAGAGGGAGTGTGTCTGGGAGTGGGTGTCTGGGAGTGTGTATCTGGGCATGCATGTGCATGAGAATGTGTGTCTGGGAGTGTGTGCCTTGTAGCGTGTGTGTCTGTGAGTGTGTGTGTCTGGAAGTGTGTGAGTCTGGATGTGTTTATCTGGGAGTGTGTGTCTGGGAGTGTGTGTGTCTGGGAGTGTGTATGTCTGGCAGTGTGTGTGTGTCTGGAAGTGTGTGTCTGCAAGTGTGTCTGGAAGCATGTGTCTGGAAGTGTGTGTTTGGCTGTGTGTGTCTGGGAGTGTGTGTGTGGTATTGTGCGTCTGGGAGTGTGTGTGTCTGGAAGTGTGTGTCTGGGAGTGCGTGTGCATGAGAGTGTGTGTTTGGGAGTGTGTGTCTTGTAGCGTGCGTGTCTGGGAGTGTGTGTGTCTGGGAGTGTGTGTGTCTGGAAGTGTGTGAGTCTGGATGTCTTTTTCTGGGAGTGTTTGTCTGGGAGTGTTTATCTGGGAGTGTGTGACTGGGAGTGTGTGTCTGGGAGTGTATGTGTCAGGGAGTGTGTGTGTCTGGGAGTGTGTATGTCTGGCAGTGTGTGTGTGTCTGGAAGTGTGTGTCTGCAAGTGTGTCTGGATGCATGTGTCTGGAAGTGTGTGTCTGGCTGTGTGTGTCTGGGAGTGTGTGTGTGGGAGTGTGTGTCTGGGAGTGTGTGTGTGTGTCTGGGAGTGTGTGTCTGGGAGTGTGTATCTGGGAGTGTTTATCTGGGAGTGTGTGTCTGGGAGTGTTTATCTGGGAGTGTGTGTCTGGGAGTGTGTGTCTGGGAGTATGTGTCTGGGAGTGTGTGTCTGGGAGTGTGTGTCAAGGATTGTGCATAAGGGAGTGTGTGTGTCTGGGAGTGTGTGTATCTGGGAGTGTGTGAGAGAGGGTGTGTGAGTGAGCCAGACAGAGTGAATACACACGCTGAAGATGGGCTGCTGAATTTTTAGTGTTTTTAGTGTTTAAAGTGGGGAAAAAAAAGGTTTATTTCAAGTTTAAAAAGGTTTTAAAGTTAAATTTAGTTCTAGTTAAGTTAGTTTAGTTAAGTTTAAGTTTAGTTTAGTCTAGATTAAGTAAGGAAGGAAAAGACCACCAAAGAGACCACCAAAGGAAAAAAAACCAGAGGAAATTAGAAAAAAAAAGCCAAAGAAAAAAAAGAAATAAGGGAAAAAAAAAAAAAATATACAAACCAAAGAACAGCGGCCGCACGGGGCCACAGCAGCAGCAGAAGCGAGGTGACTCGGCCACATCGGGAACCGAGGAGCGAAGGCCGCACGGAGACGCAGCGGCAGCCGGAGCGAGGAGACTCGGGGAGGCCGCTTCGGGAAACGAGGCGAATCGGGGAGGCCGCACGGAGACGCAGCGGCAGCCGGAACGAGGTGACTCGGGGAGCCCGAGCGGCGAACGAGACACGGCCCGATCGGCGGCCGCAGTCCAGCACCCGAGCGACGACCGCAGTCCAGCACCCGAGCGACGGCCGCAGTCCAGCACCCGAGCGACAACCGCAGTCCAGCACCCGAACGGCGAGCGGCGGCTGGGATAGAAAGCCCGGGAAAGGCCCGAGGAGCCAGGCCCAGAGACCTCTGAGGCGAAGGGGAGCAACCAGAAGGCTTCCAGAAGCAAACCAAGACTGTGAGTACAGGGCCCAGGGAGGGAGACTGAAGCCAGGGAAAGGCCCGAGGAGCCAGGCCGAGACAGAGGCACAGAGACCTCTGAGGGGGAGGGGAACAGCCCGAAGGCACCGGGAAACAGCGGCTCACAGACACAGACCTGAGAAGGGTGAACCCAGAAGCCGAGGCCCAGGGACCACGGGGTCGGAGAGGGGGACCGGGAAAGTTCGCGAACAGGGAGAGGGAAACACCAAACCCGGGGCCCCAGAAAAGCTTATTCTAAGATCAACAATACTTTACCAAAAATGAGCGAATCAGAAGATCCACAACAGCCCCGCTTCCAGATTCCCCCCAACACCGCAAAAAAAGCTATAAAAGCGATCAAGCATGAGCAGATGAGAGAAAAACCAGAAACACTTTTTGCTGACTGTTACAACAATGGGACAAAAAGTAACCTCATTTTCTACTCAGATCAGCCAGTGGCTTGGATCACAGCAATAAAATCACACTTTCCCAATGTTAAGCTAGAAAATACCGCAAATGGGTCCATAATGAAAATTAACACACCAGGAGACAGTTCAACTACGACGGTCAACGCGTACAATACCGGAACAATATTAGTGCAAGGCAACCTCGACAAATTTGCAACAGCCTTCAGGACACTGAAAAAATTAACTAAGGGGGTAAGGAACAGCCCCAGAGTGGCCCGCACTCCCCCCAACATTGACAACTTACCAGGAGAAAATCTGCCTGGTCAGGAGGTGAACGAGCCACACAGTTCAAACCAGACACTAACCCCGGGGAACCACAGCCACACGATACAACTGACAAACCCCAGCATAACTACCAGGGAGGAAGCCACACATAGTCCCCCTACCATTCCCAGCTCACCAAGAGAAGAGCAGCATAGCCAGGAAGTGAGTGAGCCCTCCAGGGCCGACCAGCCTAGCCAGGAAGTGAGTGAGCCTTCCAGGGCCGACCAGACACATACCCCGGGATCACACAGCCAGATACAACCAAAAGATAAATTTAATCAATTAGAGATAGAGATGGTTAAACTTAGAGAGGACTTCCTCAAAATGAATGACTATCAAAATCAGGAGAGGGAGAGACACAAGAGAGAGCTGAAGCTACTTGAGAACCAGGTGAATCTACTTAGGAATCAGGTGAAAGAGCTGCAGGAAAAAGAAGAGAGCCATAGAGGAGAGATAACACCATTAGAACAGCAACCAGAGGCTAGAGATAAGACAAGACAGAGCCGGACGGAACGGCTGCACTCCCACACGGAACAAAAGCAACAGACACACAATACAAGGGGTGCCACACAGACCGACCAGCATACTGATTCGCAATCTTCCCCCACCACCGTGGAACCACAAGCGGGCCGCTCACAAGAGGTACGCACACACCAGACACCCCAGCCCAGCACACACACTATGAGTCCAAGCGAAAGCCACCAGACAGTAAACACAAACAAGGCTGACGTCGTAATACTCATAGACTCAAATGGGAAATTTCTATGGGAGAAAAAGCTATTCCCTAGAAGTAAAGTAGAAAAGATCTGGTGCCCAACAACAAACAGAGCCATGGGATGGCTGACCAAAGCCAGATTAGGCTCCCCCCAACACATAATAATACACACGGGCACAAATGACCTAAAGACCCAACAGAAAGAAGTAGCAACATCGCTCAGAGCAATGATTAGGAAAGCAAGCAGTACATTTCCAAACACTAGAATCACTGTTTCCACAATATTGCCGAGAACAGACTTCAACAACAACACAATTCATGAGATAAATGCCAGCATAGCAAGAGACTGCGAATCAAACCACAACGTACACCTGGCCCAACACCCCACCCTCGATGAGGAATGTCTTTACGACCACGTCCACATCCAAAGGCAAAGAATATCGATCTTTGCTAAAGCCCTGAAGGACGTCGCTTTTAACCGGGTCCATACCCAGACTCCAAGAGGACCCCCCCCCGACCACCAGAGATCAGCGGGGTACATATCAGGAACACTACAAGGACCACCAACACACCAACCGAGACCAGAGAGGATCCCCATGCAAAACAACAATATCAGACCTGCACCACTCCTGTCCCACAGGGGAATAGGACTGCTCCCAGCCAGACAGAGGGAGAGATGCACAGGACGTACGCAATACCTCAGACAGAAACAATCCATTAAGAGACAATAAGCAGATGTGCAGCAGCATCTACTTCCGCCTTATGGATCAAGGACTAATTAATAGAAAGAACTGTAACCAAATTGTATTAACTTTTGTAGACAACTGATGTGATCTTTTTTTTCCCACACTTAGACACGACAAACACGTACCACTCTTTAACCTATCATAGTAAAAGATCAAACTTAACATGAAATCCTTATATATTTCGACCTGGAATATCCAAGGTCTACGCTCTTCACTGCGAGAAGTGAAAAGTAGGACCCCAGAGTTCATAGATGAAACTAAAGACCTAGATATTATCATTTTACAGGAAACTTGGTATAAAGGAAAAGGACACATTGGCTGTCCCCAAGGGTACACTGAGCTGGTGGTCCCCTCCAATAAATTACCAAGTGTAACCCAAGGCAGAGACTCCGGAGGCATACTGATCTGGTTTAAAACAGAACTTAAGAATTACATCAAATTTATAAAAAAGGGCGAAAACCATATGTGGCTCAAACTTGAGAGGGAGATTATCTCAAACACCCAAGATGTTTACATTTGCGCACTTTATATCCCTCCAATCGATTCCCCGTACTTTAAAGAGGACACCTTCTCCAACATGGAGGGGGAAATTATCCAATACCAGGCCCAGGGGAACGTGTTGATCTGTGGGGACCTCAATTCAAGAACGGGCGAAGAACCAGACTTCACCAATAATCAGGGAAACAATTACGTTTTCGGGAATAACCACTTTGACATCCCTTCCCTTCCATACAGGCATAACTGCGACAAGCAGTCAAATACCAATGGAAAACAGCTACTACAGCTCTGTCGAAACCTGGGTCTGTACATTGTCAATGGTAGGTTCATAGGAGATCTCCTAGGAAGATCGACCTATTGCTCACCTCTTGGCTGCAGCACAGTAGACTATATGATTACAGACTTAGACCCATCCTCTTTCAGAGCATTCACAGTCAAACCACAAACAACACTGTCAGATCACAGTCAAATTACTATGTTCCTCAAAAAGACAGAAACAAACAACATAGAAACACAACCCAGTAAACTGTACAACACCAAAAAATCGTACAGATGGGCCAAAAACGACACGGAAAAATACCAGAAAACAATTAGCAATGCATCAACTCAAGCTCTCTTAGACACCTTTCTGGATAACATATACACTCACAATAAAGAAGGCGTAAACCGGGCAGTTAGTAAACTAAACAATATTTTTGATAATTTGGCAACAAATGCAAACTTGAAAGCTCGCAAGAACAAACCCAAAACAAAAAACTATGAAAAATGGTTTGACCGAGATTGCCATAACATGAGGAAAAAACTTAGAAAAATATCAAACCAAAAACACAGACATCCAGAAAACGAGGAACTACGCCTTACTTATTGTCAGACACTAACACAATACAGAAACACACTCAGAACCAAAAAAGAGCAATATATTAAGAATACACTCAGCTCCATGGAGGAATCCATAGATTCCAATTGTTTCTGGGAAAACTTGAAAACACTACACAAAAAACAACACGACGATTTGGCCATTCAAAATGGGGACACATGGGTAAACCACTTTGAAAAATTATACCAGAAAAACACACTAAGACCAGAGCAACACCAAATATGCAAAAAACTGGAAAAGCTAGAAATGGCCATAAAAGATAACCAAAACCCGCTGGACGCCATAATAACAGAAAAAGAACTTCTTGAAAAACTCAAGGACCTGCGACCAGGAAAAGCCTGCGGGACAGATGGCATACTAAACGAGATGATTAAACACACAGACAACAAAATGAAACTGGCTATCCTAAAACTCTTCAACTTGGTTCTGAGTGTCGGTTATTTCCCTGATATCTGGAACAAAGGACTCATAACGCCCATATACAAAAGTGGGGACAAAATCGACCCAAACAACTATCGAGGCATCTGTGTAAACAGTAACCTGGGGAAGGTATTCTGTAGCATCATAAACAAAAGACTTATAAACTTCCTTGAGGAGCACAATGTCTTGAGTAAAAGCCAAATTGGATTCCTGCCAAACTATAGAACATCCGATCATATCTTCACCCTACAGACCCTAATTGACAAACACGTTCACCATAACAAAAGCAAAATCTACGCATGCTTTGTAGATTTCCAGAAGGCTTTCGACTCCATCTGGCATGACGGTTTATTCCTGAAACTTATCGAAAGTGGGGTAGGAGGGAAAACATATGATGTAATTAAATCAATGTATACAAACAACAAATGTGCAGTTAAAATTGGAGACAAACAAACAAAATACTTCCCACAGGGGCGGGGGGTGACGCAGGGCTCGCCAATCTCACCGACACTCTTTAATATTTACATAAATGGATTGGCAAAACTACTTGAACAATCTACAGCACCCGGCCTCACCCTATATGAATCCAAGGTTAAATTCCTCCTCTATGCAGACGACCTGGTTCTGCTGTCACCTACTAAAGAGGGGCTACAGCAAAACCTGGACCTGCTGGAGTCGTACTGCCAGACTTGGGCCCTGACAATAAATCCCCAAAAAACCAAAGTCCTTGTGTTCCAGCAAAGATCCAAACATCAGGGACCCAAAATAAATTTCACAGTAGGAACAACCAAAATTGAACAAACCACTAACTACACATACTTGGGCTTAAAAATCAGTTCTACGGGAAACTTCAAACTGGCTGTGAATGAACTGAAAGAGAAAGCAAGAAGGGCTTTCTATGCCATCAAAAAATCAATCCAAATAGAAATCCCAATTAGCATTTGGCTCAAAATTTTCAAATCAGTAATTGAACCAATTGCACTCTATGGCAGTGAGGTATGGGGACCGCTAACTCAACAAGAATTTGCAAAATGGGACAAACACCCAATTGAGATCCTACATGCAGAATTCTGTAAAAGTATCCTCCGGACTCAAAGGAAAACAGTAAACAATGCATGCAGGGCGGAACTAGGCCAATATCCATTAATAATCACTATCCAAAAAAGAGCCACCAAATTTTGGAATCACCTACAAATGAGCAATCCCCAATGCTATCACTACGACGCCCTGAAATGCCAAGAGCTGACCATAAAGAAGAATACCCTCAGTCAACTAGTCCTGGGACTCAGTGAAGTAACTACTAACAATACTAACAATAACCAGCCCCAGGACAGTGACAGGGTAACACAAAGAATTCGACCCAACACAATCGTCGCTAAGCAAAAGGAAAAATATCTGACATATTGGGCAGAAACAACAAAAACCCAAAGCAAACTCAATTGCTACTTGGCCCTAAACAGACAATACAACATAGCTGATTACCTGACCATGGTAAAGGATAACAAACTGAGAAGAACCTTGACAAGGTACAGACTTAGCGAACATAGCCTAGCGATCGAAAAAGGCAGACACAGGCAGACCAGGCTGCCAAGAGAGGACAGGATATGCTCGCACTGCAGTCAGGGAGTGGTGGAGACAGAGATGCACTTCCTCACAGCTTGTGGAAAATATCAGGGCATCAGGGAGAATTTCTACCAAAAATTCTCACAAATATGCCCTGATTTCAGAAATCTGAATGACAACCAAAAACTCCCATTCCTACTGGGAGAGGAGAGAAGCTGTATAACACTGGCGGCACGCTATGTTACAGCTTCCCATGAACAGAGAGCCAACCAGTAAACTAAGAAAAGAATATATATAAACAATGCGAATGTATATTTATACACTCAGGGATATACCTGTTTATACACTGTATGAATAGAACTGCGTTTATGTGGTAAACCATAAATGTATTTTGATGCTTTGGCAACATAAGATGTAACTTATCATGCCAATAAAGCGATTTGAATTGTGAATTGTGAATTGTGAGAGAGGGTGTGTCTGGGAGTGTGTGTCTGGAATTTTATGCCTGGGAATGTATGTGCTTGGAAGTGTGTGTCTGGGAGTTTATGTCTGGGAGTGTGTGTATCTGGGAGTGTGTGTGTCTGGAATGTGTGTGTCTGGGAGTGTGTGTGTCTGGAAGTGCGTGTCTGGCCATGTGTGTCTGGGAGTGTGTGTCTGGGAGTGTGGGTCTGGTAGTGTGTGTGTCTGGGAGTGTGTGTGTCTGCATGTGTGTGTCTGGGAGTGTGTGTGTCTGGAAATGTGTGTCTGGAAGTGTGTGTCTGGAAGTGTGTGTCTGGAAGTGTGTGTCTGGGTGTGTGTGAGAGAGTGTGTTTGTCTGAGAGTGTGTGTGTCTGGCAGTGTGTGTTGGTCTGGAAGTGTGTGTCTGCAATTGTGTCTGGAAAAATGTGTCTGGCTGTGTGTGTCTGGGAGTGTGTGTCAGAGTTTGTGTGTCTGGGAGTTTGTGTGTCTGGAAGTGTGTGTCTGGGAGTGTGTGTCTGAGTGTGTATGTCTTGGAGTATGTGTCTGGGACTGTGTTTGTGGGAGTGTGTGTCTGGAAGAGTGTGTGTGTCTGGGATTGTGTGTCTGGCAGTGTGTGAGATAATGTGTATCTGGGAGTGTGTGTCTGTAAATGTGTGTGAGTGTGAGTGTGTCTGTCTGGGAGTGTGTGTGAGAGGGAGTGTGTGTCTGGGAGCGTTCGTCTTCGAGGGTGTGTCTGACAGTGTGTGTGTGGAAGTGTGTGTCTGGGAGTGTGTGTCTGGGAGTATTTGCCTGGGAGTGTTTGTGTCTTCGAGTGCGTGTGTCTGGGAGTGTGTAAGTGTGAGTGAGTGTGTGTTAGAGGGAGTGTGTCTGGGAGTGTGTGTCTGGGAGTGTGTGTGTGTTAGAGGGAGTGTGTCTGGGAGTGTGTGTCTGGGAGTGTGTGTCTGGGAGTGTGTAAGTGTGAGTGAGTGTGTGTTAGAGGGAGTGGGGAGAAATTGGGTGGAGCCGCAAACAGGGCGCCAAGCTCGCCTGGGCGCCAGATTTTGCGCTGCGATCGGAGCAGCAGCGATCGCCGGAAATTCAGCTTGAGCGCCC
This sequence comes from Somniosus microcephalus, assembly GCF_052327205.1. Lineage (NCBI taxonomy): Eukaryota > Metazoa > Chordata > Chondrichthyes > Squaliformes > Somniosidae > Somniosus > Somniosus microcephalus. Next base: position 168,903,775 of record NC_140989.1, on the reverse strand, counting down.
CAAGAGGGACACGGGGCGAGGCTCGAGGCACTCCGCGTCCCTCTTAGGGCGCTGAAACTGAATATCGCAGCGCAACGTGCCGCAGCACCACACGCTGCGGTACTGCAGGCCTTCTTCCCACTGTTAAGGGGGAGGGGCCTGCACCAGCACGATGAGCGATCGCGAGTGCCGGCAAAAGAGCCCGGTGCCAAGGAGAAGTGCCGGGCTCTCGGAAAACAGCCGGCAATGCCGCGGGAGGAGAACAGGAGGCCGGGGACGGAGGGGCTGGCGGGCGGCCGCCGAAAAAAACGTCCGCCGCGCACCTAAACCTTAATTTGCGCCACTGCCGCCACAGGTAGGCCCCGTGAACCGGGCGCGATTAGCGAGCAGCGCTACAGAGGCGGTCGCTACCAAATATCGCGATCGGGGCGGTAGCGGGGCGCTGTGCACACCGATGACGTCATCGGTGGCGGCGCAGCGCAACAGGCTAACGCCGCCATTAGCGCCCCAACTAAATATCGCGGGAGGCGTGGCCAGTGGCGCTAAAGCCACTGAGTGCCCTCTTTAGGCGCTAACTGGTGGCGCAGCCCACCGAATTTCTAGGCCAGTGTGTCTGGGAGTGTGTGTCTGGTAGTGTGTGTGTCTGCATGTGTGTGTCTGGGAGTATGTGTGTCTGGAAGTGTGTGTCTGGAAATGTGTGTCTGGAAGTGTGTGTCTGGAAGTGTGTGTCTGGGTGTGTTTGTCAGGAGTGTGTTTGTCTGAGAGTGTGTGTGTCTGGCAGTGTGTGTTGGTCTGGAAGTGTGTGTCTGCAATTGTGTCTGGAAAAATGTGTCCGGCTGTGTGTGTGTGTGGGAGTGTGTGTGGGAGTGTCTGTCTGGGAGTTTGTGTGTCTGGAAGTGTGTGTATGGAAGTGTGTGTGTCTGGAAGTTTGTATCTGGGAGTGTGTTTGTCTGGAAGTGTGTGTGTCTGGAAATGTGTATCTGGGAGTGTGTGTCTGGGAGTTTGTGTCTGGGAGTGTGTTTGTCTGGAAGTGTGTGTGTCTGGGAGTGTGTGTGTCTGGGAGCGTGTGTGTCTGGGAGTGTGTGTCTGGGAGTGTATGTCTGGGTGTGTATGTCTTGGCGTGTGTGTCTGGTACTGTGTGTCTGGGAGTGTTTGTCTGGCAGTGTGTGTCTGGGAGCGTGTGTCTGGGAGTGTGTGAGATAGTGTGTGTCTGGGAGTGTGTGTCTGGGAGTGTGTGTCTGGGAGTGTGTTTGTCTGGAAGTGTGTGTGTCTGGGAGTGTGTATGTCTGGGAGTGTGCATCTGGGAGTGTGCGTCTGGGAGTGTGTGTCTGGGTGTATATGTCTTGGATTGTGTGGGACTGTGTGTCTGGGAGTGTGTGTCTGGGAGAGTGTGTGTGTCTGGGAGTGTGTGTCTGGCACTGTGTGAGATAGTGTGTATCTGGGAGTGTGTGTCTGGATGTGTGTGTGAGTGTGAGTGTGTCTGTCTTGGAGTGTGTGTGAGAGGGAGTGTGTGTCTGGGAGCATTGGTCTGGGAGGGTGTGTCTGACAGTGTGTGCCAGGAAGTTTGTGTCTAGGAGTGTGTGTCTGGGAGTATTTGTCTGGGAGTGTGTGTGTCTTCGAGTGCGTGTGTCTGGGAGTGTGTATGTGTGAGTGAGTGTGTGTTAGAGGGAGTGTGTCTGGGAGTGTGTGTCTGGGAGTGTGTGTCTGGGAGTATTTGCCTGGGAGTGTGTGTGTTAGAGGGAGTGTGTCTGGGAGTGTGTATGTGTGAGTGAGTGTGTGTTAGAGGGAGTGTGTCTGGGAGTGTGTGTCTGGGAGTGTGTGTCTGGGAGTGAGTGTGTGTTAGAGGGAGTGTGCCTGGGAGTGTGTGTCTGGGAGTGAGTGTGTGTTAGAGGGAGTGTGCCTGGGAGTGTGTGTCTGGGAGTGTGTGTCTGGGAGTGAGTGTGTGTTAGAGGGAGTGTGTCTGGGAGTGTGTGTCTGGGAGTGTGTATGTGGGAGTGAGTGTGTGATAGAGGGAGTGTGTCTGGGAGTGTGTGTCTGGGAGTGTGTGTCTGGGAGTGAGTGTGTGTTAGAGGGAGTGTGTCTGGGAGTGTGTGTCTGGGAGTGTGTGTCTGGGAGTGAGTGTGTGTTAGAGGGAGTGGGGAGAAATTGGGCGGAGCTGCAAACAGGGCGCCAAGCTCGCCTGGGCGCCAGATTGTGCGCTGCGATCGGAGCAACAGCGATCGCCGGAAATTCAGCTTGAGCGCCCCAAGAGGGACACGGGGCGAGGCTCGAGGCGCTCCACGTCCCTCTTAGGGCGCTGAAACTGAATATCGCAGCACGCTGCGGTACTGCAGGCCTTCCTCCCATTCTTAAGGGGGAGGGGCCTGCACCAGCACGATAAGCGATCGCGAGTGCCGGCAAAAGAGCCCGGTACCAAGGAGAAGTGCCGGGCTCTCGGAAAACAGCTGGCAATGCCGCGGGGGGAGAACAGGAGGGCGGGGACGGAGGGGCTGGCAGGCGGCCGCCGAAAAATTGTCCGCCCCGCACCTACACCTTAATTTGCGCCACTGCCGCCACAGGTAGGCCCCGTGAACTGGGCGCGATTAGCGAGCGGCGCTACAGAGGCAGTCGCTACCAAATATCGCGATCGGGGCGGTAGCAGGGTGCTGTGCACACCAATGACATCATCGGTGGCGGCGCAGCGCAACAGGCTAACGCCACCATTAGCGCCCCAGCTAAATATCGCGGGAGGCCTGGCCAGTGGCGCTAAAGCCACTGAGTGCCCTCTTTAGGCGCTAACTGGTGGCGCAGCCCACCGAATTTCTAGGCCAGTGTGCCTGGGAGTGGGTGTCTATGAGTGTGTGTCTGGGAGTGCGTGTGCATGAGAATGTGTGTCTGGGAGTGTGTGTCTTGTAGCGTGTGTGTCCGGGAGTGTGTGTGTCTGGAAGTGTGTGATTCTGGATGTGTTTTTCTGGGAGTGTGTATCTGGGAGTATGTGTCTGGGAGTGTGTATCTGGGAGTATGTGTCTGGGAGTGTGTATCTGGGAGTGTGTGTGTCTGGGAGTGTGTGTGTCTGGAAGTGTGTGATTCTGGATGTGTTTTTCTGGGAGTGTGTGTCTGGGAGTATGAGTCTGGGAGTGTGTATCTGGGAGTGTGTGTATCTGGGAGTGTGTGTGTCTGGGAGTGTGTGCGTCTGGGAGTGTGCATCTGGGAGTGTGTGTCTGGGAGTATGTGTCTGGGAGTGTGTGTCTGGGAGTGTGTATCTGGGAGTGTGTGTGTCTGGGAGTGTGTGTATCTGGGAATGTGTGTCTGGGAGTGTATGTCTGGGAGTGTGTTTCTGGGTGTGTGTGTCTGGGAGTGTATGTGTGGGAGTGTGTGTCTGGGAATCTGTGTGTCTGGAAGAGGGTGTCTGGAAGTGTGTGTGTCTGGAATTGTGTGTCTGGGAGTGTGTGTCTGGGAGTGTGTGTCTGGGAGTGTGTGTCTGTGTGTGTATTGTAATGATCAATAACATGTCATTCTATAGTGGACACTAGGTGGAGCCGTAGAGCTGTATATAGCTGTATGTATAAGACTACACTACCCAGCTGTATGTATATTAAGACTACATTACCCATGAGGCACTAGGCTACCCACAAGGCAGCAGTCAAGATGGAAGCCTCTACAGATACTGTACCTAGTCCACATGGGCTCAATAAAGTGTCTAGCAAAAGCTAGCTGTGTTCTTAATAAGAATGTTTATTTATTAATGAACATAAGATGGTACCAGGATGGTGAAGATCTGCTGAAAATTGTGAAAAGCGACATGGAGAATTTGAAGCCACCAGAGTGTTTGAAACTCACAGGAAACATCGATTATAATTGGCAGACTCTTAAACAACAATTCAAACTCTACATTGCAGCCATCGGATTTGGTACGAAGCCAGACGCAAGGAAGATAGCGTTGCTGCTTACGGTTGCAGGCCCACAGGCAATAGAGGTATTTAATGCATTTGTATTTAATCCAGAGGAGAACAGAGAAAAATTAGAAGATGTGCTAAAAAAATTTGATGCACATTGCTCTCCCAAAAAGAATGAGACCTATGAAAGATACATCTTCCGTTCTCAGACACAGCAGCAAAATGAGACTTTTGATAGCTTTATAACTGATCTGAAACTGAAAGCACAGACATGTAATTTCTCTGAGCTCAAAGCATCCATGATTCGTGACCAGATTGTGTTTGGTATTCATGATAAAAAAGTCAGGGAACATCTGTTGAGAGAAACCGAACTAAATTTGGAAAATGCGGTGAAAATATGCCAAGCCAGTGAGCTAGCTCGAAAGCACGTGAAGACTTTCAGTGAAATCAATAATGATGCGATTGTAATGAGTGATAATGCTGCTGTCGGTGCTGTGTCCTACAAGGGGAAGAAACGTGGGCAGAACAGAAATGAAAAGCAATTGGAGGATGAAATTTTTAATTGTAAACGCTGTGGTTACAAACACCAGTTAAGACAATGCCCAGCATTTGGAAAAATGTGCACAAAGTGTAATGGAAAGAATCACTTTGCCAAACAATGCTTTTCAAAAGTAAAAACTAAGAAAGGGCAACGAGTTAATGTAATTGAGGACACTGATTTAAGTGAGACATTTTTTGTAGGAATGGTGTCATGTGACAATATCAAAAAGGATACAGAAAATGTGCAGCCCTCAGAAATGGACAATGCTGAACATAAAGTTAATGCAGTAAAAGAGGACAATTGGATGATCCCACTGCAGGTAAATGGAGCATTAGTTACCTTGAAACTAGACACTGGGGCAAAAGCAAACTTAATCAGTATGAGTGACATTAACAATATGAAAGAAAAGCCCAAAATACAGAAAAAGTCAGTACTACCGAAGGACTATAATGGACAGAAAATAGATAGCTTAGGTGTATGCAGACTTAAAGTGACAGTCAAAGACAAAGTGCATCATCTCATGTTTTCTGTTGTGGCTGAAAGACTTGATTCACTATTAGGTGACAAAGCTTGTGAAGACTTAGAACTGGTCAAGAGAGTCTACCGTATAAACTGTGCCATAAGCAGATCAGATGACTCGGTGGATTCTGTAGTGAATAATTTCCAGGATGTGTTCAAAGGATTTGGAGTTCTACCATTCACTTACAAGATCCAGCTAAAGGAGGATGCTCAGCCAGTGGTACATGCTCCACAAAGAGTTCCAGCACCCCTGCGTGACCGGCTCAAGAATGAACTGGACAGAATGACCACACTAGGAGTCATCAGGAAAGTCGAAGAGCCAACAGACTGGGTTAACTCCATGATATGTGTAAAGAAAAAGAACAATGATCTAAGAATATGCATGGATCCAAAGGACTTAAATGCAAACATAAAACGTGAACACTACCAGATTCCCAAGCGAGAAGAAATCACCAGTGAAATGCCAGGTGCCAGATACTTTACAAAGCTCGATGCCTCACAAGGATTTTGGCAACTAAAACTGGATGAAGAGAGCACTAAATACTGTACCTTCAACACACCATTTGGCAGGTATTGTTTCCTCAGAATGCCTTTCGGGATAACATCTGCATCTGAAATCTTTCATAGAGCAATGGAACACATAATTGAAGGTGTGGAAGGAGTTCGGGTCTATGTTGATGACATCATCATCTGCGGCTCCACACTGAAAGAACAAAATGAGAGACTGACTAAAGTGCTACAGAGCATACGCCGGAATGGACTGAAGCTCAACAAAGCCAAGTGTCAGTTTGGCATCCAGGAAGTCACTTTCCTAGGAGATAATCTATCTGGTAAAGGAATAGAGCGAGATATGGAAAAAGTAAACACCATACTCAAAATGCCCCGACCCACTGACAAAAAAGGAGTGCTACGCATCATGGGGATGATAAACTTCATTGGAAAGTTCATTCCTAACTTGTCAGCCAAGACAGCCTGTCTGCGAGACCTGCTACATAAAACAAATGAGTTCGCATGGACAGAAAGACATGAACAAGAGTGGATAAACCTCAAAACAGTGCTGACAACCACACCTGTACTCACCTTCTTTGACCCAACCAAAAGAATCAAAGTGTCAACGGATGCATCAAAAGATGGCCTAGGTGCGGTGTTGCTACAAGCAGAGGGTGAAGATTGGAAGCCTGTTGCCTATGCCTCCAGGTCTATGACTGATACTGAGTGTCGATACACCCAGATCGAAAAGGAATGTCTAGGCTTGGTAGTTGGACTAGAAAAGTTTCATGGCTACATATATGGACTTCCCACCTTCACAGTTGAGACAGACCACAGCCCTCTGGTTGCCATCATAAAAAAAAACCTGAATGAGATGTCTCCAAGGATTCAACGACTCATGATGAAGCTGCAAAGATATGACTTTGAACTGATCTACACACCAGGCAAATACGTTGGGCTAGATTTTGCTAGGGCCGGGGAGGCGGGATTGGAGGCGTGTGGGGGATAAAAATCGCAAAACTGGCGTGCGGGCCCAAACCCGCCACCATCCCGCCTCCACGCAATTTTCCTAAATTCGTGTCTGCTGGTCCCGACCCCGTCCCGCCTCCAGGAGGCGGGATAGGCCCTTAAGGCCCTTAACAAGCCCTCAATTGGCTCTATAATCCCATTTTCCTAACCACTTGCAAGTTTACTCGTTTTCCCACGTGAAACACGCCTGGTGGGAAACACACATCTGAAACGTGGCGGGAGCACAACTGGCTTGCGGAGTAGCAGCTGTAGCTCAACCATTAAATGGCAGATTTGAACAGGCTTTAATTGCAGGTGGCATAACTTTTCTCTCTCAGGTCTGGGGGATCTTTCAGAAGGCATACCCACAGCTCTGAAAGTTTGCAGCCTGACAACTATCTCCAGTGTGACCTCCTGGGAAACCCCTTTCGCTGCCTTCACTGAGCGCTTCCTCAACTGAGGCATCTACCAGAAGCATGGGAGCCATTTTTGTCCTGCCCTTCTGGATATTACATGAGGCCGCCCAACAGCAGCAGCAACAACAGTTGCGCCAAGCTGCTGCTGCCCCACCTGAGGATGCACAGGCCAGAAGGGGCCAGCGCATGGAAGGCCGTTGGCGCAGGAGATACCCCCCAAACAGGGTCTACAGACGTAGGGTCAGCTACCTCAACATGTCTGAGCAGCAGTGCCAAAGGCGGCTCCGACTTTCGCGAGAGATAGTGGCTGACATCTGCGCAATGCTGCAGCAAGACCTGGAGCCCAGAGGAGCAGCTGGACACCCCTTATCAGTGGCCGTCAAAGTCACCATCGCACTCAACTTTTTTGCCTCAGGCTCATTCCAGGGATCAGCGGCAGACATCAGCGGCATCTCCCAGGCGGCCGCACACACCTGCATCAAGCGGGTAACCGATGCCCTCTTTGCCATCGCGCACAATCACATCCATTTCACCAAGGATCGAGCAAGTGTCATGGCGAGAGCGGTTGGATTTGCTAATCTTGCAGGCTTTCCAAGGGTGCAGGGCATCGTTGATTGCACACGTGGCCCTTAAGGCTCCCCATCGCAATCCTGGTATTTTTGTCAACCGCAAGGGCTTCCACTCCCTCAACGTTCAGCTGGTGTGTGACCACAAGAAGGAAATTTTGCATGTTTGTGCCAAGTACCCTGGCAGTTGCCATGACTCCTTCATACTGCGCCAGTCTACTGTGCCTCCGCTATTCAGTCCGCCAGACCAACTTAACGGATGGCTACTTGGAGACAAGGGCTATCCCTTGAGGACGTGGCTATTGATGCCGCTGAGGAGCCCAGCCAACGCAGCTGAGGAGAGCTACAACTCCAGCCACCTTTCCACCAGAGCCATGATCGAGCAGACCATTGGTCTGCTGAAGATGCGCTTCAGATGCCTGGATAGATCAGGTGGAGCCCTGCAATACTCAGCAGCCAGGGTCTCCAGAATCGTTGTGGTTTGCTGTGCACTTCACAACATGGCACAGCGTCGTGGCTTGCAGATGGCCGAGGACCAAGTGGCTCCTGACATATCCTCCTCAGATGAGGAGGAGGAGGAGGGGGAGGAGGAGAGCGAAGACGAACATCTTGCAGAGGCTCATCAACCAGCGGCAGCAGTGCGCGAGAACATTGGTGGCCGGCATGCAAGGAAGGCGCTCATATTGGGCAGATTTGCTGAGCCTCGCCCATGAGGGACTATTGCCTCGCATCCTTTTACCTGAGCACTGACAATAGCCAGGAACCAGCTGACTTCTAGCGATGTGACCACCATACTGACCTCAAAGTGAAAGTCCCATTCGCGAAATGACACACGCCACAACTACAGCAGTAGCCAACAGATGATTTATTAACATTATTCTGATGGCTTTCAACCATAACACATTAAATTCCACCCAAGTGACTACCCTTGTGACTATTTGTGCAGTTTCTTTCTCTTACGCGTGCTCCTACGTAGTGGTTCCCCAGTGGCATCAGCAGATGTGGAGGCCCCTTACTCACTTCCTTGCTGCTCCTGTCTGGACACCTTTGGCGGGCGTCCTCTGGGGTTGCGAGCCTGTAAGGGCTGCGCAACAGTCTGCTGCTCCTGCGGCTGTGCAGGGGTTGAGACGCCGATCTCACTTGGGTGCTGACTCAGGTGGGGCTCTGACCGAGGACTTATCAGTGGCATGGAAGTTTGAGCGCTTGGAGAGGAGCCCCCACCTCCTTGTTCTCTGCCACCATCATCCCTCTCATGGGTCAGGTCCCCCTCAGCGCTTGCAAGTGGCGAGAGAGCACCTTGCTGCACATCAGGGGAGCCATGGGGACCCATGTCGGGACTGGCAGTCCTTCTCAGAGGGACTGCCATGAAGGTCTGGTTTCTCTGTTCAATAGCTGCCCATCGCTCCCCCAGAGATGTCAGTCTAGTCTGAACACTCACCATGTTTTCAACACTCGCGCGACTTATCTCCTCCATGACCGTAGCCAGCCTTTCCACGGAGGTTGCCATCCTTTCCGTGGTAATGCGTTGATGCGCCAATGACTCCACAAAGGCTCTGCTCATGTTAGCGACGGACTCCTCCATTCACTCCACACTCGCAGCAACCCTGGAGACAAATCCTGCCAGAGACTCCTGCATATTTTCCTGGAGTGCCATCACCGCTGATACTGTGGATGGACCCAAAGGCAGAGGGTCGACATGCAGCTGAGCCGAGCTGGGAGAGTGCTGCGCCCTCCGACTAGGACTCTCCACTGCTGTCCCTGTCTCCACCATCTGCTGAGGCTCACTTGTGAGCTGTGATACACCAGGTGACAACACTACTCTATGTCCTGAAGGTCCCACTGAGGTGTGAGTGTCTGCGCTGGTGCTGGGTGCGTTGCCTTCTGCTGACGCTGCGCCCTCAGAGGTTGCAGCTTCCTCTGAGGAGTCTGGATGCTGAGGCTGAACCTCCTCCTGCGTCCCAGAGACGGGAGCTTGCGATGGTCCTGTGGGGGAGTAAAGGAAAGTGTCAGAGATGAGAGGCCAGGGTTACCTGCACAGTGCTTATTGCAGATGATCAGAGGTCCATCTGCTAGAGCTTCCAAGTCATTATCAGCGAGTCATGCAATGCAATTGAGAGAGTTGGAAAACTCTTCTGTCACCATCTTGCTCTGCTGCACCGGTCTCTCCGTCCCCCACTTGTGTGTTGTCCTGGATGCCGATGATCTCCAGGATCGCCTCCTCCCATGGGGTCAGCTGGGCTAAGGAGGCTGCCCCTCCCCCTGTCCTGGCTCGCTCTTTTCGGTTGTGAGCTCTCTTTTCCTGCAATGGGGGAGACAAGTGGAGTTTGAGCGAGAATGAAGGAGTGATTGTAGAGAATCGATGGCATAGATGCTTAGAAGGAGAGAAAGATGGAGTGAGATGGCAAGACCAAGGGCCCTCCCTATGTGATGTAAGTTGTTTTCATAGCATGACAGTGATAGGGAGTGTGAGGGCTGCATAGTCCATTAGTTAGGTGAATGTGACCATAGAGAGAGAGGGAGTGGGAAAGGGTGCATGGATGTCAGTGTCAAGTGGGATGTGGAGGAAGAGATTGGTAAAGCTGAGAGCTGGTGAGGAAAGGCAATGGGGATCAGATTAAGAGTGATGGGAACATCATACTCACTTTTCCAGTGCGCAGAAGGTCATGGAAGCGTTTCCGACACTGGATCCATGTTCTGCTGGTATTCGAGCTGGCGTTCACCTGCTCTGCCACCCTCAGCCACACAGCCTTGGTTTGCTGGGGTGGCTTCTTCCTCCCCGAGGAGGGGAAGAGCACCTCCCTGCTCTCTGTCGCTCCCTCCACCAATGCCTGGAGGGCTGCCTCGTCAAATCTGGGGGATGCCTTACTCCGATGTGTCGCCATGATTGATGATGGTAGCAGCAGCTGCCAGGGCCAGAAGCTTGGCAGTCTGCTGAAGTGAGCAAGGCTTGTGGAAGCCCTTAAATGAAGCAGCAGTGATGATGTCATCGGAGGCGAGCTTCCCACCTGAAAAGCTCTCCGGCTAGGGGTTCTCACATGTGGGGAATCAATTGGGCTATAAAATCAAAATTGCATCAATTTCCCACATCGTTCAGGATTCGTGTGGGAAACACGAAATGTGGGGAACACAACCCCAACCCGCCCCCGTAGCAAAATCCAGCCCATAGTGTTAGCAGATGCACTATCCTGAGCACCCACAATGAGTCATGTGAGCTCTACTGAAGAAGACGTGGATGTTCATGTGAGTATGGTCACTGCTGCGCTGCCCATGTCAGACACAAAATCAAAGCAAATAGCAGAAGAAACAGTAAAAGATACAGGGCTAGATTTTCAGTTGCTTGCGCCAGCAGTTAGCGCCTTAAGAGAAGTGATTTCCGGGCGCTATGCGTGTAGCGCCCGGGCGCAGCGCAGTTTGCGCCTCGTCCCACATTAAGTTGGCCGTTAGCGCCGGCGCAAAGTTTAGCGCCCGCCCGGATGCGCGCGCAGAAAATGACGTCACATCCTCGTGCAACGCCCTTTGGCCGCCCCGATTCCAAACTTCAGTCGGACCGCCCCATTGTGCGGCTGGCGGCCGGAGCGTTTAAAAAAAGGAACGCAACACAACCAGCGCGGGCCCCGGGGGGCGCAAATTAAAGGGGACGTGCCCTCCAGTATAAAGGCCAGCCATTTTTCAGCAAACACTCTAGTGCAACGCATTTCTGGACACACAACAAGGAGGATAGCTAACTGGTTTCAAGCAGCAACAGCTCAGGTATTTTTGGACTCAGGCCAGAGCGCTGCAAGTGGCCTTTTGGAAATTTGAGTGTTTGCCAGGATTTGATGGGGGTTGCATGGGGTGCCAACGCGGAGCTGCAGCGCCATGTCCGTAGGGCTCGCAGACGCATTGTGAGAGGGGCAGCCCTGGCTAGAGGCAGAGGGGGCTACAGGCGTCGGCCACGTAGGCCTTACCCAGTCAGGCTATACCGCCAGCAGCGCTCCTACCTAAACATGAGTGCCGCGCAATGTGTTAGAAGGCTCCAATTCCGAAAGGAGGTGATTGCAGAGATCTGCCACCTGCTTCGCAGAGATCTGCGGCCAAAGCTCAGGTGCAGGACGTCTCTGTCGGTGGAAGTGAAGGTGACGGTGGCATTGAACTTCTATGCCACCGGCTCCTTCCAATCCGCTGCTGGGGACATAGCAAACATCTCCCAGTACGGCGTGCATCGCTGCATCCGCCAGGTGACCGAAGCACTGTTCAGAAGGAGAAGCCAACTCATCTCCTTCCCCATGGCCCTGGAGAGCCAGCATCAGCGCGCATTGGGATTTGCCAGACTCGGGGACTTCCCCTTGGTGCAGGGCGCCATTGACTGTACGCATGTGGCTTTGCGGGCCCCTCTAGAGCATGGCGAGCAGTAACGCAACAGGAAGGGCTACCATTCTCTGAATGTGCAGCTGGTGTGTGACCACAAGCAGCGCATCATGGCTGTCAATGCCAGCTTCCCAGGCAGCAACCACGATGCCTTTATCCTGCGGCAGAGTACTGTGCATGACATGTTCGAGGCACAGCCTCCCCCAAGAGGATGGCTACTCGGGGACAAAGGCTATCCTTTGTGTACCTGGCTCATGACCCCGCTCCGCGCGCCCAGGACCGCTGCTGAAGAGGCCTACAACGAGAGCCATCAAACCACCCGCAACATCATCGAGCAAACTATTGGGGTCCTCAAGCAGCGGTTCCGCTGCCTTGATCGCTCCGGAGGAGCTCTCCAGTATTCGCCGGACCGGGTCTCCCAATTTGTGGTAGTTTGCTGCATGCTACACAACCTGGCTATCCGCAGGACTCAGGCACTGCCACCTGACGTTGGACCAGCACCTCAGGAGGAGGAGCATGAGGAGGAGGAGGAGGTGCAGGAGTACGTTCCCAGGAGGGAGCGACCAGGGCCAAGGGCCGCGCGACGCCACCTTATTACACGGTACTTCTAAGCCCCCTGTCAGGGAATGCCTTGGGGCCATGAGGGAAGATGAATGCAGCCGCTCCACAAGCCCTCAGCCGGCAAAGCCAACAAACACTAAGAAGAACAACCATGGAGACTGCATGAATAAAGATAAATTTTTATTACACAAAAATGAAAACCCCTTCCCACATGAATCCCCAAAAACAATCAATGGGCCCAACAAAAAGCCCAACAAACGACTCACTCCCACAAACTGGGGAGGAGTCACTCCACATTTGTACAACCCGGGCCTCAACCTCGGCCTAACGCAAAAAAAAAGCCCACGAACCAAACAACCATGGGCAAAAGAAAGATGGCCACCGCCATATAAAACGAAAGCTGGCCACACCCTCTACTGAGTGGCCCGTGAGGGCGAGACCTTGCCCAACCTTTTGCCTCCCCTGCCCGGCCTGCTGCTCCTTCGCAAGCTCTGCCCAGTGGCTGCTGCGAGGCTGGGGGAAGGCGCCTGAGGCTCAGATGTCCTTCCGCCAGATGCCGCTGGGGGGCGGCCTACACGGCCTTTGGGCCTCGAGGGGCCGTCTGCTGAGTGGCGCACCTGAGCCTGGCCAACATCAGCTCCAGCCGCTTGCCCTTGACGCCCCAGTGGGGGAATGGCAGCGACGGATGGCGCAATGTGGGCCAGCTGGCGTCTGGGATGGGCTGGCTGGTGCTGTGGCGCGCTGGCATGCGGCCGGGCCCGCACTGCAGGATCCGCAACAATCAGCCGAGGGGCGGCTCGCTGGGATGCTCCAGCGCGGAGGCTGCCCTGGCGATGCCTGCCTGAGACAGCGCGTGTGGCAGCAGTGAGTGCCCCTGTTGTCCTGGTGTGCGCCCGCGTCACACCCGCCAGGGTCTTGACGGCATCAGTCAGCATGCGGCCACTCGCGGCAGTTGCTGCCCCAAACTCGCGCACACTGGTCGCCAGCGACTCGATGGCCTCAGGCATGTGCCCCACCACGCTCATGAGCACCGTGTGGCGCCGGTCCGAATCCTCGGCCATCTTATCCAGCTTCCGCACCTCCTCCGAGGTGAAGGTGTCCGGACTGGAGTCGTGACTCTCCCGCTGGGGAGGAGGGGGCCGAACTAGGGGAACCTTGCCACGTTGGTGGCGGTGAGTGTGCCGATCAGCAGCACTCCCCTCTGATCCTTCTCCCCAAAGGGGGGAAGGCCGCGGGCCACGCGCATGGCTCCTGGGTGGCTGGACGCCACTGGTCCCAGAAGCTGCATTCCCCTGCGACAGTTCCTCCAGGCACTCGTCCAGTGAGGATGTGTCAAGCCTTTCGTCCTCTCCGGCGGGACCTGAGTGTTCCCCCGATGGTCCGGCTTGCTCCTCCTCCTCCTCCTCCTCCTCCTCCTCCTCCTCCTGCTCGGAGGGGCTGTCACTGGCAGCTTCAGGGTCCTGGTCGTCACCAGCTGAAAGCAGGAATGCACAAGAGTAGCTTCAGAGTGAGGAGACGGCATCAGCGAGGGAGTTAGGACTGGTGGCATTCAGCGCATTGGTGGGACAGTGGCAAAGGAGGTAGCTCGGATGCGCAAGTGCGACGCGAGAGGGCCAAAAGGCGAGGTCCTTACCATTGCCGGGCAGTGGAGGGTCGGCTACTCCACACGCTGTGCGCACGATCAGACGGGCTCCCATGAGTACACACACGCGCTCCTCCAGCCGAGTGAGCTTCTGCAGCTTTGCGCGGCCTCCCCTGGCCCTGGCACGGGCCTGGCGATTATACACAACTTTAGCCTGCAAGAGAAAGGACGGGCTGTAAGTGCGCAGTGTAGCCCTGATGTAGTGTGCACTGCCTCCCATGGTGGAATAGCTTGGCCAGAGTGTAGCCCTGATGTCGTGTGCACTGCCTCCCATGGTAGAATAGCTTGGCCAGAGTGTAGCCCTGATGTCGTGTGCACTGCCTCCCATGGTGGAATAGCTGGGCCAGAGTGTAGAGTGCAGAATGGCCAATTGATGCTCATGACTGTCCCAATGCTGCTGGCTGAGGGCTGGCCATTAGGACTTTCAGCTCCCTTTGCCCATCATGTCAGGTGTACATGCAAGAATGAGGAGGAGACTGGAAAGGGTACTCACCCTGACAATCCTGGTCAGGTCGTTGTATTTTTTACGACATTGTTTGTGGGTCCTGGGGGCATCGCCGGTGAACGTCACCCTCTGGGCGATCTGCTTCCAGGCTCTGGTGTAGTCGTGGTGGTTCGGATTCCTCCCACTCTCTGGGAACAAGATCCTGCGCCTCTGCTCCAGAGCTGTGACCATTATGTCCAGATCACCCTCTGAGAAGAGCAGGGCATGCTCACGGGCCTTCTCTGGCGTTGCCATGACTCCCTGGGGCTGAGCAGCAGTGTTGAGGCCTCTTTGCAAGGCTGCAGTGTGCAGGGCGTGGCAGCAGACCAATTCGTCCCTTCCCCCTTTAAGAGCTGGTCGGCGCCACGGGGTCTGCTGTCAGTCAAAAAATGACCGCACCCGCGCTGCACCCCGCCTGGGCGCTATCCCTCTGGACCGCCGGCTTAGCGCCTAAAGATAGTAGTGGAACGCCTCTTTTAGCGCTCCAGCAACCTCTTAGGGCGAAGCCACTGAATTTCCGGCAACGGGCGCTACTTTGGGACGGGCGCTAACTTCGGGCGGGCGCTAAGGTTAGCGCCCCAAAACTGGCTATACTGAAATTCTAGGCCACAGTGTTACAAACAGTAATAGAGAACATTCATCATGGTTGGCCAAAAGGTTCCTGTCCAAAATATTTTCACATAAGGTCAGAATTGAGTGTCGCAAGTGGACTATTACTAAAACAGAACAGGATAGTCATTCCACAGGCTCTACGTCAAGACATGCTCAAAAGGATTCATGAGGGACACCTCGGAATTGAAAAATGCAAAAGGAGGGCAAGAGACACTGTTTATTGGCCTGGCATAAATAAGGACATTGAGAACATGATAGGCAAATGTGAGACATGTCAGAAACACCAAAACAAACAAGCAAAGGAACCAATGATAGTAGCTGACATACCAACAGCACCATGGCAAAAGGTTGGTATGGACCTTTTTCATTTAAATGGTAAAGACTATCTAATAGTGATTGACTACTATTCTAATTATCCTGAGATGGCGCTGCTCTCAAGCACCACAGCAAGCAGTGTCATAATGCATGTGAAATCCATCTTCGCCAGACATGGAATTCCCAGGATTGCCGTTAGCGACAATGGTCCGTGCTTCAACTGTAAGGAGTGGCAACAGTTTGCAGCACAGTATGACTTTCAGCACATCACATCCAGTCCTTTGTATGCTCAGTCAAATGGTAAGGCAGAGAAAGGTGTTCAAGTTCTCAAGCAGCTACTGAAGAAAGCGACAGAAAGCAAGTCTGATCCTTATCTCGCCCTGCTGAGCTACCGAGCCTTACCTTTAGACTGTGGTTCTTCACCTGCTGAACTACTAATGGGTCGCAAGTTGCGCACCACGCTACCCTGCTGTGCAAAAGAACAGCAAAGTGAGGAACTGAGACAGAAACTTCAACTGTTAAAGCTGAAACAGAAATCATACTATGACAAGTCATCCAAAACTCTGACAAGGGATGATGTTGTCAGGATTGAGGGTTCAGATGCATGGAACAGGAAAGCTACAATTCTTGAGGAAGTAGGACCAAGGTCATACACTGTTAGAACTGAGGAAGGACAGATTCTCAGGAGGAACCACCGTTCCCTCCTAAAAACACAAGAGACTATTCAAGACCAGATTGATGACAATGCCGCAACTGCATCTTGTCATTCACCGCCAGAACAATCTCATGAAGACACATCAGACTTACCCGTGTTGAGAAGATCCACACGTGAAGTAAAAGAGCCTGATAGACTTAATCTTTGAGTACAATGTAAAGCTTTGAAAATGTGTTGACTGTTTTGAAAATGTTTATGTTTATTGAGCACTAACAAAAGTCTTACTGATATTATCTTTATTGTTTTCTTGAAAGTTGATTGATATTGATTTTGTTAAACCTCAAAGAAAGGGGGATGTAATGATCAATAACATGTCATTCTATAGTGGACACTAGGTGGAGCTGTAGAGCTGTGTAGAGCTGTATTTGGCTGTATGTATAAGACTACACTACCCAGCTGTATGTATATTAAGACTACATTACCCATGAGGCACTAGGCTACCCACAAGGCAGCAGTCAAGATGGAAGCCTCTACAGATACTGTACCTAGTCCACATGGGCTCAATAAAGTGTCTAACAAAAGCTAGTTGTGTTCATAATAAGAATGTCTATTTATTAATGAACATAAGATGTATGTCTTGGAGTTTGTGTCTGGGACTGTGTGTCTGGGAGTGTGTCTCTGGCAGTGTGTGTCTGGGAGTGTGTGTACCTGGAAGTATGTGTCTGGGAGGTGTGTGTCTGGGAGTGTGTGTGTCTGGGAGTGTGTGTATCTGGGAGTGTGTGTTTGGGAGTGTTTGTCTGGGACTATGTGTCTGAGAGTGTGTGTCTGGGAGTGTTTGTGTCTGGAAGTGTGTGTCTGGCAGTATGTGTCAGGGAGTGTGTGTGTCTGGAAGTGTGTGCCTGGAAGCGTGTGTCTGAAAGTGTGTGTCTGGGCGTGTGTGTCAGGGAGTGTGTTTGTCTGAGAATGTGTGTGTCTGGCAGTGTGTGTGTGTCTGGAAGTGTGTGTCTGCAAGTGTGTCTGGAAGCATGGGTCTGGGAGTGTGTGTCTGGCTGTGTGTGTCTGGGTGTGTGTGTGTGGGAGTGTGTGTCTGGGAGTTTGTGTGTCTGGAAGTGAGTGTCTGGAAGTGTGTGTGTCTGGAAGTGTGTATCTGAGAGTGTGTGTCTGGGAGTTTGTGTCTGGGAGTGTGTTTGTCTGGAAGTGTGTGTATCTGGGAATGTGTGTGTCTTGCAGTGTGTGTCTGAGAGTGTGTGTCTGGGAGTGTGTGTCTGGGAGTGTCTGTCTGGTTGTGTATGTCTTGGAGTGTATGTCTGGGACTGTGTGTCTGGGAGTGTGTGTCTGCCAGTGTGTGTCTGGGAGCGTGTGTCTGGGAGTGTGTGAGATAGTGTGTATCTGGGAGTGTGTGTCTGGAAGTGTGTGGGAGTGTGTGGCTGGAAGTGTGTGTGAGTGTGAGTGTGTCTGTCTGGGAGTGTGTGTTAGAGGGAGTGTGTGTCTAGGAGCGTTGTTCTGGGAGGGTGTGTCTGACAGTGTGTGCCTGGAAGTGTGTGTCTGGGAGTGTGTGTCTGGGAGTATTTGTCTGGGAGTGTGTGTGTCTTCGAGTGCGTGTGTCTGGGAGTGCGTATGTGTGTGTGAGTGTGAGTGTGTGTGAGAGAGAGTGTGTCTGGGAGTGGGTGTCTGGGAGTGGGTGTCTGGGAGTGCGTGTGCGTGAGACTGTGGCCTAGATTTTCAGTATAGACAGTTTTGGGGCGCTAACCTTAGCGCCCGCCCGAAGTTAGCGCCCGCCCCAAAGTAGCGCCCCGTTGCCGGAAATTCAGTGGCTTCGCCCTAAGAGGTTGGTGGAGCGCTAAAAGAGGTGTTCCACTACTATCTTTAGGCGCTAAGCCGGCGGTGCAGAGCGCTGCGCACAGCAGACACTCTGGTGCCAGTGAGCTCTTAAAGGGGAAGGGTGCATGTGTTTATTTGCAAAGGCAGAGTCTGGGGGGGAAAAGACGAGGAGGAGGAGGAGGAGGAGGAGGAGGAGGAGGAGGAGGAGGAGGAGGAGGAGGAGGAGGTGGTGGTGGTGGTGGTGTCCGGAAACATAAATACACCATTCACAACACACTGGTTCCTTCCATTATAGTGCAGGAGGAGGGCCCTTTAATTTGCGCTCCCCAGGGTGTGTTGCGTTCCATTTTACAAACGCACTGGACGCCAGCCGCACAATCGGGCAGTCCGACTGAAGTTTGGATTCGGGGCGGCCAAAGGGCGTTGCACGAGGATGTGACGTCATTTTCTGCGCGCGCATCCGGGCGGCCGCTAAACTTTGCGCCGGCGCTAACGGGCAACTTAATTTGGGGCGGGGCGCAAACTGCGCTGCGCCCAGGCGCTACACGCATAGCGCCCGAAAATCACTTCTCTTAAGGCGCTAACTGCTGGCGCAAGCAACTGAAAATCTAGCCCTGTGTGTCTGGGAGTCTGTGTCTTGTAGCGTGTTTGTCTGGGAGTGTGTGTGTCTGGAAGTGTGTGAGACTGGATGTGATTTTCTGGGAGTGTGTGTCTGGGAGTGTTTATCTGGGAGTGTGTGTCTGGGAGTGTGTGTCTAGGAGTGTGTGTGTCTGGGAGTGTGTGTCTCTGGGAGTGTGTATGTCTGGCAGTGTGTGTGTGTCTGGAAGTGTGTGTCTGCAAGTGTGTCTGGAAGCATGTGTCTGGAACTGTGTGTCTGGCTGTTTGTGTCTGGGAGTGTATGTGTCTGGGAGTGTGTGTGTCTGGAAGCATGTGTCTGGAAGTGTGTGTCTGGCTGTGTGTGTCTTGTAGCGTGTGTGTCTGGGAGTGTGTCTGTCTGGCAGTGTGTGAGTCTGGACGTATTTTTCTGGGAGTGTGTCTCTGGGAGTGTTTATCTGGGAGTGTGAGTCTGGGAGTGTGTGTTTGGGAGTGTGTGTCTGGGAGTGTGTGTCTGTGAGTGTGTGTCTGCAAATGTGTCTGGAACCATGTGTCTGGAGGTGTGTTTCTGGCTGTGTGTGTCTGGGAGTGTGTGCGTGGGATTGTATGTCTGGGAGTGTGTGTGTCTGGAAGTGTGCGTGTCTGTAAATGTGTGTGTCTGGAAGTGTGTATCTGGGAGTGCGTGTCTGGGAGTGTGTGTCTGGGAGTGTGTTTGTCTGGAAATGTGTGTATCTGGGAGTGTGTGTCTGGGAGTGTGTGTGCCTGGGAGTATGTGTATCTGGGAGTGTGTGTCTGGGAGTGTTTGTCTTGGACTGTGTATCTGAGAGTGTGTGTCTGGGAGTGTTTGTGTCTGGAAGTGTGTGGCTGGCAGTTTGTGTCTGGCAGTGTGTGTGTGTCTGGAATTGTTTGTCTGCAAGTGTGTCTGGAAGTATGTGTCTGGAAGTGTGTATCTGGCTGTGTGTGTCTGGGAGCGTGAGTGTGGGAGTGTGTGTGTCTGGAAATGTGTGTCTGGGAGGGTATGTCCAGGAGTGTGTGTATCAGGGAGTGTGTGTCTGGAATTTTATGCCTGGGAGTGTGTGTGCCTGGAAGTGTGTGTCTGGGAGTTTATGTCTGGGAGTGTGTGTGTCTGGAATGTTTGTGTCTGGGAGTGTGTGTGTCTGGAAGTGTGTGTCTGGGAGTTTATGTCTGGGAGTGTGTGTGTCTGGAATGTTTGTGTCTTGGAAGTGTGTGTTGGTCTGGATGTGTTTGTCTGCATTTGTGTCTGGAAGTATGTGTCTGGCTGTGTGTGTCTGGGTGTGTGTGTGTGGGAGTGTGTGTCTGGGAGTTTGTGTGTCTGGAAGTGTGTGTCTGGAAGTGTGTGTGTCTGGAAGTGTGTATCTGGGAGTGTTTGTCTGGGAGTTTGTGTCTGGGAGTGTGTTTGTCTGGATGTGTGTGTTTCTGGGAGTGTGTGTGTGTCTGGGAGTGTGTGTCTGGGAGTGTGTTTGTCTGGATGTGTGTGTTTCTGGGAGTGTGTGTGTGTCTGGGAGTGTGTGTCTGGGACTGTGTGCCTGGGAGTGTGTGTGTGTCTGGGAGTGTGTGTCTGGCAGCGTGTCTCTGGCAGTGTGTGTCTGGCAGTGTGTGTCTGGGACTGTGTGTCTGGGAGTGTGTGTGTGTCTGGGAGTGTGTGTCTGGCAGTGTGTCTCTGGGAGCATGTGTCTGGGAGTGTGTGTCTGGGAGTGTGTCTGGCAGCGTGTGTCTGGCAGTGTGTGTCTGGCAGTGTGTGTCTGGTAGTCTGTGTGTGTCTGGGAGTGTGTGTCTGGCAGTGTGTGTCTGGGAGCATGTGTCTGGGAGTGTGTGTCTGGGAGTATGTCTGGCAGCGCGTGTCTGGCAGTGTGTGTCTGGCAGTGTGTGTCTGGCAGTGTGTGCCTGGGAGTGTATGTCTAGAAGCATGTGTATCTGAGAGTGTGTGTGTCTGGGAGTGTGTGTCATGGAGTTTATGTCTGGGAGTGTGTGTATCTGGGAGTGTGTATGTCTGGAATGTTTGTGTCTGGAAGTGCGTGACTGGCCGTGTGTGTCTGGGAGTGTGTGTCTGGGAGTGTGGGTCTGGGAGTGTGTGTGTCTGGAAGTGTGTGCCTGGAAGTGTGTGTCTGGAAGTGTGTATCTGGGCGTGTGTGTCAGGGAGTGCTTTTGTCTGAGAGTGTGTGTGTCTGGCAGTGTGTGTTGGTCTGGAAGTGTGTGTCTGCAAATGTGTCTGGAAGTATGTGTCTGGCTGTGTGTGTCTGGGTGTGTGTGTGTGGGAGTGTGTGTCTGGGAGTTTGTGTGTCTGGACGTGTGTGTCTGGAAGTGTGTGCGTCTGGAAGTGTGTATCTGGGAGTGTGTGTCTGGGAGTTTGTGTCTGAGAGTGTGTGTGTCTGGAAATGTGTGAGTCTGGATGTGTTTTTCTTCGAGTGTGTGTCTGGGAGTGTTTATCTGGGAGAGTGTGCCTGGGAGTGTTTGTGTCTGGGAGTATGTATGTCTGGCAGCGTGTGTGTGTCTGGAAGTGTGTGTCTGCAAGTGTGTCTGGAAGCATGTGTCTGGAAGTGTGTGTCTGGCTGTGTGTGTCTGGGAGTGTGTGTGTGGGATTGTGTGTCTGGGAGTGTGTGTGTCTGGAAGTGTGTGTGTCTGGAAGTGTGTGTCTGGGAGTGTGTGTCTGGGAGTGTTTGTCTTGGACTGTGTGTCTGAGAGTGCGTGTCTGGGAGTGTTTGTGTCTGGAAGTGTGTGCCTGGCAGTATGTGTCAGGGAGTGTGTGTGTCTGGGACTGTGTGTGTCTGGCAGTGTGTGTGTGTCTGGAAGTGTTTGTCTGCAAGTGTGTCTGGAAGTACATGTCTGGAAGTGTGTATCTGGCTGTGTGTGTCTTGCAGTGTGTGTCTGGGAGTGCGTTTGTCTGGGAGTGTGTTTGTCTGGAATAGTGTGTGTCTGGGAGTGTGCATCTGTGTGTGTCTTGGAGTGTGTGTCTGGGACTGTGTGTCTGGGAGTGTGTGTCTGAGAGTGTGTGTGTTTCTGGGAGTGTGTGTCTGGGAGTTTGTGTGCCTGTATGTGTGTGTCTGGGCGTGTGTGTCTGGAAGTGTGTGTGTCTGGAAGTGTGTGTCTGGGAGTGTGTGTCAGAGACTTTGGGCTAGATTTTCAGTAGCTTGCGCCAGCAGTTAGCGCCTTAAGAGAAGTGATTTCCGGGCGCTATGCGTGTAGCGCCCGGGCGCAGCGCAGTTTGCGCTCCGCCCCAAATTAAGTTGCCCGTTAGCGCCGGCGCAAAGTTTAGCGCCCGCCCGGATGCGCGCGCAGAAAATGACGTCACATCCTCGTGCAACGCCCTTTGGCCGCCCCAATTGCAAACTTCAGTCGGACCGCCCCATTGTGCGGCGGGCGGCCGGAGCGTTTGGAAAAAGGAACGCAACACAACCAGCGCGGGCCCCGGGGGGCGCTAATTAAAGGGAACGTCCTCTCCAGTATAAAGGCCATCCTTTTTTCAGAAAACAGTCTTGTGCAACGCATTTCTGGAGACACAACAAGGAGGATAGCTAACTGGTTTCAAGCAGCAAGAGCCAGGTATTTTTGGACTCAGGCAACAGCGCTGCAAGTGGCCATTTGGAAATTAGACTGTTTGCCAGGATTTGATGGGGGCTGCATGGGGTGCCAACGCGCAGCTGCAGCGCCATATCCGTAGGGCTCGCAGACGCATTGTGAGAGGGGCAGCCCTGGCTAGTGGCAGAGGGGGCTACAGGCGTTGGCCACGTAGGCCTTACCCAGTCAGGCTATACCGCCAGCAGCGCTCCTACCTAAACATGAGTGCCGCGCGATGTGTTAGAAGGCTCCGATTCCGAAAGGAGGTGATTGCAGAGATCTGCCACCTGCTTCGACGAGATCTGCGGCCAAAGCTCAGGTGCAGGACGTCTCTGTCGGTGGAAGTGAAGGTGACGGTGGCATTGAACTTCTATGCCACCGGCTCCTTCCAATACGCTGCTGGGGACATAGCAAACATCTCCCAGTACGGCGCGCATCGCTGCATCCGCCACGTGACCGAAGCACTGTTCAGAAGGAGAAGCCAATTCATCTCCTTCCCCATGGCTCTCGAGAGCCAGCATCAGCGCGCATTGGGATTTGCCAGACTCGGGGAATTCCCCTTGGTGCAGGGCGCCATTGACTGTACGCATGTGGCTTTGCGGGCCCCTCTGGAGCATGGCGAGCAGTATCGCAACAGGAAGGGCTACCATTCTCTGAATGTGCAGCTGGTATGTGACCACAAGCAGCGCATCATGGCAGTCAATGCCAGCTTCCCAGGCAGCAGCCACGATGCCTTTATCCTGCGGCAGAGTACTGTGCATGACATGTTCCAGGCACAGCCTTCCCCAAGAGGATGGCTCATCGGGGACAAAGGCTATCCTTTGTGCACCTGGCTCATGACCCCGCTTCGCGCGCCCAGGACCGCTGCTGAAGAGGCCTACAACGAGAGCCATCAAACCACCCGCAACATCATCGAGCTAACTATTGGGGTCCTCAAGCAGCGGTTCCGCTGCCTTGATCGCTCCGGAGGAGCTCTCCAGTATTCGCCGGACCGGGTCTCCCAATTTGTGGTGGTTTGCTGCATGCTACACAACCTGGCTATCCGCAGGACTCAGGCACTGCCACCTGACGTTGGACCAGCACCTCAGGAGGAGGAGCAGGAGGAGCATGAGGAGGAGGAGGAGGAGCAGGAGTACATTCCCAGGAGGGAGCGACCAGGGCCAAGGGCCGCACGACGCCACCTTATTACACGGTACTTCTAAGCCCCCTGTCAGGGAATGGCCAGGGGCCATGAGGGAAGATGAATGCAGCCGCTCCGCAAGCCCTCAGCCGGCGAAGCCAACAAACACTAAGAAGAACAACCATGGAGACTGCATGAATAAAGATAATTTTTTATTGCACAAAAATGAAAAGCCCTTCCCACATGAATCCCCAAAAACAATAAACGGGCCCCACAAAAAGCCCAACAAACGACTCACTCGCACAAACTGGGGAGGAGCCACTCCACCTTTATTGAAACCGGGCCTCAACGTCGGCCTAACGCAAAAAAAAAGCCCTCCAAAAGCACAACCATGGGCAAAATAAAGATGGCCACCGCCATATTAAAGGAAAGCTGGCCACACCCTCTACTGAGTGGCCCGCGAGGGCGAGACCTTGGCCAGCATTTTGCCTCCCCTGCCCTGCCTGCTGCTCCTTCGCAAGCTCTGCCCAGTGGCTGCTGCGAGGCTGGGGGAAGGCGCCTGAGGCTCAGATGCCCTTCCGCCAGATGCCGCTGGGGGGCGGCCTACACGGCGTTTGGGCCTCGAGGGGCCGTCTGCTGAGTGGCGCACCTGAGCCTGGCCACCATCAGCTGCAGCCGCTTGCCGTCGACGCCCCAGAGGGGGAATGGCGGCGACGGATGGCGCAATGTGGGCCAGCTGGCGTCTGGGATGCGCTGGCTGGTGCTGTGGCGCGGTGGCACTCGGCCGGGCCCGCACTGCAGGATCCGCAGCAATCAGCCGACGGCCGGCTTGCTGGGATGGTCCAGCGCGGCGCCTGCCCTGGCGATGCCTGCCTGAGACAGCGCGTGTGGCAGCAGTGAGTGGCCCTGTGGTCCTGGTGTGCGCGCGCATCACATCCGCCAGGGTCTTGACGGCATCAGTTAGCATGCGGCCAGTCGCGGCAGTTGCTGCCCCGAACTCGCGCACACTGGTCGCCAGCGACTCGATGGCCTCAGGCATGCGCCCCACCACGCTCATGAGCTCCGTGTGGCGCCGGTCCGAGTCGTCGGCCATCTGATCGAGCTTCCGCACCTCCTCCGAAGTGAAGGTGTCCGGACTGGAGTCGCGACTCTCCCGCTGGGGAGGAGGGGGCCGAACTAGGGGACCCTTGCCGCGTTGGTGACGGCGAGTGTGCCGAGCAGCAGCACTCCCCTCTGATCCTTCCCCCCTTTGGGGGGAAGGCCGCGGGCCACGCGCACGGCTGCTGGGTGGCTGGACGCCACTGGTCCCAGAAGCTGCATTGCCCTGCGACAGTTCCTCCAGGCACTCGTCCAGTGAGGAGGTGTCAAGCATTTCCTCCTCTCCTGCGGGACGTGACTGTTCCCCCGAAGGTCCGGCTTGCTCCTCCTCCTCCTCCTGGTTGGAGGTGCTGTCACTGGCAGCCTCAGGGTCCTGGTCGTCACCAGCTGAAAGCAGGAATGCACAAGAGTAGCTTCAGAGTGAGGAGACGGCGTCAGCGAGGGAGTTAGGACTGGTGGGATTCAGCGCATTGGTGGGACAGTGGCAAAGGAGGTAGCTCGGATGGGCCAGTGCGACGCGAGAGGGCCAAAAGGCGAGGTCCTTACCATTGCCGGGCAGTGGAGGGTCGGATACACCGCACGCTGTGGGGACAATCACACGGGCTCCCATGAGCACACACACGCGCTCCTCCAGCCGAGTGAGCTTCTGCAGCTTGGCGCGGCCACCCCTGGCACGGGCCTGGCGATTAAACGCTACTTTAGCCTGCAAGAGAAAGGACGGGCTGTAAGTGCGCAGTGAAGCCCTGATGTAGTGTGCACTGCCTCCCATGGTGGAATAGCTTGGACAGAGTGAAGCCCTGATGTAGTGTGCACTGCCTCCCATGGTGGAATAGCTTGGACAGAGTGAAGCCCTGATGTAGTGTGCACTGCCTCCCATGGTGGAATAGCTTGGACAGAGTGAAGCCCTGATGTACTGTCCACTGCTTCCCATGGTGGAATAGCTTGGACAGAGTGAAGCCCTGATGTAGTGTGCACTGCCTCCCATGGTGGAATAGCTTGGACAGAGTGAAGCCCTGATGTAGTGTGCACTGCCTCCCATGGTGGAATAGCTTGGACAGAGTGAAGCCCTGATGTACTGTCCACTGCCTCCCATGGTGGAATAGCTTGGCCAAAGTGTAGAGTGCCGAATGGCCATTTGATGCTCATGACTGTCCCAATGCTGCTGGCTGAGGGCTGGCCAAAAGGACTTTCAGGTCCCTTTGCCCATCATGTCAGGTGTACATGCAAGAATGAGGAGGAGACTGGAAAGGCTACTCACCCTCACAATCCTGGTCAGATCGTTGTATTTCTTACGGCATTGTTTGTGGGTCCTGGGGGCCTCGCCGGTGAACGTCACCCTCTGGGCGATCTGCTTCCAGGCTTTGGTGTAGTCGTGGTGGGTTGGATTCCTCCCACTCTCTGGAAACAAGATCTTGCGCCTCACCTCCAGAGCTGTGACCATTATGTCCAGATCACCCTCTGAGAAGTGCAGGGCACGCTGACGGGCCTTCTCTGGCGTTGCCATGACTCCCTGGGGCTGAGCAGTAGTGTTGAGGCATCTTTGCAAGGCTGCAGTGTGCAGGGCGTGGCAGCAGACCAATTCGTCCCTTCCCCCTTTAAGAGCTGGTCGGCACCACGGGGTCTGCTGTCAGTGCAAAAATGACCGCACCCGTGCTGCGCCCCGCCTGGGCGCTATCCCTCTGGACCGCCGGCTTAGCGCCTAAAGAGAGTAGTGGAACGCCTCTTTTAGCGCTCCACCAACCTCTTAGGGCGAAGCCACTGAATTCCCGGCAACGGGGCGCTACTTTGGGGCGGGCGCTAACTTCGGGCGGGCGCTAAAGTTAGCGCCCCAAAACTGCCTATACTGAAAATCTAGCCCTTGGTGTCAGGGAGTGTGTGTGTCTGGGAGTGTGTGTCTGAGAGTGTGTGTCTGGGAGTGTGTGTCTGGGAGTGTGTGTCTGGGTGTGTATGTCTTGGAGTGTGTGTCTGGGACTGTGTGTCTGGGAGAGTGTGTCTGGCAGTGTGTGTCTGGGAGCGTGTGTCTGGGAGTGTGTGAGATAGTGTGTATCTGGGAGTGTGTGTCTGGAAGTTTGTGTGAGTGTGAGTGTGTTTGTCTGGGAGTGTGTGTGAGAGGGAGTGTGTGTCTGGGAGCGTTGGTCTGGGAGTGTGTGTCTGACAGTGTGTGCCTGGAAGTGTGTGTCTGGGAGTGTGTGTCTGGCAGTGTGTGTCTGGGAGCATGTGTCTGGGAGTGTGTGTCTGGGAGTATGTCTGGCAGCGCGTGTCTGGCAGTGTGTGTCTGGCAGTGTGTGTCTGGCAGTGTGTGCCTGGGAGTGTATGTCTAGAAGCGTGTGTATCTGAGAGTGTGTGTGTCTGGGAGTGTGTGTCATGGAGTTTATGTCTGGGAGTGTGTGTATCTGGGAGTGTGTGTGTCTGGAATGTTTGTGTCTGGAAGTGCGTGACTGGCCGTGTGTGTCTGGGAGTGTGTGTCTGGGAGTGTGGGTCTGGGAGTGTGTGTGTCTGGAAGTGTGTGCCTGGAAGTGTGTGTCTGGAAGTGTGTATCTGGGCGTGTGTGTCAGGGAGTGCTTTTGTCTGAGAGTGTGTGTGTCTGGCAGTGTGTGTTGGTCTGGAAGTGTGTGTCTGCAAATGTGTCTGGAAGTATGTGTCTGGCTGTGTGTGTCTGGGTGTGTGTGTGTGGGAGTGTGTGTCTGGGAGTTTGTGTGTCTGGACATGTGTGTCTGGAAGTGTGTGCGTCTGGAAGTGTGTATCTGGGAGTGTGTGTCTGGGAGTTTGTGTCTGAGAGTGTGTGTGTCTGGAAATGTGTGAGTCTGGATGTGTTTTTCTTCGAGTGTGTGTCTGGGAGTGTTTATCTGGGAGAGTGTGCCTGGGAGTGTTTGTGTCTGGGAGTATGTATGTCTGGCAGCGTGTGTGTGTCTGGAAGTGTGTGTCTGCAAGTGTGTCTGGAAGCATGTGTCTGGAAGTGTGTGTCTGGCTGTGTGTGTCTGGGAGTGTGTGTGTGGGATTGTGTGTCTGGGAGTGTGTGTGTCTGGAAGTGTGTGTGTCTGGAAGTGTGTGTCTGGGAGTGTGTGTCTGGGAGTGTTTGTCTTGGACTGTGTGTCTGAGAGTGCGTGTCTGGGAGTGTTTGTGTCTGGAAGTGTGTGCCTGGCAGTATGTGTCAGGGAGTGTGTGTGTCTGGGACTGTGTGTGTCTGGCAGTGTGTGTGTGTCTGGAAGTGTTTGTCTGCAAGTGTGTCTGGAAGTACATGTCTGGAAGTGTGTATCTGGCTGTGTGTGTCTGGCAGCGTGTGTGTGTCTGGAAGTGTTTGTCTGCAAGTGTGTCTGGGAGTACGTGTCTGGAAGTGTGTATCTGGCTGTGTGTGTCTTGCAGTGTGTGTCTGGGAGTGCGTTTGTCTGGGAGTGTGTTTGTCTGGAATAGTGTGTGTCTGGGAGTGTGTATCTGTGTGTGTCTTGGAGTGTGTGTCTGGGACTGTGTGTCTGGGAGTGTGTGTCTGAGAGTGTGTGTGTTTCTGGGAGTGTGTGTCTGGGAGTTTGTGTGCCTGTATGTGTGTGTCTGGGTGTGTGTGTTTGGAAGTGTGTGTGTCTGGAAGTGTGTGTCTGGGAGTGTGTGTCAGGGACTTTGTGTCAGGGAGTGTGTGTGTCTGGGAGTGTGTGTCTGAGAGTGTGTGTCTGGGAGTGTGTGTCTGGGAGTGTGTGTCTGGGTGTGTATGTCTTGGAGTGTGTGTCTGGGACTGTGTGTCTGGGAGAGTGTGTCTGGCAGTGTGTGTCTGGGAGCGTGTGTCTGGGAGTGTGTGAGATAGTGTGTATCTGGGAGTGTGTGTCTGGAAGTTTGTGTGAGTGTGAGTGTGTTTGTCTGGGAGTGTGTGTGAGAGGGAGTGTGTGTCTGGGAGCGTTGGTCTGGGAGTGTGTGTCTGACAGTGTGTGCCTGGAAGTGTGTGTCTGGGAGTGTGTGGCTGGGAGTATTTGTCTGGGAGTGTGTGCCTGGCAGCGTGTGTCTGGCAGTGTGATTCTGGGAGTGTGTGTCTGGGAGTGTGTGTGCCTGGAAGTGTGTGTCTGGGAGGGTATGTCTAGGAGTGTGTGTATCTGGGAGTGTGTATGTCTGGGAGTGTGTGTGTCTGAGTGTGTTTGTGTCTGGGAGTGTGTGTCTGGGAGTGTGTGTCTGCCAGTGTGTGTCTGGGAGTGTGTGTCTGGAAGTGTGTGTGAGTGTGAGTTTGTCTGTCTGGGAGTGTGTGTTAGAGGGAGTGTGTCTGGGAGCGTTGTTCTGGGAGGGTGTGTCTGACAGTGTGTGCCTGGAAGTGTGTGTCTGGGAGTGTGTGTCTGGGAGTATTTGTCTGGGAGTGTGTGTGTCTTTGAGTGTGTGTGTCTGGGAGTGTGTATGTGTGTGTGAGTGTGAGTGTGTGTGAGAGAGAGTGTGTCTGGGAGTGCGTGTCTGGGAGTGGGTGTCTGGGAGTGCGTGTGCGTAGGACTGTGTGTCTGGGAGTCTGTGTCTTGTAGCTTGTTTGTCTGGGAGTGTGTGTGTCTGGAAGTGTGTGAGACTGGATGTGATTTTCTGGGAGTGTGTGTCTGGGAGTGTGTGTCAAGGAGTGTGTGTCTGGGAATGTGTGTGTCTGGGAGTGTGTATGTCTGGCAGTGTGTGTGTGTCTGGAAGTGTGTGTCTGGAAGTGTGTGTCTGCAAGTGTGTCTGGAAGCATGTGTCTGGAAGTATGTGTCTGGCTCTGTGTGTCTGGGAGTGTGTGTGTCTGGGAGTGTGTGTGTCTGGAAGCATGTGTCTGGAAGTGTGTGTCTGGCTGTGTGTGGATTGTAGCGTGTTTGTCTGGGAGTGTGTGCGTCTGGCAGTGTGTGAGTCCGGACGTGTTTTTCTGGGAGTGTGTGTCTGGGAGTGTTTATCTGGGAGTGTGTGTCTGGGAGTGTGTGTCTGGGAGTGTGTGTCTGGGCGTGTTTGTCTTGGAGTGTGTGTCTGGGAGTGTGTTTGTCTGGAAATGTGTGTGTCTGGGAGTGTGTGTGTCTGGGAGTATGTGTCTGCGATTGTGTGGCTCTGGGAGTGTGTGTGTCTGGGAGTATGTGTCTGCGATTGTGTGTGTCTGGGAGTGTGTGTGTCTGGGAGTATGTGTCTGCGATTGTGTGGGTCTGGGAGTGTGTGTGTCTGGGAGTGTGTGTCAGGGATTGTGTTTGTCTGGGAGTGTGTGTGTCCGGCGGTGTGTGTGTGTCTGGAAGTGTGTGTCTGCAAGTGTGTCTGGAATTTTGTGTCTGGGAGTGTGTGTCTGGTTGTGTGTGTCTGGGAGTGTGTGTCTGGGAGTGTCTGTGGGAGTGTGTGTCTGGGAGTGTGTGTCTGGTAGTGTGTGTGTCTGGGAGTGTGTATGTCTGGCAGTGTGTGTGTGTCTGGAAGTGTGTGTCTGCAAGTGTGTCTGGAAGCATGTGTCTGGAAGTGTGTGTCTGGCTGTGTGTGTCTGGGAGTGTGTGTGTGGGACTGTGTGTCTGGGAGTGTGTGTGTCTGGAAGTGTGTATCTGGGAGTGTGTGTTTCTAGGAGTGTGTGTCTGGGAGTGTGTGTGTCTGGGAGTGTGTGTCTGGGATTGTGTGTCTGGGAGTGTGTGTGTCTGGCAGTGTGTGTGTGTCTGGAAGTGTGTGTCTGCAAGTGTGTCTGCAAGTATGTGTCTGGAAGTGTGTGTGTCTGTGATTGTGTGTGTCTGGGAGTGTGTGTCTGGGAGTGTGTATCTGTGTGTGTCTTGGAGTGTTTGTCTGGGACTGTGTGTCTGGGAGTGTGTGTCTGAGAGTGTGTGTATGTCTGGGAGTGTGTGTCTGGGAGTTTGTGTGCCTGTATGTGTGCGTCTGGATGTGTGTGTCTGAGAGTGTGTGTCTGGGTGTGTATGTCTTGGAGTGTGTGTCTGGGACTGTGTGTCTGGGAGGGTTTGTCTGGCAGTGTGTGTCTGGGAGCGTGTGTCTGGGCGTGTATGAGATAGTGTGTATCTGGGAGTGTGTGCCTGGAAGTGTGTGTGAGTGTGAGTGTGTCTGTCTGGGAGTGTGTGTTAGAGGGAGTGTGTGTCTGAGAGCGTTGGTCTGGGAGTGTGTGTCTGACAGTGTGTGGCTGGGAGTATTTGTCTGGGAGTGTGTGTCTGGGAGTGTGTGTCTGCCAGTGTGTGTCTGGGAGTGTGTGTCTGCCAGTGTGTGTGAGTGTGAGTGTGTCTGTCTGGGAGTGTGTGTTAGAGGGAGTGTGTGTCTGGGAGCGTTGTTCTGGGAGGGTGTGTCTGACAGTGTGTGCCTTGAAGTGTGTGTCTGGGAGTGTGTGTCTGGGAGTATTTGTCTGGGAGTGTGTGTGTCTTCGAGTGCGTGTGTCTGAGAGTGTGTATGTGTGTGTGAGTGTGTGTTAGAGGGAGTGTGTCTGGGAGTGGGTGTCTGGGAGTGGGTGTGTGGGAGTGCCTGTGCATGAGACTGTGTGTCTGGGAGTCTGTGTCTTGTAGCATGTTTGTCTGGGAGTGTGTGTGTCTGGAAGTGTGTGAGACTGGATGTGATTTTCAGGGAGTGTGTGTCTGGGAGTGTGTGCATAGGAGTGTTTATCTGGGAGTGTGTGTCTGGGAGTGTGTATGTCTGGCAGTGTGTGTGTGTCTGGAAGTGTGTGTCTGGAAGTGTGTGTCTGCAAGTGTGTCTGGAAGCATGTGTCTGGAAGTGTGTGTCTGGCTGTGTGTGTCTGGGAGTGTGTGTGTCTGGGAGTGTGTGTGTCTGGAAGCATGTGTCTGGATTTGTGTGTCTGGCTGTGTGTGTCTTGTAGCGTGTTTGTCTGGGAGCGTGTGCGTCTGGCAGTGTGTGAGTCTGGACGTGTTTTTCTGGGAGTGTGTGTCTGGGAGTGTTTATCTGGGAGTGTGTGTCTGGGGTGTGTGTGTCTGGGAGTGTGTGTCTGTGAGTGTGTGCCTGCAAGTGTGTCTGGAACCATGTGTCTGGAGGTGTGTGTCTGGCTGTGTGTGTCTGGGAGTATGTGTGTGGGATTGTATGTCTGGGAGTGAGTGTGTCTGGAATTGTGCGTGTCTGTAAATGTTTGTGTCTGGAAGTGTGTATCTGGGAGTGTGTGTCTGGGAGTGTGTGTCTGGGAGTGTGTTTGTCTGGAAATGTGTGTGTCTGGGAGTGTGTGTGTCTGGGAGTGTGTGTCTGGGAGTATGTGTCTGGGAGTGTGTGTATCTGGGAGTGTGTGTCTGGGAGTGTGTTTGTCTGGAAGTGTGTGTGTCTGGCAGTGTGTGTGTCTGGGAGTGTGTGTCTGGGAGTATGTGTCTGCGATTGTGTGTGTCTGGGAGTGTGTGTCTGGGAGTATGTGTCTGCGATTCTGTGTGTCTGGGAGTGTGTGTGTCTGGGAGTGTGTGTGTCCGGCAGTGTGTGTGTGTCTGGAAGTGTGTGTCTGCAAGTGTGTCTGGAATTTTGTGTCTGGGAGTGTGTGTCTGGCTGTGTGTGTCTGGGAGTGTGTGTCTGGGAGTGTCTGTGGGAGTGTGTGTCTGGGAGTGTGTGCATCTGGAAGTGTGTGTTTCTGGGAGTGTGTGTCTGGGAGTGTATGTCTGGGAGTGTGTGTATCTGGGAGTGTGTGTGTCTGGAATGTTTGTGTCTGGGAGTGTGTGTCTGGGAGTGTGTGTCTGAGAGTGTGTGTGTGTCTGGGATTGTGTGTCTGGGAGTTTGTGTGCCTGTATGTGTGTGTCTGGGTGTGTGTGTCTGGGAGTGTGTGTGTCTGGAAGTGTGTGTGTCTGGAAGTGTGTGTGTCTGGAAGTGTGTGACCGGGAGTGTGTGTCTGGGTGTGTATGTCTTGGAGTGTGTGTCTGGGACTGTGTGTCTGGGAGAATGTGTCTGGGAGCGTGTGTGTGGGAGTGTGTGTCTGGGAGTTTGTGTGGCTGGAAGTGTGTGTCTGGGAGTGTATGTCTTGGAGTGTGTGTCTGGGAGTTTATGTCTGGGTGTGTATGTCTTGGAGTGTGTGTCTGGGACTGTGTGTCTGGGAGTGTTTGTCTGGGAATGTGTGTGTGTCTGGGAGTGTGTGCCTGGCAGTGTGTGTGAGAGGGAATGTGTGTCTGGGAGCGTTGGCCTGGGAGGGTGTGTCTGACAATGTGTGCCTGGAAGTTTGTGTCTGGGAGTGTGTGTCTGGGAGTATTTGTCTGGGAGTGTGTGTATCTTCGTGTGTGTGTGTCTGGGAGTGTGTATGTGTGAGTGAGTGTGTGTTAGAGGGAGTGTCTCTGGGAGTGGGTGTCTGGGAGTGTGTGTGTCTGGAAGTGCATGTCTGGCCGTGTGTCTCTGGGATTGTGTGTCTGGGAGTATGGGTCTGGTAGTGTGTGTGTCTGGGAGTGTGTGTGTCTGCATGTGTGTGTCTGGGAGTGTGTGTGTCTGGAAGTGTGTGTCTGGAAGTGTGTGTCTGGAAGTGTATGTCTGGAAGTGTGTGTCTGGGTGTGTGTGTCAGGGGGTGTGTTTTCTGAGAGTGTGTGTGTCTGGCAGTGTGTGTTGGTCTGGAAGTGTGTGTCTGCAATTGTGTCTGGAAGTATGTGTCTTGCTGTGTGTGTCTGGGAGTTTGTGTGGCTCGAAGTGTGTGTCTGGGAGTGTGTGTCTGGGAGTTTGTGTGGCTCGAAGTGTATGTCTTGGAGTGTGTGTCTGGCAGTGTGTGTCTTGGAGTGTGTGTCTGGGAGTGTGTGAGATAGTGTGTGTCTGGGAGTGTGTGTCTGGAAGTGTGTGTGTCTTGGAGTGTGTGTCTGGGAGTGCGTATGTCTGGGAGTGTGTTTGTCTGGAATAGTGTGTGTCTGGGAGTGTGTGTCTGAGAGTGTGTGTCTGGGAGTGTGTTTCTGAGAGTGTGTGTCTTGTAGCGTGTGTGTCTGGGAGTTTGTGTGCCTGTATGTGTGTGTCTGGGTGTGTGTGTCTGGGAGTGTGTGTCTTGTAGCATGTGTGTCTGGGAGTGTGTGTGTCTGGAAGTGTGTCTGGAAGTGTGTGTCTGGAAGTGTATGTCTGGAAATGTGTGCCTGGGTGTGTGTGACAGGGAGTGTGTTTGTCTGAGAGTGTGTGTGTCTGGCAGTGTGTGTTGGTCTGGAAATGTGTCTGCAATTGTGTCTGGAAGTATGTGTCTGACTGTGTGTGTCTGGGTGTGTGTGTGTGGGAGTGTGCGTCTGGGAGTTTGTGTGGCTGGAAGTGTGTGTCTGGGAGTGTGTGTGTCTGGAAGTGTGTATCTGGGAGTGTGTGTCTGGGAGTTTGTGTCTGGGAGTGTGTTTGTCTGGAAGTGTGTGTGACTGGGAGTGTGTGTCTGGGAGTGTGTGTCTGGGAGTGTGTGTCTGGGAGTGTGAGTCTGGGAGTGTGTGTCTGGGTGTGTATGACTTGTAGAGTGTGTCTGGGACTGTGCGTCTGGGAGTGTTTGTCTGGGAATGTGTGTGTGTCTGGGAGTGTGTGCCTGGCAGTGTGTGTCTGGGAGTGTGTATCTGAGAGTGTGTGTCTGGATGTGTGTGTGAGTGTGAGTGTGTCTGACTGGGAGTGTGTGTGAGAGAGAGTGTGTGTCTGGGAGCGTTGTTCTGGGAGGGTGTGTCTGACAGTGTGTGCCTGGAAGTGTGTGTCTGGGCGTGTGTGGCTGGGAGTATTTGTCTGGAAGTGTGTGTGTCTGGCAGCGTGTGTCTGGCAGTGTGTTTCTGGGAGTGTGTGTCTGGGAGTGTGTGTGATTGGAAGTGTGTGTCTGGGAGCGTTTGTGTCTGAATGTGTTTGTGTCTGGGAGTGTGTGTCTGGGTGTGTGTTTCAGGGAGTGTGTCTGTCTGGGAGTGTGTGTGAGAGGGAGTGTGTGTCTGGGCGCGTTGGTCTGGGAGGGTGTGTCTGACATTGTGTGCCTGGAAATGTGTGTCTGGGAGTGTGTGGCTGGGAGTATTTGTCTGGAAGTGTGTTTCTGGAAGTGTGTGTGTCTGGAAGTGTGTATCTGGGACTGTGTGTCTGGGAGTTTGTGTCTGGGAGTGTGTTTGTCTGGACGTGTGTGTTTCTGGGAATGTGTGTGTCTGGGAGTGCGTGCCTGGGAGTGTGTGTGTGTCTGGGAGTGTCTGTCTGGCAGTGGGTGTCTGGGAGCGTGTGTCTGGGAGTGTGTGTCTGGGAGTGTGTCTGGCAGCATGTGTCTGGCAGTGTGTGTCTGGCAGTGTGTGTCTGGGAGTGTGTGTGCCTGGAAATGTTTGTCTGGGAGTGTATGTCTAGGAGTGTGTGTGTCTGGGAGTGTGTGTGGCTGGGAGTGTGTGTCTGGAAGTGCGTGTCTGGCCGTGTGTGTCTGGGAGTGTGTGCCTGGGCGTGTGGGTCTGGTAGTGTGTGTGTCTGGGAGTGTGTGTGTCTGGGAGTGTGGGTCTGGGAGTGTGTGTGTCTGGAAGTGTGTGTCTGGGCATGTTTGTCAGGGAATGCATTTGTCTGAGAGTGTGTGTGTCTGGCAGTGTGTGTTGGTCTGGAAGTGTGTGTCTGCAGTTGTGTCTGGAAGTATGTGTCTGGCTGTGTGTGTCTGGGTGTATGTGTGTGGGAGTGTGTATCTGGGAGTTTGTGTGTCTGGACATGTGTGTCTGGAAGTGTGTGCTTCTGGAAGTGTGTATCTGGGAGTGTGTGTCTGGGAGTGTGTTTGTCTGGAAGTGTGTGTCTGAGAGTGTGTGTCTGGGAGTGTGTGTCTGGGAGTGTGTGTCTGGGTGTGTATATCTTGGAGTGTGTGTCTGGGACTGTGTGTCTGGGAGTATTTGTCTGGGAGTATGTGTCTGGGAGTGCATGTGCATGAGAGTGTGTGTCTGGGAGTGTGTGTCTTGTAGCGTGTTTGTCTGGGAGTGTGTGTGTCTGGAAGTGTGTGAGTCTGGATGCGTTTTTCTGGGAGTGTGTGTCTGGGAGTGTTTATCTGGGAGAGTGTGTCTGGGAGTGTGTGTGTCTGGCAGTGTGTGTGTGTCTGGAATTGTGTGTCTGGAAGCATGTGTCAGGAAGTGTGTGTCTGGCTGTGTGTGTCTGGGAGTGTGTGTGTGGGATTGTGTGTCTGGGAGTGTGTGTGTCTGGAAGTGTGTGAGTCTGGATGTGATTTTCTGGGAGTGTGTGTCTGGGAGTGTGTGTCTAGGACTGTTTGTCTGAGAGTGTTTGTGTCTGGGAGTGTGAATGTCTGGCAGTGTGTGTGTGTCTGGAAGTGTGTGTCTGCAAGTGTGTCTGGAAACATGTGTCTGGAAGTGTGTGTCTGGCTGTGTGTGTCTGGGAGTGTGTGTGTGGGATTGTGTGTCTGGGAGTGTGTGTGTCTGGAAGTGTGTGTCTGGGAGTGTGTGTCAGTGAGTGTGTGTGTCTGGGAGTGTGTGTGTGTCTGGAAGTGTGTGTCTGCAAGTGTGTCCGGGAGTATGTGTCTGGAAGTGTGTATCTGGCGGTGAGTGTCTGGGAGTGTGTGTGTGGGAGTGTGTATCCGTGTGTGTGTGACTTGGAGTGTGTGTCTGGGACTGTGTGTCTGGGAAGTGTGTCTGAGAGTGTGTGTGTGTCTGGGAGTGTGTCTGGGAGTGTGTGTGCCTGTATGTGTGTGTCTGGGAGTGTTTGTCCGGGAGCGTGTGTGTCTGGAATGTGTGTGTCTGGAAGTGTGTGTCTGGGAGTGTATGTGTCTGGGAGTGTGTGTGTCTGGGAGTGTGTGTCTGGGAGTCTGTGTGTCTGGAAGTGCGTGTCTGGAAGTGTATGTCTGGAAGTGTGTGTCTGGGTGTGTGTGTCAGGGAGTGTGTTTGTCTGAGAGTGTGTGTGTCTGGAAGTGTGCATCTGGGAGTGTGTGTCTGGGTGTTTGTGTCTGGGTGTGTGTTTGTCTGGAAGTGTGTATCTGGGAGTGTGTGTCTGGGTGTTTGTGTCTGGGAGTGTGTGTGTCTGGAAGTATGTATCTGGGAGTGTGTGTCTGGGTGTTTGTGTCTGGGTGTGTGTTTGTCTGGAAGTGTGTGTGTCTGGGAGTGTGTGTGTCTGAGAGTGTGTGTCTGGGAGTTTGTGTCTGGGTGTGTATGTCTTGGAGTGTGTGTCTGGGAGAGTGTGTGTGTCTGGGAATGTGTCTGGCAGTGTGTGTCTGGCAGTATGTGTCTGGGAGTGTGTGAGATAGTGTGTATTTGGGTGTGTGTGTTTGGAAGTGTGTGTGAGTGTGAGTGTGTCTCACTGGGAGTGTGTATGAGAGGGAGTGTGCGTCTGGGAGCATTGGTCTGGGAGTGTGTGTCTGACAATGTGTGCCTGGAAGTTTGTGTCTGGGAGTGTGTGTCTGGTAGTATTTGTCTGTGAGTGTGTGTGTCTGGGAGTGTGTATGTGTGAGTGAGTGTGTGTTAGAGAGAGTGTCTCTGGGAGTGGGTGTCTGGGAGTGTGTGTGTCTGGAAGTGTGTGTCTGGAAGTGTATGTCAGGAAGTGTGTGTCTGGGTGTGTGTGTCAGGGAGTGTGTTTGTCTGAGAGTGTGTGTGTCTGGCAGTGTGTGCTGGTCTGGAAGTGTGTGTCTGCAATTATGTCTGGAAGTATGTGTCTGGCTGTGTATGTCTGAGAGTGTGTGTGGCTGGGAGTGTGAGTCTGGGAGTATTTGCCTGGTAGTGTGTGCCTGGGACTGTGTGTCTGGGAGTGTGTGTCTGTGAGTGTGTGTGTCTGGAAGTGTGTCTGGAAGTGTGTGTCTGGAAGTGTATGTCTGGAAATGTGTGCCTGGGTGTGTGTGACAGCGAGTGTGTTTGTCTGAGAGTGTGTGTGTCTGGCAGTGTGTGTTGGTCTGGATGTGTGTGTCTGCAATTGTGTCTGGAAGTATGTGTCTGGCTGTGTGTGTCTGGGAGTGTGTGTGTGGGAGTGTGCGTCTGGGAGTTTGTGTGGCTGGAAGTGTGTATCTGGGAGTGTGTGTCTGGGAGTTTGTGTCTGGGAGTGTGTTTGTCTGGAAGTGTGTGTGTCTGGGAGTGTGTGTCTGGGAGTGTGAGTCTGGGAGTGTGTGTCTGGGTGTGTATGTCTTTGAGCGTGTGTCTGGGACTGTGTGTCTGGGAGTGTTTGTCTGGGAATGTGTGTGTGTCTGGGAGTGTGTGCCTGGCAGTGTGTGTCTGGGAGTGTGTGTCTGGAAGTGTGTGAGATAGTGTGTATCTGGGAGTGTGTGTCTGGATGTGTGCGTGAGTGTGAGTGTGTCTGACTGGGAGTGTGTGTGAGAGGGAATGTGTGTCTGGGAGCGTTGGTCTGGGAGGGTGTGTCTGACAATGTGTGCCTGGAAGTGTGTGTCTGGGAGTGTGTGTCTGGGAGTGTGTGTGTCTTCGTGTGTGTGTGTCTGGGAGTGTGTATGTGTGAGTGAGTGTGTGTTAGAGGGAGTGTGTCTGGGAGTGTGTGTCTGGGAGTATTTGTCTGGGAGTGTGTGTGTCTTCGTGTGTGTGTGTCTGGGAGTGCGTGTGCGTGAGAATGTGTGTCTGGGAGTGTGTGTGTCTGGAAGTGTGTGTCTGGAAGTGTGTGTCTGGGTGTGTGTGTCAGGGGGTGGGTTTGTCTGAGAGTGTGTGTGTCTGGCAGTGTGTGTGTGTCTGGAATTGTGTGTCTGGAAGCATGTGTCTGGAAGTATGTGTCTGGCTGTGTGTGTCTGGGAGTGTGTGTGGGAGTGTGTGTCTGGGAGTGTGTGTATCTGGAAGAGTGTATCTGGGAGTGTGTGTCTGGGAGTGTGTCTGGGTGTGTATGTCTTGGAGTGTGTGTCTGGGACTGTGTGTCTGGGAGTGTGTGCCTGGGAGTGTGTGTCTGGGAGTGTGTTTCTGGGAGTGTGTATCTGGGAGTGTGTGTCTGGGAGTGTGTCTGCGTGTGTATGTCTTGGAGTGTGTGTCTGGGACTGTGTGTCTGGGAGTGTGTGTCTGGGAGTGTGTGTCTGGGAGTGTGTGTCTGGGAGTGTGTGTCTGGGAGTGTGTGCGATAGTGTGTATCTGGGAGTGTGTGTCTGGAAGTGTGTGTGAGTGTGAGTGCGCCTGACTGGGAGTGTGTGTGAGAGGGAGTGTGTGTCTGGGAGCCTTTTTTCCTGGGAGGGTGTGTCTGACAATGTATGCCTGGAAGTCTGTGTCTGGGAGTGTGTGTCTGGGAGTATTTGTCTGGGAGTGTGTGCGTCTTCGAGTGTGTGTGTCTGGGAGTGTGTACGTATGAGTGAGTGTGTGTTAGAGGGAGTGTGTCTGGGAGTGGGTGTCTGGGAGTGTGTGTGTCTGGAAGTGTGTGAGTCTGGATGTGTTTTTTTGGGAGTGTGTGTCTGGGAGTGTTTATCTGGGAGTGTGTGTCTGGGAGTGTATGTGTCTGGGAGTGTGTATGTCTGGCAGTGTGTGTGTGTCTGGAAGTGTGTGTCTGGAAGTGTGTCTGGAAGCATGTGTCTGGAAGTGTGTGCCTGGCTGTGTGTGTGGGAGTGTATGTGTGGGATTGTGTGTCTGGGAGTGTGTGTGTCTGGAAGTGTGTGTCTGGGAGTGCGTGTGCGTGAGAGTGTGTATCTGGGAGTGTGTGTCTTGTAGTGTGTGTCAGGGCGATGCTGGTTCTGGACCCAAGTGCAGACAGATGAGGCGAGAAGCAGGTATGCAGTCTTAAATAAAAGTACTTTACTAGAATCACACAGGTAAACAGTTACAAACATAGGAGCTCAAGACAGCTACCACTAGGCAAATGGCTTGTCTAGACTGAGCACAGAGGGAAGAAACCACAGAACTTAAATACAATCAAAAACAGGTGAAACCAATAAACCTGATAAAAGGCAGTTAAGCAATAAACACAGGAGAAACTAGTAGCAATAGCAAAGGGAATAAAGAAGTGAAGGTGCCATCTAGGGGTTACTGAGGGAACTAACCGGCACCCTCACAGGACCTCCTCCCCTAGGAACGGCTCCTGACGTTCCTCCTTAATGATCAAGGTGGCGACGGCGAAAATCCCTGATGAGTTCAGGATCCAAAATGTCCCGGGCCGGAACCCAGGAACGTTCTTTAGGACCATAACCCTCCCAGTCGACCAGGTATTGAATGCTCCTCCTAACCCGGTGACTATCAAGGAGGCGACGGACAGTGTAGGCTTGCTGACCGTCAATCATGCGGGGCGGGGGGGGAAGGTCTGGAAGCAGCAACTAAGGGACTGGTAAGTACCGGCTTGAGGTGAGAGACGTGGAACGTGGGATGTATCTTCATCGACCGAGGAAGGAGGATCCAGTAGGCCACAGGGTTTACTTTTTCCAAAATCCTAAAAGGTCCGATGAACCGGGGAGCCAACTTGCGGGACTCCACATGGAGCGGAAGATTCCGGGTAGACAGCCAGACCTTCTGTCCGGTCCGGAACCGAGGAGCTGGGCGGCGGTGTCGGTCAGCCTGTACTTTCTGCCGAGAAGAAGCGAGCTGCAAGGCGGATCAGACCCTCCTCCAGGTACGGCGGCAGCGTTGGACGAACCCCTGGGCAGCCGGGACTCCTACCTCCCTCTCCTGTTCAGGGAAGAGTGGAGGTTGGAAGCCATATTGACATTCGAAAGCTGAGAGGCCAGTGGAGGAGCTCTGAAGGGTATTGTGCGCGTACTCCGCCCAGACCAGGTACTTGCTCCAGGTGGAAGGATTGGAGGACACAAAGCTTCTTAGCACCCTCTCCAGATCTTGGTTGGTTATCTCAGTCTGGCCGTTAGACTGTGGGTGGAACCCAGAGGAGAGACTGATGGAAGCGCCCAGGAGGGAACAAGAAGCCTTCCAGAACCTGGATGAGAACTGGGGACCACGGTCAGAGACGACATCCAGGGGCAAGCCATGGAGGCGGAAGACATGCTGGACAACCAGCTGGGCAGTCTCTCTGGCAGAGGGAAGCTTGACAAGAGGGACAAAGTGAGCAGCCTTGGAAAAGCGATCGACCACAACTAGGATGGTAGTGAATCCCTCAGATGGAGGTAGCCCGGTGATGAAATCCAGGGCGATATGAGACCAGGGACGGCTGGGGATGGGCAAGGGATGCAGGAGACCAAGCGAAGGTTGTTGGGATGTCTTGTTCTGGGCACAGGCGGGACAAGCGGAGACAAAGGCCCGGGTGTCGGCTTCAATAGAGGGCCACCAGAACCTCCTCTTAAGGAACTCGCGAGTCCGACGGATCCCAGGATGACCAGTCAATCGAGAAGAGTGCCCCCATTGAAGGACCTGGGCGCGCACCTGACTGGGAACATAAAGGCTATTAGGAGGGCCTCCTCCAGGGTCAGCCTCCTGACGTTGGGCCCCTTGCACCACAGTCTCAATCTCCCATGTGACGGGAGCAACGATGCAGGAACTGGGGATGATAGGTTCCGGGGTCCGGTCCTTTTCCGAGGGGTCAAACTGGCGAGAAAGGGCATCCGGTTTGAGGTTCTTAGACCCTGGGCAGTAAGACAGGAGAAAGTTGAACCGGTTAAAGGAGAGAGCCCACCTGGCCTGCCGGGGGTTGAGGCGCTTGGCGTCCTGGATATATGTCAGATTTTTATGGTCGGTCCAGACGACAAAAGGATGCTCTGCTCCCTCCAACCAGTGTCTCCACTCCTCCAAGGCCAACTTAACTGCCAAGAGCTCCCTGTTGCCGACATTGTAGTTACTCTCTGCTGGCTTCAGGCGACGGGAAAAGAAGGCACAGGGATGTAGCTTTTGGTCCTTAGGGGAGCGCTGGGACAGGACAGCCCCAACTCCAATATCCGAGGCATCCACCTCTACGATAAAGGGCAGGGTGGGGTCACGGTGTACCAGAATGGAAGCAGAGGTGAAACGTTGTTTGAGCTCCTGGAAGACCCGTTCCGCTTCAGAAGACCAACTGAACCGTAAAGACGAGCCCTTGGTCAATGCGGAGAGGGAGGCGGCAATGGAGCTGAAGTTGCAGATGAAGCGTCTGTAAAAGTTGGCGAATCCCAGGAACCGCTGAACCTGCTTAACTGACGTGGGACGCGGCCGGTTCAAGACGGCTTGAACCTTGCTAGGATCCATCTGGACGCTTCCACAGGAGATAACCTGTCTGACGTGTTGGACATGCTGCTGGGGGGACTTTGAGAAGATGAGAATGTCATCCAAATAAACAAACAGGAACTGGTTCAGCAGGTCCCGGAGCACGTCATTGACCAGAGCTTGGAAGACAGCAGGAGCGTTAGTGAGACCAAAGGGCATGACGCGGTATTCCCAGTGACCGCTAGGGGTGATAAAGGCAGTCTTCCATTCATCCCCCTCCCTAATGCGGACCAGGTTGTACGCGTTGCGGAGGTCAAGTTTGGAGAAGATGGTAGCTCCCTGCAGCTGTTCAAATGCTGAAGACATCAAAGGGAGAGGATAGCGGTTCTTAATGGTAATTTTGTTAAGCTCCCGATAGTCTATGCAAGGCCTGAGACCACCATCCTTCTTCTTTACAAAAAAGAAGCCAGCACCCACTGGGGAGGTGGAAGGGCGAATGAAACCTGTAGCGAGGGCTCCCTTGATGTATTCTTCCATGGAAACATTCTCAGGGCCAGAGAGAGAGTAGAGCCGACCCCGAGGGGGGCTAGTGCCAGGCAGGAGATCAATGGCACAGTCATAGGACCGGTGTGGGGGGAGTGTAGTGGACCGCCTCTTACTAAACACAGCATGGAGGTCCGAATATTCAGGGGGCACATGAGCAAGGTCCAGCTGATCAGCTGGCTCGGGAGAGGAAGGACGGGGCAGACTAGGGAAGACCTTAAGACAGTTGGCTAGACATGAATGAACCCACTCCAGCACAGTCCCGGTAGTCCAGTCAATGTGAGGGTTGTGAAGAAAGAGCCACGGATGTCCAAGAATGAGAGGGAGCTCAGGTGAATGGATAAGGTGAAACTGCAGCAACTCTTGATGTCCCTCCCCTACTTGGACATGTAATACTCCGGTGATATGATGAATGCGCCCAGAACCAAGGGGCCTGCCGTCGAGGGCGGTGACTTGTAAAGGCTTTTCAAGGCAGGAGAAAGGAATTTTCAGTCTGCGCACAAGGGTGGCATCGATAAAACAGCCAGTGGCCCCGGAGTCAACAAACGCCTGGAGGTTGTACTGTTGTCCCTCCCAAGAGAGACGAGCGGGAAGCAGGGCTTGGAAGACAGAAGGGGTAGGAGAAGGGATTTGATCTGTCCGTATTTTCCCAATCCTCCTGGATTTTTCCTGAAGCTCAGGGCATGTGGCTCTGAGATGGCCAGACAGGCCACAGTAAATACAATGCCCCTCTCTCAATCTCCTCTGTCTCTCAAACTGGGAGAGCCGAGTTCTGCCGAGTTGCATACGTTCCTCTTCAGTGCTAACAGGTGGACTCGGGGGTACTTGGAAACTCTTGGTCAGATTCGAAACACCGGAAGATCTCACCTCTGTGGAAGTAGTAAATCTCCTCTCTCTACCATGCTCCTGGAGGCGGTTATCTACTCTGATGGCAAGGGAGATGAGCGTGTCAAAGTCCTCCGGAACCTCTCTGGACGCCAGTTCATCTTTGATAGATTCGGAAAGGCAATGAAGAAATGTGGAGAGAAGGGCCTCGGTGTTCCAGTGGCTTTCTGCAGAGAGCGTGTGGAACTCGATGGCGAAGTCAATTATGCTGCAGTTGCCCTGGCGGAGATTCAAAAGTCTCTTAGCTGCCTCCCGTCCACTCACAGGATGGTCAAAGACTTTGCTCATCTCTTCGGCAAAAAGGAGAATGTCCGAGCAGATGAAAGATTGCTGCTCCCAGATAGCGGTAGCCCAGGCGAGAGCTTTTCCCGAGAGTAGTGATATGATGAACGCTACCTTAGAGCGGGGTGATAGGAACATGGAGGGTTGGAGTTCAAAAACTAGGAAGCACTGGGTCAAGAAGCCACAACACTTGCCCTGATGACCGTCATAGCGCTCTGGCGTGGGTAGGCGAGGCTCTCGGTGAGTCTGGATGTCGGCGACCGGTGGGGTAGTACCCAAAGGAACTGACTGAGGAGGAGCATCCTGAGCAGAAGCCACAGCGGCTGGGTGTTGAATGGTCTGAGTCCACGTATTTACCTTGTCTGAAATGCTTTGGAGACGTTGCACAAGGCGGCCGAGGAAAGCACCTTGATCGGAGAGATTAGAACGAAATTCCTCCATCACTGCTGGGTCCATACTGGCTCAGTCTTGCTGTCAGGGCGAGGCTGGTTCTGGACCCAAGTGCAGACAGATGAGGCGAGAAGCAGGTATGCAGTCTTAAATAAAAGTACTTTACTAGAATAACACAGGTAAACAGTTACAAACATAGGCGCTCAAGACAAGCTACCACTAGGCAAACGGCTTGTCTAGACTGAGCACAGAGGGAAGAAACCACAGAACTTAAATACAAGCAAAAACAGGTGAAACCAATAAACCTGATGAAAGGCAGTTAAGTAATAAACACAGGAGAAACTAGTAACAATAGCAAAGGGAAAAAACAAGTGAAGGTGCCATCTAGGGGTTACTGAGGGAACTAACCGGCACCCTCTGGCCGTGTGCCTGGCCGTGTGTCTCTCAGAGTGTGTGTCTGGGAGTATGGGTCTGGTGGTGTGTGTGTCTGGGAGTGTGTGTTGGCCTGGAAGTGTGTGCCTGCAATTGTGTCTGGAAGTATGTGTCTGGCTGTGTGTGTCTGGGAGTGTGTGTGTGGGAGTGTGCGTCTGGGAGTTTGTGTGGCTGGAAGTGTGTATCTGGGAATGTGTGTCTGGGAGTGTGTGTGTCTGGGAGTGTGTATGTCTGGCAGTGGGTGTGTGTCTGGAAGTGTGTGTCTGGCTGTGTGTGTCTGGGAGTGTGTGTGTGGGATTGTGTGTCTGGGAGGGTGTGTGTCTGGAAGTGTGTGTCTGGGAGTGCGTGTGCGTGAGAGTGTGTGTCTGGGAGTGTGTGCCTTGTAGTGTGTGTGTCTGGAAGTGCATGTCTGGCCATGTGCCTCTGGGAGTGTGTGTCTGGGAGTGTGGGTCTGGTCGTGTGTGTGTCTGGGAGAGTGTGTCCCTGCATGTGCGTGTCTGGGAGTGTGTGTGTCTGGAAGTGTGTGTCTGGAAGTGTATGTCTGGAAGTGTGTGTCTCGAAGTGTGTGTCTGGGTGTGTGTGTCAGGGAGTGTGTTTGTCTGAGAATTTGTGTGTCTGGCAGTGTGTGTTGGTCTGGAAGTGTGTGTCTGCAATTGTGTCTGGAAGTATGTGTCTGGCTATATGTGTCTGGGAGTGTGTGTGTGTGGGAATGTGCGTCTGGGAGTTTGTGTGGCTGGAAATGTGTGTCTGGGAGTGTGTGTGTCTGAAAGTGTGTATCTGAGAGTGTGTGTCTGGGAGTTTGTGTCTGGGAGTGTGTTTGTCTGGAAGTGTGTGTGTCTGGGTGCGTGTGTGTCTGGGAGTGTGTGGCTGGGACTGTGTGTCTGGGAGCGTGTGTCTGGGAGTGTGTGTCTGGGTGTGTATGTCTTGGAGTGTGTGTCTGGGAGTGTGTGTCTGGGAGAGTTTGTGTGTCTGGGAGTGTGTGTCTGGCAGTGTGTGTCTGGGAGCGTGTGTCTGGGAGTGTGTGAGATAGTGTGTATCTGGGAGTGTGTGTCTGGACGTGTGTGTGAGTGTGAGTGTGTCTGACTGGGAGTGTGTGTGAGAGGGAGTGTGCGTCTGGGAGCGTTGGTCTGGGAGGGTGTGTCTGACAATGTGTGCCTGGAAGTGTGTGTCTGGGCATGTGTGTCTGGGAGTATTTGTCTGGGAGTGTGTGTGTCTTCGAGTGTGTGTGTCTGGGAGTGTGTATGTGTGAGTGAGTGTGTGTTAGAGGGAGTGTCTCTGGGAGTGGGTGTC
Source organism: Somniosus microcephalus (assembly GCF_052327205.1). Taxonomy (NCBI): domain Eukaryota; kingdom Metazoa; phylum Chordata; class Chondrichthyes; order Squaliformes; family Somniosidae; genus Somniosus; species Somniosus microcephalus. Next base: position 168,858,925 of record NC_140989.1, on the reverse strand, counting down.
TGTGTGTGTGTCTGGGAGTGCGTGTGTGTGAGAATGTATGTCTGGGAGTGTGTGTCTTGTAGCGTGTGTGTCTGGGAGTGTGTGTGTCTGGGAGTGTGTGTGTCTGGCAGTGTGTGTCTGGCTGTGTGTGTCTGGGAGTGTGTGTGTGGGATTGTGTGTCTGGGAGTGTGTGTGTCTGCAAGTGTGTGTCTGGGAGTGCGTGTGCATGAGAGTGTGTGTCTGGGAGTGTGTGTCTTGTAGCGTGTGTGTCTGGGAGTGTGTGTCAGGGAGTGTGTCTGTCTGGGAGTGTATATGTCTGGCAGTGTGTGTCTGCAAATTTCTCTGGAAGCATGTGTCTGGAAGTGTGTGTCTGGCTGTGTGTGTCTGGGAGTGTGTGTGTGGGATTGTGTGTCTGGGAGTGTGTGTGTCTGGAATTGTGCATGTCTGGAAGTGTGTCTCTTGAAGTGTGTATCTGGGAGTGTGTATCTGGGAGTGTGTATCGGGGAGTGTGTGTCTGGGAGTGTGTGTGCCTGGGTGTGTTTCTTAGATTATGTGTCTGGGAGTGTGTGTATCTGGAAGTATGTGTCTGCGATTGTGTGGGTCTGGGAGTGTGTGTGTCTGGAAGTGTGTGTGTCTGGGAGTGTGTTTCTGGGAGTGTGTGTCTGGGTGGGTGTGTCAGGGAGTGTGTTTGTCTGGGAGTATGTGTGTTTGGGAGTGTGTGTGTCTGGAAGTGTGTGTGTCTGGAAGTGTGTGTGTCTGGAAGTGTGCATCTGGGGGGATGTGTCTGGGAGTGTGTGTCTGGGAGTGTGTGTATCTGGGTGTGTGTGCCTGGGGGGATGTGTCTGGGAGTGTATGTCTTGGAATGTATGTTTGGGACTGTGTGTCTGGGAGTGTGTGTCTGGGGGTGTGTGTGTTTCTGGGAGTGTGTTTATGGCAGTGTGTGTCTGGGAGCATTGTGTCTGGGAGCGTGTGAGATAGTGTGTATCTGGAAGTGTGTTTGGAAGTGTGTGTGAGTGTGAGCATGTGTGTCTGGGAGTGTGTGTGAGAGAGAGTGTGTGTCTGGGAGCGTGTGTCTGGGAGGTTGTGTCTGGGAGTGTGTGTCTGGAAGTCTGTCTCCAAGTGTCTGTGTGTGTGAATCTGGGAGTATGTGTGTGGAATTGTGTGTCAGGGTGTGTATTTCTGGGAGTTTGTGTCTGGTACTGTGTGTCTGGAAGTGTGTGTCTGGGAGTGTGTGTCTGGGAGTGTATGAGATAGAGTGTATCTGGGAGTGTGCGTCTGGGAGTGTGTATGAGTGTGTGTCTGGGAGTGTGTGTGAGAGAGACTATGTGTCTGGGATCGTGAGTCTGGGAGGGTGTGTCTGGGAGTGTGTGCCTGGAAATGTGTGTCTGGGAGTGTTTGTCTGGAAGTGTGTGTCTGAGAGTGTGTGTCTGGGAGTGTTTGTGTCTGGAAGTGTGTGTCTGGGAGTGTGTGTTTGGGAGTATTTGTCTGGGAGTGTGTGTGTCTGGGAGTGTGTGTGCCTGGGAGTGTGTATGTGTGAGTGAGTGTGTGTTAGAGGGAGTGTCTCTGGGAGTGTGTGTCTGGGAGTGTGTGTCTGGGAGTGCGTGAGCATGAGAATGTGTGTCTGGGAGTGTGTGTGTCTGGAAGTGTGTGAGTCTGGATGTGTTTTTCTGGGAGTGTGTGTCTGGGAGTATTTATCTGGGAGTGTTTGTCTGGGAGTGTGTGTGTCTGGGAGTGTGTATGTCTGGCAGTGTGTGTGTGTCTGGAAGTGTGTGTCTGGAAGTGTGTCTGGAAGCATGTGTCTGGAAGTGTGTGTCTGGCTGTGTGTATCTGGGAGTGTGTGTGTGGGATTGTGTGTCTGGGAGTGTGTGTGTCTGGAAGTGTGTGTCTGGGAGTGTGTGTCTGGGAGTGTGTCTTTGTGTCAGTCTGTCTGGGATTGTGTGTCTGGGAGTGAGTCTGGGAGTGTGTGCCTGAAAGTGTGTCTGGGATTGTGTGTCTGGAAGTGTGTATCTGGTTTTGTGTCTGTCTGGGAGTGTGTGTGTCTGGGAGTGTGTGTGTCTGGGAGTGTGTGTGTCTGGGAGTGTGTGTGTCTGGAAGTGTGTGTGTCTGGGTGCGTGTGTGTCTGGGAGTGTGTGGCTGGGACTGTGTGTCTGGGAGCGTGTGTCTGGGAGTGTGTGTCTGGGTGTGTATGTCTTGGAGTGTGTGTCTGGGAGTGTGTGTCTGGGAGAGTTTGTGTGTCTGGGAGTGTGTGTCTGGCAGTGTGTGTCTGGGAGCGTGTGTCTGGGAGTGTGTGAGATAGTGTGTATCTGGGAGTGTGTGTCTGGACGTGTGTGTGAGTGTGAGTGTGTCTGACTGGGAGTGTGTGTGAGAGGGAGTGTGCGTCTGGGAGCGTTGGTCTGGGAGGGTGTGTCTGACAATGTGTGCCTGGAAGTGTGTGTCTGGGCATGTGTGTCTGGGAGTATTTGTCTGGGAGTGTGTGTGTCTTCGAGTGTGTGTGTCTGGGAGTGTGTATGTGTGAGTGAGTGTGTGTTAGAGGGAGTGTCTCTGGGAGTGGGTGTCTGTGTGTGTGTCTGGGAGTGCGTGTGTGTGAGAATGTATGTCTGGGAGTGTGTGTCTTGTAGCGTGTGTGTCTGGGAGTGTGTGTGTCTGGGAGTGTGTGTGTCTGGCAGTGTGTGTCTGGCTGTGTGTGTCTGGGAGTGTGTGTGTGGGATTGTGTGTCTGGGAGTGTGTGTGTCTGCAAGTGTGTGTCTGGGAGTGCGTGTGCATGAGAGTGTGTGTCTGGGAGTGTGTGTCTTGTAGCGTGTGTGTCTGGGAGTGTGTGTCAGGGAGTGTGTCTGTCTGGGAGTGTATATGTCTGGCAGTGTGTGTCTGCAAATTTCTCTGGAAGCATGTGTCTGGAAGTGTGTGTCTGGCTGTGTGTGTCTGGGAGTGTGTGTGTGGCATTGTGTGTCTGGGAGTGTGTGTGTCTGGAATTGTGCATGTCTGGAAGTGTGTCTCTTGAAGTGTGTATCTGGGAGTGTGTATCTGGGAGTGTGTATCGGGGAGTGTGTGTCTGGGAGTGTGTGTGCCTGGGTGTGTTTCTTAGATTATGTGTCTGGGAGTGTGTGTATCTGGAAGTATGTGTCTGCGATTGTGTGGGTCTGGGAGTGTGTGTGTCTGGAAGTGTGTGTGTCTGGGAGTGTGTTTCTGGGAGTGTGTGTCTGGGTGGGTGTGTCAGGGAGTGTGTTTGTCTGGGAGTATGTGTGTTTGGGAGTGTGTGTGTCTGGAAGTGTGTGTGTCTGGAAGTGTGTGTGTCTGGAAGTGTGCATCTGGGGGGATGTGTCTGGGAGTGTGTGTCTGGGAGTGTGTGTATCTGGGTGTGTGTGCCTGGGGGGATGTGTCTGGGAGTGTATGTCTTGGAATGTATGTTTGGGACTGTGTGTCTGGGAGTGTGTGTCTGGGGGTGTGTGTGTTTCTGGGAGTGTGTTTATGGCAGTGTGTGTCTGGGAGCATTGTGTCTGGGAGCGTGTGAGATAGTGTGTATCTGGAAGTGTGTTTGGAAGTGTGTGTGAGTGTGAGCATGTGTGTCTGGGAGTGTGTGTGAGAGAGAGTGTGTGTCTGGGAGCGTGTGTCTGGGAGGTTGTGTCTGGGAGTGTGTGTCTGGAAGTCTGTCTCCAAGTGTCTGTGTGTGTGAATCTGGGAGTATGTGTGTGGAATTGTGTGTCAGGGTGTGTATTTCTGGGAGTTTGTGTCTGGTACTGTGTGTCTGGAAGTGTGTGTCTGGGAGTGTGTGTCTGGGAGTGTATGAGATAGAGTGTATCTGGGAGTGTGCGTCTGGGAGTGTGTATGAGTGTGTGTCTGGGAGTGTGTGTGAGAGAGACTATGTGTCTGGGATCGTGAGTCTGGGAGGGTGTGTCTGGGAGTGTGTGCCTGGAAATGTGTGTCTGGGAGTGTTTGTCTGGAAGTGTGTGTCTGAGAGTGTGTGTCTGGGAGTGTTTGTGTCTGGAAGTGTGTGTCTGGGAGTGTGTGTTTGGGAGTATTTGTCTGGGAGTGTGTGTGTCTGGGAGTGTGTGTGCCTGGGAGTGTGTATGTGTGAGTGAGTGTGTGTTAGAGGGAGTGTCTCTGGGAGTGTGTGTCTGGGAGTGTGTGTCTGGGAGTGCGTGAGCATGAGAATGTGTGTCTGGGAGTGTGTGTGTCTGGAAGTGTGTGAGTCTGGATGTGTTTTTCTGGGAGTGTGTGTCTGGGAGTATTTATCTGGGAGTGTTTGTCTGGGAGTGTGTGTGTCTGGGAGTGTGTATGTCTGGCAGTGTGTGTGTGTCTGGAAGTGTGTGTCTGGAAGTGTGTCTGGAAGCATGTGTCTGGAAGTGTGTGTCTGGCTGTGTGTATCTGGGAGTGTGTGTGTGGGATTGTGTGTCTGGGAGTGTGTGTGTCTGGAAGTGTGTGTCTGGGAGTGTGTGTCTGGGAGTGTGTCTTTGTGTCAGTCTGTCTGGGATTGTGTGTCTGGGAGTGAGTCTGGGAGTGTGTGCCTGAAAGTGTGTCTGGGATTGTGTGTCTGGAAGTGTGTATCTGGTTTTGTGTCTGTCTGGGAGTGTGTGTGTCTGGGAGTGTGTGTGTCTGGGAGTGTGTGTGTCTGGGAGTGTGTGTGTCTGGAAGTGTGTGTGTCTGGGTGCGTGTGTGTCTGGGAGTGTGTGGCTGGGACTGTGTGTCTGGGAGCGTGTGTCTGGGAGTGTGTGTCTGGGTGTGTATGTCTTGGAGTGTGTGTCTGGGAGTGTGTGTCTGGGAGAGTTTGTGTGTCTGGGAGTGTGTGTCTGAGAGTGTGTGTCTGGGAGTGTTTGTGTCTGGAAGTGTGTGTCTGGGAGTGTGTGTTTGGGAGTATTTGTCTGGGAGTGTGTGTGTCTGGGAGTGTGTGTGCCTGGGAGTGTGTATGTGTGAGTGAGTGTGTGTTAGAGGGAGTGTCTCTGGGAGTGTGTGTCTGGGAGTGTGTGTCTGGGAGTGCGTGAGCATGAGAATGTGTGTCTGGGAGTGTGTGTGTCTGGAAGTGTGTGAGTCTGGATGTGTTTTTCTGGGAGTGTGTGTCTGGGAGTATTTATCTGGGAGTGTTTGTCTGGGAGTGTGTGTGTCTGGGAGTGTGTATGTCTGGCAGTGTGTGTGTGTCTGGAAGTGTGTGTCTGGAAGTGTGTCTGGAAGCATGTGTCTGGAAGTGTGTGTCTGGCTGTGTGTATCTGGGAGTGTGTGTGTGGGATTGTGTGTCTGGGAGTGTGTGTGTCTGGAAGTGTGTGTCTGGGAGTGTGTGTCTGGGAGTGTGTCTTTGTGTCAGTCTGTCTGGGATTGTGTGTCTGGGAGTGAGTCTGGGAGTGTGTGCCTGAAAGTGTGTCTGGGATTGTGTGTCTGGAAGTGTGTATCTGGTTTTGTGTCTGTCTGGGAGTGTGTGTGTCTGGGAGTGTGTGTGTCTGGGAGTGTGTGTGTCTGGGAGTGTGTGTGTCTGGAAGTGTGTGTGTCTGGGTGCGTGTGTGTCTGGGAGTGTGTGGCTGGGACTGTGTGTCTGGGAGCGTGTGTCTGGGAGTGTGTGAGATAGTGTGTATCTGGGAGTGTGTGTCTGGACGTGTGTGTGAGTGTGAGTGTGTCTGACTGGGAGTGTGTGTGAGAGGGAGTGTGCGTCTGGGAGCGTTGGTCTGGGAGGGTGTGTCTGACAATGTGTGCCTGGAAGTGTGTGTCTGGGCATGTGTGTCTGGGAGTATTTGTCTGGGAGTGTGTGTGTCTTCGAGTGTGTGTGTCTGGGAGTGTGTATGTGTGAGTGAGTGTGTGTTAGAGGGAGTGTCTCTGGGAGTGGGTGTCTGTGTGTGTGTCTGGGAGTGCGTGTGTGTGAGAATGTATGTCTGGGAGTGTGTGTCTTGTAGCGTGTGTGTCTGGGAGTGTGTGTGTCTGGGAGTGTGTGTGTCTGGCAGTGTGTGTCTGGCTGTGTGTGTCTGGGAGTGTGTGTGTGGGATTGTGTGTCTGGGAGTGTGTGTGTCTGCAAGTGTGTGTCTGGGAGTGCGTGTGCATGAGAGTGTGTGTCTGGGAGTGTGTGTCTTGTAGCGTGTGTGTCTGGGAGTGTGTGTCAGGGAGTGTGTCTGTCTGGGAGTGTATATGTCTGGCAGTGTGTGTCTGCAAATTTCTCTGGAAGCATGTGTCTGGAAGTGTGTGTCTGGCTGTGTGTGTCTGGGAGTGTGTGTGTGGGATTGTGTGTCTGGGAGTGTGTGTGTCTGGAATTGTGCATGTCTGGAAGTGTGTCTCTTGAAGTGTGTATCTGGGAGTGTGTATCTGGGAGTGTGTATCGGGGAGTGTGTGTCTGGGAGTGTGTGTGCCTGGGTGTGTTTCTTAGATTATGTGTCTGGGAGTGTGTGTATCTGGAAGTATGTGTCTGCGATTGTGTGGGTCTGGGAGTGTGTGTGTCTGGAAGTGTGTGTGTCTGGGAGTGTGTTTCTGGGAGTGTGTGTCTGGGTGGGTGTGTCAGGGAGTGTGTTTGTCTGGGAGTATGTGTGTTTGGGAGTGTGTGTGTCTGGAAGTGTGTGTGTCTGGAAGTGTGTGTGTCTGGAAGTGTGCATCTGGGGGGATGTGTCTGGGAGTGTGTGTCTGGGAGTGTGTGTATCTGGGTGTGTGTGCCTGGGGGGATGTGTCTGGGAGTGTATGTCTTGGAATGTATGTTTGGGACTGTGTGTCTGGGAGTGTGTGTCTGGGGGTGTGTGTGTTTCTGGGAGTGTGTTTATGGCAGTGTGTGTCTGGGAGCATTGTGTCTGGGAGCGTGTGAGATAGTGTGTATCTGGAAGTGTGTTTGGAAGTGTGTGTGAGTGTGAGCATGTGTGTCTGGGAGTGTGTGTGAGAGAGAGTGTGTGTCTGGGAGCGTGTGTCTGGGAGGTTGTGTCTGGGAGTGTGTGTCTGGAAGTCTGTCTCCAAGTGTCTGTGTGTGTGAATCTGGGAGTATGTGTGTGGAATTGTGTGTCAGGGTGTGTATTTCTGGGAGTTTGTGTCTGGTACTGTGTGTCTGGAAGTGTGTGTCTGGGAGTGTGTGTCTGGGAGTGTGTATGAGTGTGTGTCTGGGAGTGTGTGTCTGGAGGTGTGTGTGTGTCTGGGAGTGTGTTTCTGGCAGTGTTGTCTGGGTGTGTGTTTCTGGGAGTGTTTGAGAAAGTGTTTATCTGGGAGTGTGTGTCTGGGAGTATGTGTGAGTGTGAGTGTGTGTGTCCGGGCGTGTGTGAGAGAGAGAGTTTGTCTGGGAGTGTGTGTTTTTGAGTGTGTGTTTGGGAGGGTGTGTCTGGGAGCATGTGCCTGGAAGTGTGTGTCTGGGAGTGTGTGTCTGGGAGTATGTGTGTCTGCGAGTGTGTGTGTCTCCGATTGTGTGTGTCTGGGTGTATGTGTGTGTGTGAGTGAGTGTATGAGAGTGTGTGTGTGAGAGAGTATGTTTCTGGGAATGAGTGTCTGGGAGTGTGTGTGAGAGAGAGTCTGTCTGGGAGTGTGTGTCTGGGAGTGTGTGTCTGGGAGTGTGTGTCTGAAAGTGTGTCTGGGTGTGTGTGTCTGGAAGTGTGTATCTGGTTTTGTGTCTGTCTGGGAGTATGTGTGCCTGGGAGTGTCTGTCTGTGTGTGTGTGGGTGGGTGTGTCTGGGAGTGTGTGTGACTCGGAGTGTGTGTGTCTGGGAGTGTGTGTCTGGGAGTGTGTGTCTCTGGGAGTGTGTGTGTCTGGGAGTGTATGTCTGGGTGTGTGTCTGTCTGGAAGTATTTGTATGGGAGTGTTTCTGGAAGGTACGTCTGAGAATGTGTGTCTGGGATTGTGTGTGTCTGGGAGTGTGTGTATCTGGGAGTATGTGTGTCTGGGAGTGTGTGTCTGGGAGTGTGCGTCTGGGAGTGTCTGTGTCTGGGAGTGTGTGTGTCTGGAAGTGTCTGTCTGGAAGTGTGTGTGTCTCGGAGTGTGTGTCTGGGATTATGTGTGTCTGGGAGTGTGTGCCTGGGAGTATGTGTGTCTGCGAGTGTGTGTGTCATAAATCGCAACTTCTACAGGAAGTAACTCAGGAAGTACTACTGGACGGCCAGCTGAGGGCGCCGTCCGAGGAGTATAATTACTCGGGCGTGGGCCCAACTTGGCCAGAGACAATCGGGAAACAGGAAGCTAGTGACTACTAACTAGACCTCCATGTTTTGTTACGTCGATTAAAGCCTTGCTTTATGTACAACCAAGTGCGTAGTGAGTCTTTATTACGTCAATTTAATCAACTTGTTACCGTCTCCACACTTTGGGTGATTCGGAACAACCAGCTGCAACTCGAACCGCAGAAAGGAACTTGGGCAAGAAACTGATCCATCATGGAAAAACTCCTTAGACCCGCTCGTCTCGACCTGGACCTGAATGCACCTGCGGCAGCGACGGTATGGAAGCATTGGTTTTGTACCTTTAGCAACTTTCTTGAAGAATGTGGGGCGGATGCCCCTAATAAGTTACGAATGCTTATTAACTAGGTATCCCCTCATGTGTATGATTATATTGAGGACTGTATAGACTACGACGCTGCTATCCAAATTTTACAGCAGCTATATGTCAAGTCCCTGAATGAAATCTTTGCTCGACACCTACTGGCCACAACTCGGCAGCAGCTTGGGGAATCACTCGATGAATTCCTCCAGAAACTTCGCAGGCTCAGCAAAGATTGTAACCTTAAAGCGGTTACAGCTGAACAGTATCAAGAGGAACTAACCCGCGATTCCTTTATCAATGGGATTGCGAACCCTTTTATACGTCAGCGCCTGCTGGAAAATAAAACCCTCAATTTACGGGCTGCTTATGACCAGGCGTGTTCCCTGGACTTGGCCAAGAAGAATGCAGACACTTATCTCCCACCACGTGCACGGGCGGCGGCTATCACCTTTAATGAGACTTTCGATAGGTCTCGGGTGGATGCCCCCGCTGATGATGACTCTACTCTAACGGGCGACGACCCTACCCTAGAGGACTTTGCTGATGACGACCCCACCCTAGCAGCATCCTGGCAATCAGGAAGAAAGTGTTTCTTTTGTGAAGGTATGTTCCATTACAGAAAATTTTGCCCGGCTCATAATGCGACCTGCAATCATTGCAGCAAGAAAGGACACTTTTCCAAGGTATGCCAGTCACGGGCCTCTGCTAACAAGCAAGGCCGCTCCTCTAAAGTATACCGGTCGAGAGCTCCTGTTAGCTTCACAGCTGCTATCTATGGAGCTGCTCCTCCCCCAAGAACCACTGCTAAGGCTACAGCTGCCAAAGGAAATATTGCCCCTCTTCCCATCACACCTGTTTTCCCCAAAATTTGTCCCATGCAGCTATGAAGGTTTTAGTAAATGGGCACACTCTAAGCGCGCTAATTGACTCCTGCAGCTCTGACAGCTTCATTAGTAAGCGGGCTGTCAGCAGGTTAAAACTGCGCATTTATCCCTCAGACAGGGAGATTGCAATGGCTCTGACGACTCTGACCACCAATTCTTCTGGCTTCTGTCTTGTCAACCTCATCCTCAATGGTCGCACGTATCCCTCCACCCGGCTTGGAGTACTCGAAAACTTATGTAGCGATGTGCTTCTGGGACAGGACTTCCAGAAGCAGCACAAAAGACTCACTTTTGAGTTTGGAGGGTCGAAGCCGGAGCTTACCATTTCTAAGGTGCCGTTTTGTGCGCTCTCGGCGGCCTTACTCGGTGAGCCCTCCCTGTTTGTCAACCTCTCCCCCCGCTGTAAACCCATAGCCACGAAATCGTGGCACTTTAGCCAAGACGACCGAGCATTTATCGAGGCAGAAATCTCTCGTCTTTTAGCCAACGGTATTATCGAGCCGTGTTCATCCCCCTGGCGGGCTCAAGTCGTCATTGTGAAAAACCCTTTAAAACAACATAAGAAACATCTGTGTATTGATTATTCTCAGACTATTAATCAATATACTGATCTGGATGCCTACCCGCTACCACGCATAGATGACATGGTCAACAACCTTGCCAAATACAAGGTATTTTCAACCTCCGATTTAAAGAGCACGTACCATCAGGTACCGCTGAAAGACTCTGACAAAAAGTATATGGCCTTTGAGGCCAATGGTCGGCTTTATCAGTTTTGTCGCCTTCCATTTGGGGTCACCAATGAGGTGGCCGTCTTCCAAAGGGCAATGGATGGCCTAGTCCGGCAAGATAACTTGAAGGATACCTTTCCGTATTTAGACAATATCACTATTGCCGGCCATGATCAAAAGGAGCATGACGCCAATTTTCAGAGTTTTTTTGACGTTCTCCGTCGTCGCCAGTTAACGTTAAACAAATCCAAATCGGTGAAATTGGTGCCATCAGTGAACATTCTTGGCTATTGGGTGGGCAACGGTGTTATTAAACCGGACCCAGAGCGACTTCGTCCACTTCAGGAGCTCCCTCCCCCTACGAATCTCTGCTCTCTTCGTCGGGCACTTGGCATGTTTGCTTATTACGCAAAGTGGATACCTCACTTCTCCGATAAAATACAGTCCCTGCTTCATGCAAAGTCTTTTCCATTGGAAGCAACGGCTATTTCTGCCTTCAACCTCTTCAAACGACAGCTGGAGAAAGCCACACTTCGCCCCATTGAAAAAAACCTTCCTTTTGTGGTCGAATGCGATGCATCGGAGGTGGCGATCTCGGCTACCTTGAATCAAGGTGGTCGACCTGTGGCATTCCTATCCAGAACCTTACAGGGTAGCGAGCTCCATTACCCCCCCGTCGAGAAGGAGGCTACAGCCATCATCGAGGCTGTACGCCAAAGGAGTCATTTTCTTGCTCGGCATCATTTCACGCTCATAACTGACCAGCGCTGTGTGGCCTTCATGTTGGATAACAGGAAGTGCACGAAAGTCAAAAATAATAAAATTCAACTCTGGAGGATGGAGCTGGCTGCCTTTGGATATACTATCCGTTACCGACCCGGCAAACAGAATGTGGCCCCAGATACCTTCACACGGGCATTTTGCTCTTCAATGTCAATGTCGACTCTGGCGGATCTGCATATGGAGTTATGCCATCCTGGCGTTACCCGTATGTTGCAATTTGTGCGCTCCATAAATCTACCATTCTCAACGGAGGACGTAAAGAAAACATGTTCCTCCTGTAGGATTTGTGCAGAATTGAAACCACAATTCTTCTGCCCATCAGATGGCTTACTCATACATGCAATGCAGCCTATGCAGAGGCTCAGCATAGACTTTAAAGGGCCATTGCCTTCGTCGACGTGGAACACCTACCTACGATGGTAGACGAGTATTCACGCTTTCCCTTTGCCTTCCCCTGTCCTAATATGCTCACCTCTACGGTAATTCAATGCCTCGATCAGGTCTTTTCCATTTGCGGGACGGCCAATTTTATCCACACAGATCGGGGTCCCTCCTTTATGTCGAGTGAACTTATAGGTTATCTCTCCCAATGAGGAATCGCCTCGAGTAAGACAACACCATATCACCCAATCGGCAACGGACAGGTTGAACGATACAATGCCATCATCTGGAATGCCGTCCGTCTGGCACTGAGGTCACGCAACCTACCAGACCAGCAGTGGGAAACTGTGCTCCCTGATGTGTTACACTCTATCAGCTCTCTTCTCTCCACATCCACTAATGTCACGCCTCATGAGCGATTCTTCAAGTTCTGGCGTCGCTCTACACATGGGACATCTCTACCGTCATGGTTGGTGGCTCCAGGCCCTGTGCTACTCCGGAGGTTCGTCCGGTCGGCCAAGAACGACCCTCTCGTTGACGAGGTGGAGTTAACGGAGGCAAACCCCACGTATGCGCACGTGTGGTACCCCGATGGCCGGGAGTCCACCGTCTCGCTCAGAGATCTGGCTCCCTGCCCAACCGGTCACATGGGCCCGAATGATGAAGGATCCCACGACGATGATGTCAACACTCCGCACCCCTATGAAGATGACGCCCTACCTGGGACATCGAGGGATCTGCCGGCAATACTACCGGATAACTCAGGGAGCCGAACGCTCCCCGTAGGATGGCCGCCCGAAACCAGGACGCCGGACAATCTCTGGCTATGACCCAGGATGAGGCCAGCTCTGCACCTGTGGGGACCCGCACCCGGAGTCATGATATTCCCAGTCCTCCCCAGGACGATCAAGACGATGCGGACTCTACCGACTTACCGGTACGGGCCAAGTGACCCAGGGACCAGGACATGGTCCGGGGAGATGTGTCTTCCGGTCACAAGCAGAAAGCTAAATGACTACGGCTATTTTTGGTCCACCTAGTCCGTTAAAGGAAGACTGGACTTCCAAACCTTTTAGGGAGGAAGAATGTCATAAATCGCAACTTCTACAAGAAGTAACTCAGGAAGTACTGCTGGACGGCCAGCTGAGGGCACTGTCCGAGGAGTATAAATATTCGGGCGTGGGCCCAACTTGGCCAGAAACAATCTGGAAACAGGAAGCTAGTGACTACTAACTAGACCTCCATGTTTTGTTATAAGTCGATTAAAGCCTTGCTTTATGTACAACCAAGTGCGTAGTGAGTCTTTGTTACGTCAGTGTGTGTCTGCGAGTGTGTGTGTTTGGGTGTATGTGTGTGTGTGAGTGAGTGTATGAGAGTGTGTGTGTGAGACAGAGTGTGTCTGGGAGTGTGTGTGTCTAGGAGCGTGTGTGTGTCTGTGAGTGTGTGTGTCTGGGAGTGTGTGTGTCTGGGAGTATTTGTATGGGAGTGTTTCTGGAAGGTTGTGTCTGGGAGTGTGTGTGTCTGGGAGTGTGTACGTCTGGGAGTGTGTGCGTCTGGAAGTGTGTGCGTCTGGAAGTGTGTGCGTCTGGAAGTGTGTGTGTCTGGGAGTGCGTGTCTGGAAGTGTGTCTGGGTGTGTGTATCTGGGAGTGTGTGTGTCTGGGAGCGTGTGACTCGGATTGTGTGTGTCTGGGACTAAGTGTATGGGAATGTTTCTTGAAGGGTGTGTCTGGGAGTTTGTGTCTGGGACTGTCTGTGTCTGGGAGTGTCTGTGTCTGGAAATGTGTGTGTCTGGAAAGTGTGTGTCTGGGAGTCTGACTCTGGGAGTGCATGTCTGGGAGTGTGGGTGTCTGGGAGTGTGTGTGTCTGGGAGTATGTGTGTCTGGAAGTGTGTGTGCCTGGGAGAGTGTGTGTCTGGAAGTGTGTGTGCCTGGGAGAGTGTGTGCCTGGGAGGGTGTGTGTCTGGGAGGGTGTGTGCCTGGGAGGGTGTGTTTCTGGGTGCACCTGTGTATGGGAGCATGAGTGTCTGGGAGTGCATCTGGTTGGGAGTTTGTTTCTGGGAGTGTGTTTCTGGGAGTGTGTGCATCTGGGAGTATGTGTATGGGAGCCTTTCTGGAAGGGTGATTCTGGGAGTGGGTGTCTCATTGTGTATGTCTGGAAGTGTGTGTTTCTGGAAGTGTATGTCTGGAAATGTGTGTCTGGGAGTGTGTGCATCTGGGACTATGTGTATGGGCGTGTTTCTGGAAGGGTGTGTCTGTGAGTGGGTGTCTGGGACTGTGTGTCTGGGAGTGTCTGTGTCTGGGAGAGTCTGTATCTGGGAGAATCTGTGTCTGGGAGAGTCTGTGTTTGGGAGTCTGTGTCTGGGAGTCTGTGTCTGGGAGTGTCTGTGTCTGGGAGTGTTTATGGAAGGGTGTGTCTGTCAGTGTGTGTCCGGGACTGTGTGTCCGGGACTGTGTGTGTCCGGGACTGTGTGCGTCTGGTGGAGTGTGCGTCTGGTGGAGTGTGCGTCTGGTGGAGTGTGTGCATCTGGGAGTGTGTGCGTCTGGGAGTGTGTGCGTCTGGGAGTGTGTCCATCTGGGCACGTGGTCTGGGCACGTGGTCTGGGAGTATGTGTATGGATGTGTTTCTGGAAGGGTGTGTCTGGACGTGTGTGTCTGGGAGTGTGTGTGTCTGGAAGTGTTTTTTTTGGAGTGTGTGCATCTGGGAGTGTGTGTATGTGAGTGATTCTGGAAGTGGGTGTGTCTGGAAGTGGGTGTGTCTGGAAGTGGGTGTGTCTGGGAGTGTGTGTATGAGTGGTTCTGGAAGGGTGTGTCCGGGTGTGTGTGACTCGGAGTCTGTGTGTCTGGGACTATGTGTCTGGGAGTGTGTGTCTGGGCGTGTGTGTATCTGGAAGTGTGTGACTGGGAGTGCGCATCTGGGAGCGTGTGTGTCTGGAAGTGTATGTCTGGAAGTGTGTGTATGGGAGAGTGTGTGTATGGGAGTGTGTGAATGGAAGTGTGTTTCTCGAACTGTGTCTGGGAGTGTGTGTCTGGGATTGTGTGTGTCTGGGAGTGTGTGTGTCTGGAAGTGTGCATCTGGGAGTGTGTGCGTCTGGGAGTGTGTGCGTCTGGGAGCGTGTGCGTCTGGGAGCGTGTGCATCTGGGAGCGTGTGTGTCTGGGAGCGTGTGTGTCTGGAAGTATGTGTATGGAAGTGCTACTAGAAGGGTGTGTCTGGGAGTGTGTGTCTGGGAGTGTGTGTCTGGGCATGTGGTCTGGGAGAGTGTGTGTCTGGGAGTGTGTGTGTCTGGGAGTGGGTGTGTTTGGGAGTATGTGTATGGGAGTGTTTCTGCAAGTGTGTGTCTGGGACTGTGTGTGTGTCTGCAAGTGTGTGTCTGGGAGAGTGTGAGACTGGGATTGTATGTGTCTGGAAGTGTCTGTCTGGAAGTGTGTCTCTGAGATTATATGTGTCTGGGAGTGTGTGTGTCTGGGAGTGTGTGTGTCTGGGAGTGTGTTTTTTGGAGTGTGTGCATCTGGGAGTATCTGTATGTGAGTGTGCCTGGAAGTGGGTGTGTCTGGAAGTGGGTGTGCCTGGAAGTGGGTGTGCCTGGAAGTGGGTGTGTCAGGAAATGTGTGTCTGGAAATGTGTGTCTGGGAGTGTGTGTGTCTGGGACTATGTGTATGAGTGGTTCTGGAAGGGTGTGTCTGGGAGTGTGTGTCTGGGTATGTGTGAGTCGGAGAGTGTGTGTCTGGGACTATGTGTATGGGCGTGTTTTTGGAAGGGTGTGTCTGCAAGTGTGTGCCTGGGAGAGTGTGAGTCTGGGATTGTATGTGTCTGGAAGTGTCTGTCTGGAAGTGTGTCTCTGAGATTATATGTGTCTGGAAGCGTGTGTCTGGAAGTGTGTGTCTGGGATTGTATGTGTCTGGGAGTGTGTGTGTCTGGGAGTGTGTTTTTGGGAGTGTGTGCATCTGGGAGTATGTGTATGTGAGTGTGCCTGGAAGTGGGTGTGCCTGGAAGTGGGGGTGCCTGGAAGTGAGTGTGTCAGGAAATGTGTGTCTGGAAATGTGTGTCTGGGAGTGTGTGTGTCTGGGACTATATGTATGAGTGGTTCTGGAAGGGTGTGTCTGGGAGTGTGTGTCTGGGTATGTGTGAGTCGGAGAGTGTGTGTCTGGGACTATGTGTATGGGCGTGTTTTTGGAAGGGTGTGTCTGTGAGTGTGTGTCTCAGAGTGTGTGTGTCTGGGACTGTGTCTGGGACTGTGCGTCTGGGAGTGTGCATCTGGGAGTGTGCATCTGGGAGTGTGTGTATCTGGAAGTGTGAATGGGAGAGTGTGTGAATGGAAGTGTGTTACTCGAGCTGTGTCTGGGAGTGTGTGTCTGGGAGTGTGTGTCTGGGTGTGTCTTTCTGGGAGTGTGTATCTGGGAGTGTGTGTCTGGGAGTGTGTGTCTGGGTGTGTCTTTCTGGGAGTGTGTATCTGGGAGTGTGTGTTTCAGAGTGTGTGCCTGGGCATGTGGTCTGGGAGTATGTGCGTCTGGGAGTGTGTGTGTCTGGGAGTGTGTTTTTTGGAGTGTGTGTGTCTGGGAGAGTGTGTGTGTTTGGGAGCATGTGTATGGGAGTGTTTCTGGAAGTCTGTGTCTGGGAGTGTGTGTCTGAGTGTGTATCTGGGAGTGTGTGTGTCTGGTAGAGTATGTGTCTGGAAGTGTGTGTGTGTCTGGGAGTGTGTGTCTGGGACTGTGTTTGTCTGGAAGTTTGTGTCTGGGATTGTATGTGTCTTGGAGTGTGTGACTGGAAGTGTGTGTCTGGGAGTTTGTGTCTGGGAGTGTGTGTGTCTGGGAGTGTGTGTCTGGGAATGTGTGTGTCTGGAAGTATGTGTATGGGATTGTATGTGTCTTGGAGTGTGTGACTGGAAGTGTGTGTCTGGGAGTTTGTGTCTGGGAATGTGTGCATCTGGAAGTATGTGTATGGACGTGTTTCTGGAAGGGTGTGCCTGGGAGTATGTGTCTGGGTGTGTCTTTCTGGGAGTGTGTCTCTGGGAGTGTGTCTCTGGGAGTGTGTCTCTGGGCGTGTGGTCTGGGAGTATGTGTGTCTGGGAGTGTGTGGCTGGAAGTGTGTGTGTCTGGAAGTGTATGTCTGGGAGTGTGTGTGCCTGGGACTATGTGCATGAGTGGTTCTGGAAGGGTGTGTCTGGGAGTGTGTGTCTGGGTGTGTGTGACTCAGAGTGTGTGTGTCTGGGACTATGTGTATGGGCGTGCTTCTGGAAGGGTGCGTCTGTGAGTGTGTGTCTGGGAATGTGTGTCTCGGAGTGTGTGTGTCTTGGACTGTGTGTGTCTGGGACTGTGTGTGTCTGGGACTGTGTGTGTCTGGGACTGTGTGTTTGGAAATGTGTGTATCTGTAACTGTGAGTCTGGGAGTGTGTGTCTGGGAGTGTGTGTCTGGCAGTGTGTGTGTCTGGAAGTGTGTGTCTGGAAGTGTGTGTCTGGAAGTGTGTGTCTGGAATTGTGTGCCTGGAAGTGTGAATGGGTGAGTGTGTGAATGGAAGTGTGCTTCTATAAATGTGTCTGGGAGTGTGTATCTTGGATTGTGTGTGTCTGGGAGTGTGTGAGTCTGGGAGTGTGTGTGTCTGGAAGTGTGTGTCTGGGTGTGTGTGTGTCTGGGAGTATGTGTATGGGATTTTTTCTGGAAGGGTGTGTCTAGGCGTGTGTGTCTAGGCGTGTGTGTGTCTGCGAGTGTGTGTCTTGGAGTGTGTCTGTCTGGGAGAGTGTATGTTGGGAAGTGTGTGTGACTGGGAGTGTGTGTCTCGAACTGCATGTCTGGGACTGTGTGTGTCTGGGAATGTGTGTCTGGGAATGTGTGCGTCTGGAAGTATGTGTCTGGGCGTGCTTCTGGAAGGGTGTGTTTGGGTGTGTGTGTCTGGGAGTGTGTGTGTCTAGAAGTGTGTGTGTCTGGAAGTGTGTGTGTCTGGGAGTGTGTGTCTGGGAGTGTGCGTCTGGGAGTGTGCATCTGGGAGTGTGTGTGTCTGGAAGTGTGTGCCTGGAAGTGTGTGCCTGGAAGTGTGTGCCTGGAAGTGTATGTCAGACAGACAGACAGACAGACAGACAGATGTATCCTTTTATTATTATATATATAGTACTAGCTGGGGAGCCCCGCGTTGCGAGGGCAATTTTGGGGCGCTTGGTCTCCCTGCCCCTGTGTGTCCCCCCTCTCCCTGTCATGTCCTCTCCCTGTCCTATCCCTCCCTCCCCTCCCCTCCTCTCCCTCCCCTCCCCTCCCCTCCTCTCCCTCCCCTCCCCTCCTCTCCCTCCCCTCCCCTCCCCTCCTCTCCCTCCCCTCCCCTCCTCTCCCTCCCTTCCCCTCCTCTCACTCCCTCCCCTCCCCCCCCCACTCCCCCACTCCCCTCTGTCCGTCTCTCTGGCCCCTCCTCCTGCCTAGCGCCTGAGGTCCGGAGCTGAGGTCCCCAGCGTATCGCGCGGCTGATGGACGGCCGCTGTGGGCGGGCGGGCGGCGCATGTGCGGTCAGTGCGGGCGGCGCATGAGCGGTCAGTGCAGGCGGCGCGAGACCCCCGCGATTTCCCGAGGCTCTCCCCCCCGCGATTTCCCGAGGCTCTCCCCCCCCCGCGATTTCCCGAGGCTCTCCCCCCTCCCGCGATTTCCCAAGGCTCTCCCCCCCGCGATTTCCCGAGGCTCTCCCCCCCGCGATTTCCCGAGGCTCTCCCCCCCCCGCGATTTCCCGAGGCTCTCCCCCCCCCGCGATTTCCCGAGGCTCTCCCCCCCATCTATTAAATTGTTATTTAATTCCCTAACACATCATTAAAATATTTACCTTAGTTCCCTAACACACAGAAAGTGTGGGGGAAAAAATTGTGAAAAATCAAGATGGCGGCCACTCACCTTGGTTCAGAAGGATAAGGCCCGCCCACACACGCACCGATTGGTCGGCCGGTGAGGTCACCGAAGCGTAGGATTGGTCAATCGTCGAGTCACTCGACACTCAACTGTAGGAAGGAACCCGCCGTCCGATTGGTGGACCTCGACGTCACACGGTCGCTAATGAGATGCTAATGAGCGGAACGCTGAACGTTTTTGGGATACCGCGGGCGGGATTTTTGTCTGGCCGAAACGTAAATATGCCTATGACCGGTCCGGAATCGCAAGCTTTCTTTTGAGGCGACGCGCGCTTCGGTACGCTCTGTAACTTTCAAACGTATAGAGAACGGACAGACATCGGGACAGACAGAAGAGCCGCTTTATATATATAGACTAGCTGGGGGAGCCCGGCGGTGCCGAGGCTTTTTGAGGGCATGTTGTTGTTGGAAGAGAGAGAGGGAGCAACTGGGGGGAAGAGAGAGAGGGAAGGAGAGAGAGAGAGAGGGACTGAGAGAGAGGGAAGGAGAGAGAGAGAGGGAAGGAAGGAGAGAGAGAGAGAAATAACTACCGCGGCATCTGTGTCAACAGTTGTCTAGGGAAGTTATTCTGCAGTATTCTAAATAGTAGATTACTTGATTTTCTTAACAAACATAATATCCTCAGAAAAAACCAAATAGGCTTTCTTCCAAAACACCGCACCGCCGACCATATCTATACCCTTCACACCCTCATTGAAAAACATATACACCAAACAAAAAATGGGAAAATATTCGCCTGTTTCATCGACTTCAAGAAAGCCTTTGACTCTATATGGCACGAAGGGCTCTATTATAAACTTCTTCAATGTGGAATAGGGGGCAAAGTCTATGACCTTATTAAATCAATGTATCTGAAAAACAAATGCGGGGTCAAAATTGGAGACAAACGCACCGATTTCTTCACCCAGAGAAGAGGCGTCCGGCAGGGCTGCAATTTGAGCCCGACCCTGTTCAACATATACATAAATGAATTAGCAGACATGCTGGAGCAAAGCGAGTCACCAGGTCTCCGTCTCCTGGATGGAGAAGTGAAATCCCTGTTCTATGCGGACGACCTGGTTCTGCTGTCTCCCACAGAACAGGGATTACAGCAACAACTAGACCTACTCGACAAATACTGCCAAAATTGGGCTCTAACAGTAAATCTAAAGAAAACCAACATCATGATTTTTCAAAAAAGGCCCAGATGTCAGGAAAACAAATACCAGTTTACCCTCAGTGATATCACTATAGGACACACTATGAGCTACACCTACCTTGGTCTAACTATTACAGCATCAGGGAGCTTCAGCATAGCAGTGAATGCACTAAAAGAAAAAGCCCGAAGAGCCTATATGCAATAAAAAGAAAATTCTACAACATCCAAATCCCAATCAAAATCTGGCTCAAAATATTTGACAGCATAATCCTGCCCATTGCACTGTACGGTAGTGAAGTATGGGGCCCGCTAAATCACCAAAGCTACACTAAATGGGAAAAACATACAATAGAAGCCCTACATGCAGAATTCTGCCGAAGCATCCTTCGCACCCAAAGAAAAACGCCAACAAATGCATGCAGAGCCGAACTAGGCAGATACCCACTGATAATAAACATCCAAAAACGAGCACTAAACTTCCTAAATCACCTCAAATCTAGCTCCCCAGACACCCTTCATTTCAAAGCCTTTCAGACCCAAGAGCTAAACCCAGAAAAGAGTCCCCTGAGTCAGCTGCTACGGAAACTAAGTACTCAGCCGGACCCTGACCAGCCCCAGACCAACACAGCCGTCCAAACACCAATCCGAGTGAACCAAATCATTAAAAAATGCAAAGAAACCTACCTGGAACATTGGAACAAAATAACCGAAAGCCAAAGCAGATTAGAATGTTACCGGCCCTAAAAAGAGAATATAAACTGGCAGACTACCTCACGACCATCAGAGACACAAAACAGAGACAGACCCTCACCAGGTACAGACTAAGCGACCACCAACTGGAAATTGAAAAAGGCAGATACAAGAAATCCTGGCAGCCTAGAGAGAATAGAATATGCGATCAATGTCTGGCTGGCGAGGTTGAAACAGAAATGCATTTCCTCCTAAAATGCGAAAAATTCAACACATCAAGAAACATATTATTCAACAAGCTAAGCCAAACAACCCCAGATTTCAAGGAATTGGATGATCTGTCAAAATTGAGATTAGTCCTAGGAGAAGGAGACAGACCATACCTTGGGGCCAAATATGTAACAACATGTCACAACCTGAGGACTGTTTAAAATTAAGACTGTTTAAAATTAATATTGAACGTACCAAATGAAGTACAAAGACTGTTTAAAATTAATATTGTTTAAAAGTAATATTGTATGTACCCAACAAATGTCAAATCGATTGACACCTACAGAATGTTGGAAAACTGTACCTTTTTGCTATGTAAGCTTTGGCAATATGGTTCTCTGTAAACTTTCATGCCAATAAAGCATTTTAATTGGAATTGGAATTGGAATTGGAGAGAGAGAGGGGGAAGGAGAGAGAGAGAGAGAGAGATGGAAAGAAAGAGAGAGAGATTGGGAGTGTGAGAGAGAGATTGGGAGTGTGAGAGAGAGAGATTGGGAGTGAGAGAGAGAGAGATTGGGAGTGAGAGAGAGAGATTGGGAGTGAGAGAGAGAGAGATTGGGAGTGTGAGAGAGAGAGATTGGGAGTGTGAGAGAGAGAGAGATTGGAGTGAGAGAGAGAGAGATTGGGAGTGTGAGAGAGAGAGAGATTGGGAGTAAGAGAGAGAGCGAGATTGGGAGTGTGAGAGAGAGAGATTGGGAGTGTGAGAGAGAGAGAGATTGGGAGTGTGAGAGAGAGATTGGGAGTGTGAGAGAGAGAGACTGGGAGTGAGAGAGAGAGAGAGAGAGAGATTGGGAGTGTGAGAGAGTGAGAGATTGGGAGAGAGAGAGATTGGGAGTGTGAGAGAGAGAGAGATTCTGGGAGTGAGAGAGATTGGGAGTGTGAGAGAGAGAGAGATTGGGAGTGTCAGAGAGAGAGATTGGGAGTGTGAGAGAGAGAGAGATTGGGAGTGTCAGAGAGAGAGATTGGGAGTGTGAGAGAGAGAGATTGGGAGTGTGAGAGAGAGAGATTGGGAGTGTGAGAGAGAGAGATTGGGACTGTGAGAGAGAGAGAGATTGGGAGTGTGAGAGAGAGAGAGATTCGGACTGTGAGAGAGAGAGATTGAGAGTGTGAGAGAGAGAGAGAGATTGGGAGTGTGAGAGAGAGAGATTGGGAGTGTGAGAGAGAGATTGGGAGTGAGAGAGAGAGAGAGAGATTGGGAGTGTGAGAGAGAGAGAGATTGGGAGTAAGAGAGAGAGAGAGATTGGGAGTGTGAGAGAGAGAGATTGGGAGTGTGAGAGAGAGAGAGATTGGGAGTGTGAGAGAGAGATTGGGAGTGTGAGAGAGAGAGACTGGGAGTGAGAGAGAGAGAGATTGGGAGTGTGAGAGAGAGAGAGTTTGGGAGTGTGAGAGAGAGATTGGGAGTGTGAGAGAGAGAGACTGGGTGTGAGAGAGAGAGAGATTGGGAGTGTCAGAGAGAGAGAT
This sequence comes from Somniosus microcephalus, assembly GCF_052327205.1. NCBI lineage: Eukaryota > Metazoa > Chordata > Chondrichthyes > Squaliformes > Somniosidae > Somniosus > Somniosus microcephalus. The sequence continues at coordinate 168,837,315 of NC_140989.1, read as the reverse complement.
TGGGAGTGTGAGAGAGACAGATTGGGAGTGTGAGAGAGAGAGATTGGGAGTGTGAGAGAGAGAGATTGGGACTGTGAGAGAGAGAGAGATTGGAAGTGTGAGAGAGAGAGAGATTCGGACTGTGAGAGAGAGAGATTGGGAGTGTGAGAGAGAGAGAGATTCGGACTGTGAGAGAGAGAGATTGGGAGTGTGAGAGAGAGAGAGATTGGGAGTGAGAGAGAGAGAGATTGGGAGTGAGAGAGAGAGATTGGGAGTGTAAGAGAGAGAGATTGGGGGGAGAGAGAGGAGAGAGACTGGGGAGAGAGAGAGAGAATGGGGAGAGAGAGAGAGACTGAGGGGTGAGAGAGAGATGTGGAGAGAGAGGGAGAGACTGGGGAGATAGAGAGAGACTGAGGGGGGAGATAGAGAGAGACTGAGGGGGGAGAGAGAGAGCAACTGAGGGGGAGAGAGGGAGACTGGGGGAGAGAGGGAGACTGGGGGAGAGAGGGAGACTGGGGGAGAGAGAGAGATGGGTGAGAGAGGGAGACTGGGGGAGAGAGAGAGAGATGGGGGAGAGAGAGAGAGATGGGGGGAGAGACTGGGGAGAGAGAGAGACTGGGGGAGAGAGAGAGACTGGGGGAGAGAGAGAGACTGGGGGAGAGGAGACGGGAGAGAGAGAGACTGGGGGAGAGACGGGAGAGAGAGAGAGACTGGGGAGAGACGGGAGAGAGAGAGAGAGAGACTGAGAGAGAGAGAGAGAGACTGGGGGAGAGAGACAGGGGAAGGGAGAGAGAGACTGGGGGATAGAGACAGGGGAAGGAAGAGAGAGACTGGGGGAGAGAGACAGGGGAAGGGAGAGAGACTGGGAGAGAGGAGAGATAGAGAGACTGGGAGACAGAGTGAGAGAGAGAGAGCGCGACTGGGGGGGGAAGCGAGAGCGACTGGGGGGGAAGCGAGAGCGATGGGGGGGAAGCGAGAGCGACTGGGGGAGGGAAGCGAGAGCGACTGGGGGGGGAAGCGAGAGCGACTGGGGGGGGGAAGCGAGAGCGACTGGGGGGGGAAGCGAGAGCAACGGGGGGGAAACGAGAGCGACTGGGGGGGGAAGCGAGAGCGACTGGGGGGGGAAGCGAGAGCGACTGGGGGGGGAAGCGAGAGCGACTGGGGGGGAAGCGAGAGC
>NC_140989.1:168671496-168835659 GCF_052327205.1 Somniosus microcephalus | reverse complement strand
CACCCTCTACTGAGTGGCCCGCGAGGCGAGACCTTGGCCAGCATTTGCCTCCCCTGCCCTGCCTGCTGCTCCTTCGCAAGCTCTGCCCAGTGGCTGCTGCGAGGCTGGGGGAAGGCGCCTGAGGCTCAGATGCCCTTCCGCCAGATGCCACTGGGGGGCGGCCTACACGGCGTTTGGGCCTCGAGGGGCCGTCTCCTGAGTGGCGCACCTGAGCCTGGCCACCATCAGCTGCAGCCGCTTGCCCTTGACGGCCCAGAGGGGGAATGGCGGCGACGGAGGCGCAATGTGGGCCAGCAGGCGTCTGGGATGCGCTGGCTGGTGCTGTGGCGCGGTGGCACTCGGCCGGGCCCGCACTGCAGGATCCGCAGCAATCAGCCGACGGCCGGCTTGCTGGGATGGTCCAGCGCGGCGCCTGCCCTGGCGATGCTGCCTGAGACAGCGCGTGTGGCAGCAGTGAGTGGCCCTGTGGTCCTGGTGTGCGCGCGCATCACATCCGCCAGGGTCTTGACGGCATCAGTTAGCATGCGGCCAGTCGCGGCAGTTGCTGCCCCGAACTCGCGCACACTGGTCGCCAGCGACTCGATGGCCTCAGGCATGCGCCCCACCACGCTCATGAGCTCCGTGTGGCGCCGGTCCGAGTCGTCGGCCATCTGATCGAGCTTCCGCACCTCCTCCGAAGTGAAGGTGTCCGGACTGGAGTCGCGACTCTCCCGCTGGGGAGGAGGGGGCCGAACTAGGGGACCCTTGCCGCGTTGGTGACGGCGAGTGTGCCGAGCAGCAGCACTCCCCTCTGATCCTTCCCCCCTTTGGGGGGAAGGCCGCAGGCCACGCGCACGGCTGCTGGGTGGCTGGACGCCACTGGTCCAGAAGCTGCATTGCCCTGCGACAGTTCCTCCAGGCACTCGTCCAGTGAGGAGGTGTCGAGCATTTCCTCCTCTCCTGCGGGACGTGACTGTTCCCCCCGAAGGTCCGGCTTGCTCCTCCTCCTCTCCTGGTTGGAGGTGCTGTCACTGGCAGCCTCAGGGTCCTGGTCGTCACCAGCTGAAAGCAGGAATGCACAAGAGTAGCTTCAGGTGAGGAGACGGCGTCAGCGAGGGAGTTAGGACTGGTGGGATTCAGTGCATTGGTGGGACAGTGGCAAAGGAGGTAGCTCGGATGGCCAGTGCGACGCGAGAGGGCCAAAAGGCGAGGTCCTTACCATTGCCGGGCAGTGAGGGTCGGATACACCGCACGCTGTGGGGACAATCACACGTGCTCCCATGAGCACACACACGCGCTCCTCCAGCTGAGTGAGCTTCTGCAGCTTGGCGCGGCCACCCCTGGCACGGGCCTGGCGATTAAACGCTACTTTAGCCTGCAAGAGAAAGGACGGGCTGTAAGTGCGCAGTGAAGCCCTGATGTAGTGTGCACTGCCTCCCATAGGTGGAATAGCTTGGACAGAGTGAAGCCCTGATGTAGTGTGCACTGCCTCCCATGGTGGAATAGCTGGACAGAGTGAAGCCCTGATGTAGTGAGCACTGCCTCCCATGGTGGAATAGCTTGGACAGAGTGAAGCCCTGATGTAGTGAGCACTGCCTCCCATGGTGGAATAGCTTGGCCAAAGTGTAGAGTGCCGAATGGCCATTTGATGCTCATGACTCTCCCAATGCTGCTGGCTGAGGGCTGGCCAAAAGGACTTTCAGGTCCTTTGCCCCATCATGTCAGGTGTACATGCAAGAATGAGGAGGAGACTGGAAAGGCTACTCACCCTCACAATCCTGGTCAGATCGTTGTATTTCTTACGGCATTGTGTGTGGGTCCTGGGGGCCTCGCCGGTGAACGTCACCCTCTGGGCGATCTGCTTCCAGGCTTTGGTGTAGTCGTGGTGGGTTGATTCCTCCCACTGTCTGGAAACAAGATCTTGCGCCTCACCTCCAGAGCTGTGACCATGATGTCCAGATCACCCTCTGAGAAGCGCAGGGCACGCTGACGGGCCTTCTCTGGCGTTGCCATGACTCCCTGGGGCTGAGCAGTAGTGTTGAGGCCTCTTTGCAAGGCTGCAGTGTGCAGGGCGTGGGCAGCAGACCAATTCGTCCCTTCCCCCTTTAAGAGCTGGTCGGCACCACGGGGTCTGCTGTCAGTGCAAAAATGACCGCACCCGTGCTGCGCCCCGCCTGGGCGCTATCCCTCTGACCGCCGGCTTAGCGCCTAAAGAGAGTAGTGACGCCTCTTTTAGCGCTCCACCAACCTCTTAGGGCGAAGCCACTGAATTCCCGGCAACGGGGCGCTACTTTGGGGCGGGCGCTAACTTCGGGCGGGCGCTAAGGTTAGCGCCCCAAAACTGCCTATACTGAAAATCTAGCCCATATTGTTTTTAAAAAAGTTAATTACATTCTAAATCTTTTATCTAATCTCATTAATTTTCCTACCTTTCCCCGTTTTTGCAGGTAGGCCTCGAGCCTGGGTGTCTGTTGCCAGCCATGCTCGACCCTAGGCAATTGTTTTGTGGCAAGCTCCTCCCACCCTTCACCCCCCACCCCCCCTGCTGGGCCCGATTCCGAACCAGCGGCCAGCCATTTTGGTAAAGGCTGGCTGGGGCTTCATTCGCGTTCGCGCTGCACGGCGCACACGCACCTCCACACAGAGCGCGGCCTAAGGGAAGCGAGCAGGTTAGCGGGGGGGGGGCGGGGCTCGGAGGGGAGTGGGAGCGGAGAGGGTTACCCCGGCAACCGGGCTTGCCAGCCGCAATCGGCCGTCTCAAGCCGCTCAGGCCCGGTCCCGGAGATCGGGAGGCGGAGAGGGGAGGAGGGTTACCAAGGCAACCGGCCCGGCCAGCCGCAATCGGCCATCTCAAGCCGCCTCAGGAGGGCGGGGCTCGGGCTGACTGGGGCGCCGCGCTCAGCATGTCAGTGCGTGGGGCAGCACGGAGCTCAGCGGAGCCATCGCCGCAGAGGGGAGAGGGTCTGCTGGCTCCCCCCTCCTTTCTCCCCCCCTCCGCTCCCCCCCTTTCCTCCTCCCCTCCCCTCCCCTTTCTCCCTCCCTCCCCTCCCCTTTCTCCCCCTCCCCTTTCTCCCCCTTTCTCCCCCCTCCCCTTTCTCCCCCTTCCCCCTCCCTTCCCCCCTCCACTTTCCCCCCTCCCCTTTCCCCCCTCCCCACCCTCCCCTCACCTTTCCCCTTTCCCTCCCCTCCCCTTTCCGCCCTCCCCTCCCTTCCTCCCCCTTTCCCCCCTTTCCCCTCGCCTTCCCCCCTTTCCCCCCTCACCCCCTTTCCCCCCTTTCCCTCCCCTTGCCCCCTCCCCCTCCCTCCCCCCTTTACCCCCTTTCCCCCCTCCCTTCCCCCTCCCCTTTCCCCCCTCCCTCCCCCCTTCCATTCCCCCCTTCCCCCTTCCCTTTCCCCCTTCCCCCCTTTCCCCCCCTTCCCCCTTCCCTCCCTTCCCCCCAGTCGCTCTCTCTATTCCCCCCCAGTGGCTCACTCTCTTCCCCCAGTCGCTCTCTCTCTTCCCCCCCAGTCGCTCTCTCTCTTCCCCCCCAGTCGCTCTCTCTCTTCCCCCCAGTCGCTCTCTCTCTTCCCCCCCAGTCGCTCTCTCTCTTCCCCCCAGTCGCTCTCTCTCATCCCCCGCAGTCGCTCTCTCTCTTCCCCCCCAGTCGCTTTCTCTCTTCCCCCCCCAGTCGCTCTCTCTCTTCCCCCCCGTCGCTCTCTCTCTTCCCCCCCAGTCGCTCTCTCTCTTCCACCCCAGTCGCTCTCTCCCTTCCCCCCCAGTCGCTCTCTCTCTTCCCCCCCAGTCGCTCTCTCTCTTCCCCCCCAGTCGCTCTCTCTCTTCCCCCTCTCCCTCCCCTCCCTTCCCCCACTCTCCCCTCCCCCTCTCCTCCTCCTCTCCCCTCCCCCTCCCCTCCCCCCCGCTCCCACTCCCCCCTCCCCCCTCCCTCTCTCCCTCCCCACTCTCCCCCTCCCCTCCCCCCTCCCCTCCCCCCTCTCCCCCTCTCCCCCTCCCCCCTCCCCCCTCTCCCCCTCCCCCCCTCCCCCTCCCCTCCCCTTTCCCCCATCCCCTCCCCCTTCCCCCCATCCCCTCCCCCCTGCTCCCTCCCCTCCCACCCCCCCCGCTCCCCCTCCCCTCCTCTCCCCCTCACCCCCCATTCCCCCCTCCCCTCCCCCTCACCCCTCCCCTCCCCTTCCCTCCCCTTTCCCCCCTCTTCCCCCAGTCGCTCTTCCCTTCCCCCCAGTCGCTCTCTCCCTACCCCCCAGTCGCTCTCTCTCTTCCCCCAGTCGCTCTCTCTCTCCCCCAGTTGCTCTCTCTCTTCCCCCCAGTCGCTCTCCCTCTTCCCCCAGTCGCTCTCACCTCTTCCGCCCAGTCGCTCTCTCTCTTCCCCTCAGATGCTCTCTCTCTTCCCCCTAGTCGCTCTCTCTCTTCCCCCCGTTGCTCTCTCTCTTCCCCCCGTCGCTCTCTCTCTTCCCCCCCAGTCGCTCTCTCTCTCCCCCCCAGTCGCTCTCTCTCTTCCCCCCAGTCGCTCTCTCTCTTCCCCCGAGTCTCTCTCTTCCAACAACAACATGCCCTCGAAAAAGCCTCGGCACCGCCGGGCACTCCAGCTAGTCTATATATATAAAAGGATACATCTGACTGTCTGTCTGTCTGTCTGTCTATCTGTCTGTCTGTCTGTCTGTCCTTCGGTGTGTCTGTCTGGCTATACACTCTAAAGTTATGGGCCTAGAAATTCATTAAGGCGCTGCCAGCTTTGTGGCCAGTTACCGCCGAAAGAGGGCTTCTGCGCCAAAAATGAGTTTGTGCTGATATTCAGCGCAGCGGTATTGGCGGCGGTAGCCGTTAGCGCTGCGCCGGCACCGATGACGTCATCGGTGTGCGCAGTGCCCCGGTTCTGCCCCGAAACCGGCCCGATCCCCATATCTAGTAGTGGCTGCCTCCTCCGAAGCGGCCGCAAACAGCGACCAGAAAACGGGGCCGTGCTGTAGCCTTAGTAGGGTGCTTTAAAGGGGAAGGTGCGGCAGCCGCTTTTTCGGCGGCCGCCTGCCCGCACCTCCTTCCCCGGCCTCCTCCATCCCCCCCCCGCGGCATTGCCGCTGCTTTCCGCGAACCCGGCACTTCTCCGTGGTGCCGGGCTCATTTGCCGGCACTCTCCAGCGGCGATCTCCCGTTGCAGGCAGCTCCCCCTTAAGAGAAGGAGGAGGCCTGCAGTACCGCAGCCTGCCACTCCGCAGCGGCTGGCGCAGCGGCGCCAAGAGCGCTGAAATTCAGTGTCAGCGCCCCAAGCGGAGGCGGGCACACCCTGGTATAGCGCCCGGTTCCGAATTGGGGCGCAAACACTGAATATCTGACGATCGCTAATGGCTCCCCGCCCAGCGCTAACTTTTGGGCGCGAGCGAGCTGGCCGCCCTAAAGTGAATTTCTAGGCCATAGAGTGTACCTACACATGCGTTACATCAAAAGAAAGCTTACGATTCAAGAACGGTCATGAGCATATTTACGTTTCGGCGAGACAAAAATTGCGCCCGCGGTATCCAAAAAACGTTCAAAATTCTGCTCATTAGCATCTCATTATCCCCTCATTAGTATTGAGTGACATTAAGGTCGACCAATCGTACGGTCGAGCGACCTGACGGTCGACCACTCACTGCGTGGCGGGGGCTGGTTCCTGGCGTGTGCGGGCGGGCCCTCCTAGAGTCGAGTGACGGGGCGATTGACCAATCCTACGCTTTGGTGACCTGAAGGTCGACCAATCGGTGCATGTGTGGGTGGGCCTTATCGTTCTGAACCGAGGTGAGTCGCCGCCATCTTGATTCCAAACTTTTCATTTCTTTTCCCGCTTTCTCTGCGTGTTTCTTTTCAAATCTACATTTCCACCAAAAAAAAATTGCTTTTAAAACACAATTGTTTTAAAAAAGTTAATTCATTAGTAAATCTTCTTTCTAACCTCTATAATTTTCCTACCTTTCACCGTTTTTCCAGGCAGGCTTCGAAGCCTGGGCGACTGTTGCCCAGCCATGCCTGAGCTACGCACCGCCATCCCGATTCCGAACCAGCGGCCAGCCATCTTGGTAAAGGCTGGCTGGGCTCACTGCAAGCCCCTTTGCTCGCGCTGCATGGCGCACGCGCACCTCCACACAGAGCGCGGCCAGAGGGAAGCGAGCAGGTTAGGGGGGGCCGGGGCTCGGGAGGGGAGGGGGAGCGGAGAGGGTTACCCCGGCAACTGGGCTCGCCAGCCGCAATCGGCCGTCTCAAGCCCAGGCCCGGTCCCGGAGATCGGGAGGTGGAGAGGGGAGGAGGGTTACCAAGGCAACCGGGCCCAGCCAGCCATAATCGGCCGTCTCAGGCCCGGCCTCGGGAGGGCGGGGCTCGGGCTGACTGGGGCGCTGCGCTCAGCATGTCAGTGCATGGGGCGGCACGGAGCTCAGCGGAGCCATCGCTGGCAGAGGGGAGAGGGTCTGCTGGATCCCCCACTCCCTTTCTCCCCCCCTCCTTCCCCCACCTCCCACACCCCTCCCCTCTCCCCCTCCCCTCCTCTCCCACTCCCCTCTCCCCCTCCCCTTCCCTCCCCCTCCCCCTTCCTCCCCCCCACTCCCCCTCCCCTTCCCCCCTCTCCCCTCCCCCCTTCCTCCCCCCCCCCACCCTTCCTCCCCCCTCCCCTCCCCTTCCTCCCCCTCCCCTTCCTCCCCCCTCGCCCTCCCCTCCTCCCCCTCCCCCTCCCCTCCCCTTCCTCCCCCTCCCCTTCCTCCCCCCTCGCCCTCCCCTCCTCCCCCTCCCCCTCCCCCTTTCCCCTCCCCCCTGCCCCCTCCCCCTCCCTTCCCCCCAGTCGCACTCTCTCTCTCCCCGTTCCCTTTCCCCGTCCCCCCTGCCCCCTCCCCTCCCTTCCCCCCAGTCGTGCTCTCACTCCCCCCCTTCCCCTACCCCCTTCCCCCCTTCCCCCCCTTCTTTCTCCCCCCTTTCCACCCCCCCTTTCCCCCCTTCCCCCCCGCTTTCCCCCCATCCCCCCTTTCCCCCCCTTCCCCCCCACCCTTTCCTTTCCCCCCTCCTTCCCCGCCCTTCCCCCCAGTTGGGCTCTCTCTTCCTCCCAGTCGCGCTCTCTCTTCCTCCCAGTCGCGCTCTCTCTTCCCCCCCAGTCGCGCTCTCTCTTCCCCCCCAGTCGCTCTCTCTCTTCCCCCCCAGTCGCTCTCTCTCTTCCCCCCCAGTCGCTCTCTCTCTTCCCCCCCAGTCACTCTCTCTCTTCCAGCAACAACGTGCCCTCGAAAAAGCCTCAGCACCGCTGGGCACTCCAGCTAGTATATAATATAGCGGTCGATCTGTCTGTCTGTCCTTCCGTCTGTCTGTCTGTCCGGCTATACACTCTAAAGTTATAGAGCGTACCTACACGTGCATCACATCAAAAGAAAGCTTACGATTCCAGAACAGTCATAAGCATATTTACGTTTCGGTTGGACAAAAATGCGCCCGCGGTATCCAAAAAACGTTCAAAAATCCCCGCTCATTATCCGCTCATTAGCATAGAGTGACGTTAAGGTCGACCAATCGTACGATCGAGCGACCCCGACGGTCGACCACTCACTGCGTGGCAGGGGCGGTTTCATCGCGCGTGCGGGCGGGCCCTCCTAGAGTCAAGTGACAGGACGATTGACCAATCCTACGCTTCGGTGACATGACGGTCGGCCAATCGGTGCGTGTGTGGGCGGGCCTTATCGTTCTGAACCGAGGTGAGTGGCCGCCATCTTGATCCCATTCTTTTTCCCGCTTTCTGCGTGTTTCTTTTCAAATCTACATTTCCTGCCAAAAAAAATTGCTTTAATTAAATTGTTTTTTAAAAAAGTTCATTCATTTGTAAATATTTTCTCTAACCTGATGATTCTTTTCCTACCTTTCCCCGTTTTTGTAAGGCCTCAATGCCTAGGCCTCAAAGCCTGGGCCTCTCCTGCCCAGCAACGCCCGAGCTAGGTAATTGTCCCACGGCTTCTGGTAAGCTCCTCGCCCCCCCCACCCCCAGTCCCCCACGTCACGTTACCCGGGGCAACGGCGTCGGCCGTGTGGGTCACGGGACATGCACAGGGTGCACGCGCAGCAGGCGACGCACAGAGCACGGGAAGCCAGCAGCTCAGATGCGGCGTCTCTCTTCCCCGCTCGGCGGTCTTGAAACCAGCTCGGGTGGGGGGGCGGGGCTCGGAGAGCGGGGCTCTCGGGAGTGTGGGGCGGGGAGGCCGGGGCTCGGAGAGCGGGGCTCTCGGGAGTGCGGGGCGGGGTGGCCGGGGCTCGGAGAGCGGGGCGGCCGGGGCTCGGAGAGCGGGGCTCTCGGGAGTGCGGGGCGGGGCGGCCAGGGCTCAGAGAGCGGGGCGGCCGGGGCTCAGAGAGCGGGGCTCTCGGGAGTGCGGGGCGGGGTGGCCGGGGCTCGGAGAGCGGGGCTCTCGGGAGTGCGGGGCGGGGCGGCCAGGGCTCAGAGAGCGGGGCGGCCGGGGCTCGGAGAGCGGGGCTCTCGGGAGTGCGGGGCTGGGCGGCCGGGGCTCGGAGAGCGGGGCTCTCGGGAGTGCGGGGCGGCCGGGGCTCGGAGAGCGGGGCTCTCGGGAGTGTGGGGCGGCCGTGGCTGGGAGAGCGGGGCTCTCGGGAGTGCGGGGCGGGGCGGCGCGGTCGGTGCTCGGGAGGACGACGGTTCGGAAGGGGGGGGAACGGTTACCCCGGCAACCGGGCGTGGCCGTCTCTCACAGCCTCAAGCCGGCTCACGCCTCTTCCCGGGGCTTGGCTCCATTTGCGGCCGTGGGCCACTCGCCCTCTCTCTCTCCTTCCCTCTGTCTCTCTCTCCTTCCCCCCCTCCCTCCCTTCTCTCCCCCCTCCCCCTTCTCTCCCCCCCTCCCCCCTTGTCTCCCCCCTCCCCCTTCTCTCCCCCCTTCTCTCCCCCCCCTCCCCCCTTCTCTCCCCCACCCCTTCTCTCCCCCCATCCCCCCCTTCTTCCCCCGTCTCCCCCTTCTCTCCCCATCCCCCCCTTCTCTCCCCCTTCTCTCCCCCCTCCCCCTTCTCTCCCCCTGCCCCCCTTCTCTCCCCCCCGCCACCCTTCTCTCCCCCGCTCCCCCCTTCTCTCCCCCCTCTCCCCTCCCCCCTCCCCTCTCCATCCCTCCCTCCCCCCTCCCTCCCCCCTCCCCCCACTCCCTCCCTCCCCCCAATCCCTCCCTCCCCCCCACTCCCTCCCTCCCCCCCTCCCTCCCCCCTCCCTACCCCCCGCGCTCCCTCTTCCCCCCAGTCGCTCTCTCTCTTCCCCCCAGTCGCTCTCTCTCTTCCCCCCGTCGCTTTCTCTCTTCCCCCCAGTCACTCTCTCACTCTCTTCCAACAACAACATGCCCTCGAAAAAGCCTCGGCACCGCCGGGCACTCCAGCTAGTCATTGTAATGTGCGTATCCTTTCATTGCAGCACCCGGAAATAGTCTGAAGAAGTGATCGTAGAAATGTCACCTTTCCTAAAAGTTCTTCCACTCTCAACTAGAGAAACCTCACTCACCCGCCAGTCCAGAGATACATCGTGCACATCCACAACAGAAACGGCCAACAGATAGAAAGCTGCAAGTTTAAAACCAGTCCAATTCTTGCCGAGTTGTGGGTCAGTCTGATATTCAGGGGTAGCCAGTCCTGGCTCGTCATATAAAGAGGCTGCTAACCAACCTCTGGTGCTTAAACGACAATCCACAGCACACTCGGGTCCTTTAAGGGAGTCGTATAGTCCGGCGATCAAACAAGTACAGAGGGGAGCTCTGGACCGAGAGAACTCGCATTTGCCATGTCGGCTGCCTCTGTCACCACGATGCGATGGTCCGATCTGGTTTCCTTTAGGATTCCTCTGTGCAAACCGATGCTCCCCGTGCAGACCCCCCTGTCTGAGACTCCCCCTGTCCGTGCAGACCCCCCTGTCTGAGACTCCCCCTGTCCGTGCAGACCCCCCTGTCTGAGACTCCCCCTGTCCGTGCAGACCCCCCTGTCTGAGACTCCCCCTGTCCGTGCAGACCCTCCTGTCTGAGACTCCCCCTGTCCGTGCAGACCCTCCTGTCTGAGACTCCCCCTGTCCGTGCAGAACCCCCTGTCTGAGACTCCCCCTGTCCGTGCAGACCCTCCTGTCTGAGACTCCCCCTGTCCGTGCAGACTGTGCAAAGGTGCTATTTCCCAACCTGCAACACCATCGAGCGCTGGGAAAAGCGCCCCATTTCAGACAGGATCTACAACACTTGCAGCCGCATCGGTTCTATCCGCTAAAACCACCACAAAATGCATCAGACCCTTGCACAAAAAAAATAAGTCCCGCATTACTTGGGCTGAGTATATTGACAATGATTTAAACCCCAGTGTAGATATCGATGGCTTCTTGGTCCTAACGCCGACAGGTTATCGTTTCTTTAAATTCCTTGGCAAATGTTTTAATTAATTTGGAGCTTCATTGAGACTATTTAAGTAACCAGAGGGTTCTTGCAATGGAGCCAGGCTGTAATAGAGGAAGGAAATACATTCTCTCGCAATGCAATGGTAAATGAAAGCTTAAATAAAAACGCATGCAAATTTACACGTTAATCTGCACAGACTCAGCTCACTGTTAAAACTGCTCCATTGGACGTAATCAAAGATTCTGCCAAAGTGAGTTACAAAGGTGATACTGGCAGACATTCCGTGTATTTTCTTTCTCTTATTGGGATTTGGTTTGGAACAGGACGATACCATTCGCCCCCCCCTCGCCTGCTCTGCCATTGAATTAGATCATGACTGATCTGCACCAAATCTCCATTTACCCACCTCTGTCCGTATCCCTTGATACCATTACCTAACAAAAATCTGTCGATCTCAGCCTTAAAAGCGAAAATGACAGAATCCATAGCCTTTTGGGGATTTCCAGATTTCCACTACCCTTTGTGTGAAAAAAAATGCTTTCTAATTTCCCTCCTGAATGGCCGAGCTCTAATTTTAAGATTAAGATGTGAGTCAGAAGGTTGTGGGTTCAAGCCCTATGCCAGAGATTTGAACATATAATCCAGGCTGACACTCTGGTGCAGTGCTGAGGGAGTGCTGCACTGTCAGAGGTGCCATCTTTCAGATGAGACGTTAAACCGAGGCCCCGCCTGCCCTCGCAGGTGGATGTAAAAAATCACATGGCCACTATTCGAAGAAGAGCAGAGGAGTTCTCCCTGGCCAATATTTATTCCTCAATCAACATCACTAAAAACGGATTATCTGGTCATTATCATATTGCTGTTTGTGGGATCTTGCTGTGTGCAAATTGGCTGCTGCGGTTTCTACATTACAACAGTGATTACACTTCAGAAAAAAGTACTTCATTGGCTGTAAAGCTATTTGGGACATCCTGAGGTTGTGAAAGAGGCTACAGAAATGTGAATTCTTCCTTTTAGTGCTGTTGTGGCGACTGTTCAGAATCCTCCCATTTGTTAAACTCACTAACATCAGATCTGACCTGGATTAAATACTCACTTTAGGATTTGGCTTTCTAGAAACAGAATGCTTCATGACTTCCTCATCACTAACCTTGGCAAGCCTTTAGCAAGTAATAACCATTATTTTTGATTAACCTTTTAAGATTATTCATTAACCCATTTTTGGAAGGGTAGAAACAATCCGAACAGCACTGAGCACAGTGAATAATCTACAATAATGACATTGCACCCCTTTCCACTCATTTCTTTTTACTGCATTTGTTAGTAGAAAGTGTTCATGGACTATTTGACCATATTTAGCATTGCCTTGAAAATCCCTACACTCCTAAAATAGAATCCAACAGTTTATTTTAGAATGAAAATAGAGGATGAGTTTTCTCAATAGCTTTGGAAGTTGACTGCTCTCACTGTACAGCAGTGTCTAGATAGGATTCACCACTCGTGAATTCACTTTGGATTTGACTTTTCCTTACTCAGTTTACACTGTTGCTCTATTCTGGATCCTCCCTTCTGGTGATCCCCGTGCAGGAATAATTAGCTTTTTCTCCCACTTGCTTTGGGCATGTTGGGCCTGAAGGTATGATAGGTTGATGGTTATGGTCCTGGACTAGAAACCTATAAGTCTATAGGGCTAGAAATTGCGGTCGGAAATGTACCTCCGGAGGATGCCTCTGACCAGCGAAACAATTCTGAAAGTACCTACTGGTGCCCAGGCTGCAAAAAGTTACGGTCTCAGGCCTCGAGGCGGACGGCAACGTAATGGCCCACGGATCCCAGGGATGCAGGCGGTTTGGAAGTGTCCCTGGGATCACGTGGGCCAGATCCTCCAATCAATAAATAGAATTCCATTGCAATCGTTTATGAAGGGAATCCCCTAATGATATGCAATGGAATCCCCAAATGCAATTATTATACAATTAACAGAATTGGAATTTTATTCATAATTACCATCATTCCACCAACCTCAATAAAAAATTAATTTTTTGCTAATAATTTTATACATCATTCAAACTGTAATCTGGGCCAATATTTGCATAAACTCATGTAATACAGCGTATGTGCATAAGTTAGGATCTAAAAATGTTTAATTTAAGCCTCAGATGGCCCCTTACGCTGATGCAAGCAGGCCCCGAACCTGCTTGCATCAACCATAAGACATACATGGGCAATTGCTGGCCAGTCGCTGGGCAAATAGCTAAACCCTGCACCAGCAATTGTTTTTTTCAGGTCCCCGCGGATGGCCTGTCAACGCGTAAGTTGACAAGCCACAAGTTCTGGATTTCGTGCATGTGCAAACATGCGGGCACTTCAAAAATACGACAGCATACTCTGTGAGTACACCGTCACAGACAGCACAATTTCAGGGCCAATGAGTTCAGACCCTACCGTGGTAACTTGGTGAAACCAAATTCAATTAATTTGGTAATTTGTGAGCTAGTGCCAGACAAAAATGGCCACGAAAGTTACCAATTGTCATAATAACTCAACAGATTCTTTAATGTTCTTCAGGGGATGAAAGCTGTCACCCCTACCCGGTCTGACGTACATGTGACTCCAATCCCACATTACATACCTTCCCGAGGGACTGCACCTTGAGGTGGTGGGAAGGCTTGCGTGCTCCTTTGACTCTGAGAGCTGTGCCGGTGGGAGCGTAACTCCTGGCAGGGTTGGCCAAGGCAGACTAAAGGCAGTCACCCTGGTGGGGAGCTGTGAGTCAGGCTAATGACCTGTCCATGGAAAAAAAATACTTCTCGTTACGGGAACAACCCGAGTCTGTTGCAGATTTTTAAATCTAAACATCAACTGTGCACAACTGGGATCTGTTGTATGCCAGGCAAGATGGAGTCCAATATCTTGCTGTGGGCAGACAGCAAGTGCAAGAAATGGGTTGCCTCATGTGCCACTAGGCTCAGAGGGCTGGAACTGATCTACTAACACATTACACAGTTGATTCAAGATGCCCTAAGGACATCTAGGGATGGGCAATAAATATTGCCTTGCTGGTGTTGTCCACATCCCAAAGAATGAATAAAACAAATCCCCCTGTAGGAGACCAGTGTCCTCATTTGGTATCCACACAGTTACGCATTCTTGCCCAGTGTTTACTTCTCCTTCTAGGCATTTTATACAACACAACATCACTCCCAATATTAATATACGTGACTCTCTGGAGCTGGAAGAAGATTTAGATCAGCAGTTTATTATCCAAGTATGGACCTATCCACAAAGAAGCTTGATTGGCAGTCTAGGCGACGCTACCTTGGCCCAGAAATTCAGGTCTCCACGGGTGAGTATGCATGGGGTACTCACCCGTAGGCCCGATGGAAGTGCTGGTTTCCTGCCTGAACGAAGGGGTTCAGAGTTCGAACGCGTGCGCAGGAGAGGCTGCGCGTGCGCTTTGAACTTACATTTTTTTTTACAGGTTTTCCCGGGATCGTAAGCCTGCAGAATTTAGAAATATAAAAAGCAGGCGTAAGGCCTGCTTTTTACAAGGTAAGTGGTGAATTAATTAAAATTAAAACATTTTTTCCACAGGTTTATTATTTTTAAATACTTTAAAGCAAGGTAAGTTTATTTTAGCCCCGTTAGAAAATAAAATTATTTTTTTCAAAAATTTAAATTATTGTTTAAGATAGTTATTTCATGTAATTTATAGTTTATTTAAAAAATGTGATTTAAAAAAAAATTATTTGAAGATTTAGTGCTATTTTGGGGCCGTAGTATTTATAAGTCTTGACAGCACTTCCTGTCAGACTTATGAATGGAGCATTCCCTGCTCCGATTGGCTGCCCATGGCCCACATGATCCCAGGGGATGCATCGAACTAACTGCGCCCCTGGGATACGCAAGCACTGCGCGCCGGCAGCTGGAGCAGGCCCCGGATCGGAATTCCACGGGAGCCCACAGCCCAACGGCCGGCGCGCAAGGTAAGTGCAGATCGGGGGCTTGCACCCGCGGGAAGCCCCCGACCCAAATTTCTGGGCCATTAATCCTGCATACAGCACACTGATAGATTGGCACTATTGGCTCCTTGCTTCTCCTCAATGCTCTCAGCTCAATCAAGCAACCCATGTGTTAATTTCCTGTCAATGAAGCCAATTAGGAAAGGGCTCGCACCACTGGCCCGGTGTGGGGGCGAGCCGGAATTGGTCAGGCCCCGATCGGCAAGCTGCAGCAACACTCTCCTCTCAACTGCAAATGAGTTTTCGTAGAATCGACGTAAAAGACCGAGGAAATTCAGCCGATATCGAGTTGCTATTACGCTGGGGGTTTTTTGGGTGCAAAATTACAGGAGAGTCCGGGACACAACCTGGCAAACTAGGAGAAAAGGGAAGGACTTTTATTCATAGCATCACCTCATCATGTTTGGCACACAGTTAACTTATTTTTGTACAGCAGTGACTGTTGGTAAATGTGGCGGCAATTGTGTACACAGCAAGATCCCACAACAGACAATGAGATGAATGACCAGTCAATGTATTTTGGGTGGAATTTGTTGTTGGCCAGGGCACCAGGGGGGTTCTGACGAAGGTTCATCGACCTGAAATGTTAACCCTGTTTCTCTCTCCACAGATGCTGCCTGACCTGCTGAGTATTTCCAGCATTTTCTGTTTTTATTTCAGATTTCCAGCATCTGCAGTATTTTGCTTTTCCAATCATTTATTCCATACACCCCCACTTGGCCCTCAATCAATTTACCCTCTCTTTCTGCCCTGGTGGAAAAAAACTACCCCTTAACTTGCTTAGTCATGACCTCTCTGGCCTGCCAACCATCAATGCCTAAATTGATCTGCCGCACAATTGTTTTGCCTTCTCTTTCGATGGTCTCATCCCACCAGACCTTAGATAGCCTCAGTTGTATATGCTCCTCTATTACAATAGCGCCCCGTGTTGACTCAGCTCTATGGGCTGCGATGATAGTGTTTGTGTGATGCATTACCAACCTGACCAGATCTCACCTTCCCATATCGATTGGGACCATTGCACTCTCTCTGCAGTCAAGCTGATACAGTGTTTGAGTAGCCTGAGACATGACATGTGGTAAGTGTAGCATGCTTGGGAGGAACAGGTGACTTTTGACCTATGGTTCTCAAAGCTCTCCACCACCGGGGTTTTCCTCGTCTCATGTTTGAGTCTGTTGTAGACTCATTGATAGAGATTGCTTGCTATGATTAGTCAGCAACTCCATTAATGTTCCATCATGCCACTACCAGGATGGTACAAGGCCGACTAGATGGACCTTTGTCTTTTCTTGTCTAGCAATTTCTTTGTTCCTATTACACTCTGGGATCATCCTGGAGACAAAGAATAATCCTCAAGTCCCCCTTCTCCACCACTAACCACCTCCTCCAAACTCCCTGCCATGTAACATCAACCCTTAACTATGATACTAAGTGTGAGAAACTCAAGGACTTCTTTGCTTCAAAAATTCTTCAGCTACCTCTGCCTCCTCCACCATATCCTTTCCCCTGCTCATGTTTTTCACTGTGCCCCAGTAAGTTGATTCTAAGATGTTTCCCCTTGTTTTTAAGTCCTTCCTTGGGCTAGCTCCATCCCATTCAAGTAACCTGCTCCAGGCGTACATGCCAGCAGTCCCTACTGCTTCTTCCCCGCTCCCTCTGCTCTGCCATCAGAGGCTGATCTTTTCAGCCATTCTGCCCCTGTTCTCTGGAAGTCTGTCCCTCTCTACGAGAACCTTCTAAACCCTTAGCTCTTCAACCACTATCTTTGGTGTCCCTGTCCTTTCCTGCTCTATGTCCACCTCAGCCCATTGTAAAGTGCACTGAGACATTCAGTCTTGTTCTTGTCCCTGACTCAGTCAGAGGCAGTCCTAGAGTACATTATAGGGGTCATTTTGTGAAGCTGCCCTTTGAACTGGAGCCCAGCTAGACTGGAGCAAGGGTTCCCAGAACCAGCACTATTATCTCCAAATCTGCATCTTGCAACCAATTAATGCACTTTTTGAAGTGTCGTCATTGGTGTAATGCAGGAAACAGGGCAGTTAGTTTGCATTCAGCAAGCACCCACAAACAGCAATGGGATAATGACCAGATAATCTATTTTAGTGATATTGGTTGAGGGATAAATATTGGCCAGTACTCCCATGCTCTTCTTCCGAATAATGCCGTGGGATCTTATATGTTCACTGGAGAGGGCGACAGGGCCTCAGTTTAATGCATAAAATTAACCAAGCCTGGTATTACACCGAGGTACTAAAGCATTCTTCTGCAAATATTGTCGCTGCTATTTTAGTGGAGGTGTTAATCAAGTTATTTTACAACAGTGGAGATAGGTGTCTCAGGTGCACGTACATAAGTATCCCAGAGAGTAATTGCAGGGATTTTGACCTGCAGCTGATTTTGGCCAGTACTGTACTTGATGTTGTGTTCTTCTGACAGAATGCTGCTCCCAAATTCTCCACAGCAATCACTGGCACCTTTCCCATTTTCAGCAGCCACCTTGCTGTTCCTGCATTGGATGCCATCTGTACCACATTACCAACAACAAGCAGAAGGATCGACATTAACCTTGACATCACCTTCCAACTCCCACATGTCTTCCTTTATTCAAAGCTGAACATGCAGAGAAACAGTGAAAGAATGATGTCAGCCCATTGTCAGCATCTGTTCTCAGCCCCATTAAGAAATGCTGGCCGGGAAATTGGACCCACTTGCGGCAGCTGTTAAGGCAGGTGTGGAAGAAAAAATGGCGGCCATCTCGCTTCCCCCCCACTTGCCGCCATTTTGGGTGGGTCAGCAGCACTATCGCTGCCTGCGTTCACGATCGTGATGTCAATTGGTGTGCAATGTTGAATTGATGCACAATCTGGTATTTTGGGCTGCGCCGCTCTTATTAACGCCCTCTCCAAAGCACGCATAGCGGTACATGCGTGCAGCAGTGTGACGTAACCACTGTTAGCACTTCTTAAAGGGACACATGCAACTTTCAGGTAAGTTTAGATTTTTGCTTTTGGACTGGTTTCTTCACATCTTATTGGAGTAGTGGCTTAGTGCAATACATTAAAAAAGTTGTTTTAGTGTGCAAGGAGTGCAGGGAGTACTGTTGGATGTTTGCAAGGCTTTGGTTCTTAAAGGGAAGCCTCTGAGAGCACCACTTGCTCCCAGTCCTTGGGGCTCTAGTTGCAGCCCCCCTTGGGATGCAGCATGACATGAAGATGGAGCAGAGGCAGAAAAAGGGACAGGCTGCTCGCAGAGGGAGGAGGAGGAAGAGGAGGAAGGAGAAGAGGAGGAAGCAGAAGGAAGGATGCAACCCAGACAGTCCCTTTCTGGCCAGGATATCCAGAATCAAATCATCCACCTACGGTACCAGTGACCACAGCCCCAATTCCCCTTTCAACATTTATCCCACACCTTACCTTCCCTCTGTTACTGACCATCACAGCGCCCTCTTGGCCACAATGCTGAAATAAAAGCCACCACAAAACAAACTTTCCAATCCAACTGGATCCATATATGCATCCAATATTATATCAAAAGATCAACTAATCACCCTTGTGCATTCCCTTAGTGAGTGTCTTGCGTGTGCCTTTGCCTATCCCAGTGCTCTTACGCAGTGCTACCCCAATGACTGAAGCATGCTGACTTTCAGTGGGGGACACTGAAGGGGGCCTTGCAGGATGACCTCGAGTAGCTGATGGCTGGGAGTGTGAAGTCGAGTGATGGTGTTTCTTCTTGTTCACTCTCCTCTCCCTCTTTGTTGATCCATTGGCTGGGCAGGCTGAATTTCTTGGGTGTCTGAAATAAGGAAGGCACAATGGTAGAGTTATGGTGGAGGGCGGGGGGTAAAGTAAGAGCTGCATGTTTACACCATGTGCAGCTTGTAAATCAGATGAGATTGTGGGATGAGGGGGAAGTGGGATGTGAGAAGGAGGATAACGAATGAGGAGACCAGCATCTTGTATTCTTTCAGCCCCACCGCTGGCCAAGAGCTCAGCCATGCCCCTGTCAAGAATGGGCAGCGCCATCTGCTCCAAGGGTGTGAGGTGAAGCTAGGAATGTGAGGTGTGCCTCGTGTTTGGTAGAGATTGTTGATAGATGTTGGGGAGGGTCGTGCATTGACCAGTGTTTGAGGCTATTGGCGCAGTTGGTAGAAGATGGCTTTTGAAGATGCATTCTCTGACCTTGACCACTTGTCTGAGGTCATGAAACGTCTTTGGGCACTGAAGCCAGGTCCTGGCCCCCTGTGCGTAGAGGACCTCTCTTCCACTGTTGAGCCCCTGCACAAAGCTTGATGCTGCGTCCGAGACCCTGGGTGCCCTTTCCCTGGCCGGTTGAGCAATTTGTGTTAGTACTGAAGCACTTTTACCATTTTTCATAAGCAGAAGGCAGCTCACCTTTAGAATGTGCAGACTGCCTTTAACAGGAACAGGCTAGCTTAAGTAAAGCTAACCTCGCTCGAGCAACACGAATTTCAGCCCCCTGATGAGTGCACAGCCTGTCAGCAGCGTATTCATTGCTAGGCTGTGTGCTGCAATCATTATAATGATCAGGCAGTGCGAAGTTGATGTGCTGCCTGCGCTTTCTGAATGGGTGCGAGCATGTCTCGCATCGCGGTGCCCGAGCCTGTTTTTTTAGCATTATCAGATTTTTAGGCTGCTTTCTCAATCCAAGGCTGCATTCCACATTTGCTCTCTCTGATTTCTTCTTGAAGGAGCAAACAGCCCACAAGCAAAGACAAGGAAATATCACCACAATCCCCCTCAAGGCTCCTGCTGCAAAACCTTGGCCGTCCAGCCCAGGACCTCCTGCCAGTGTAGCAGTAGTAGGAGGCCACAAGAACAACAACAACTTGCATTTATATAGTGCCTTTAACATAGCAAAATGTCCCAAGGTGCTTCACAGGAGCGTTATTAAAGAAATATTTGACACTAAGCCACATAAGGAGATATTAGGGCAGGTGATGAAAAGCTTGGTCAAATTTGTTTTAAGAAGCGGAGGGGAGAGATGTGGAGAGGCAGAGCGGTTTAGGAAGGGAATCCCAGAGCATAGGGCCTAGACGGCTGATCGCACAGCCACCAATGGCGGAGCAAATGAAATTGGGGACATGCAAGAGGCCAGAATTGGAGGAGTGCAGAGATTCTGGAGGATGGTAGGGCTGGAGGAGGTTACAGAGATAGGGAGGCCATGGAGGGATTTGAAAACAAGAATTAGAATTTTAAAATCGAGGCATTGCCGGACTGGAAGCCAATGTACGTCAGCAAGCATAGGGGTGATAGGTGATCGGGAGTTGGTGTGAGTTAGGATACGGGCAGCAGTGTTTTGGATGAGCTCAGGTCTTTGGAGCTTGCAAGGTGGGAGGCTGGCCAGAAGAGCCTTGGTGGCTAGGAGTGAAAGGGCACACAGTACACAGTACTAGGCAGCAAGGGCAGCATGGCGTTGGACTGATGTAGAGCAATACCCGCAAGGAGGAGCAGCAGAATGACCTCCAATGGGAGCCTTGGTAGCTGTGGAGGAGAGCGATATGACAGCCAGCGACAGGGTTGGGAACTTGAGACCATGCTGGCAAGCCCATTTGGCAGTGGGCTGGGATCTTAATTAGCTGAATGTCTCCCCAGTGGCCTGTGTCCACAGTTATCTGGCAGCTAGCTCAACTCAGTTATTACTTTGAGAAGGAAGTGTGCCTTCTAAAGCATGCTTCTAATGAATTAGCCCCACTTGAATCAGGAGGCTGGGAGACGTGACTAACAGCAGTTAGGGGCTGGAGGCCACCGGTGGGGACCTGTTCACCTGAGCATCTCTGCAGGCCCCCGAATAAAGCACTGATTTTCTTACTGTGCTCTTCCATACCATTGGGATACAATGGCTGCACTCCACACTATTATTAAAGGACGTTTATCCCCTGTGCTCACTGACCGACATTGACTCCCGGTCAAGCAACGCCTCCATTTAAAAATTCTTATCCTTGTGTTCAAATCCCTCCATGGCCTTGCTCCTCCCTATCTCTGTAACGTCCTCCAGCCCTATAACCCTTGAGATCTATGCGCTCCTCCAATTCTGGCTTCTTGCACATCCCTGATTTCCTTCGCTGCACCATTGGCAGCCGCCTAGATCCCAAGCTCTGGAATTCCCTCCATAAACCTCTTTGTCTCTCCACATCCCTCTCCTCCTTTAAACCGACCTCTTTCACCTGTCCCAATATCTCCTTATGCGGCTCGGTGTTAAATTTTGTTTGGTAATCGTTCCTGTGAAGCGCCTGGGGAGATGTTACTATATTACAGGCGATATATAAATGCGAGTTTCTGTTGTCGTTATTCTGAATGGTTGAGCCTGGACTGAAAGCGACAGACTCCAGTTTACGAGGGAAGCAATAGTCAGCACTTTGAGGGATTGAAGTTTCCAGATGAGTGTATTTCAGAAAGTCAATATGACCAATGAAGGCGAACACACTACCAAAATAAAGCTAAATTGTCATTTTTTTTAGCTTATTCTCAAATGTTTGGAGCAATAAAGGCTTGCCGAAATGAACAAAAATGATTGCATGCGTAGATATCGAATAGAGAATATTACAAAGAAGAACTCGAGATATGTATATGGGTACAGTAGTGCAGTTGTTATGTTAGACCATAAGAACATAAGAAATAGGAGCAGGAGTAGGCCATACAACCCCTCAAGCCTGCTCTGTCATTCAATCAGATCATGGCTGATCTGATCTTGGCCTCAACTCCACTTTCCTGCCTGCTCCCCATAACCCTTGACTCCCCTGTAGTTCAAAAATCTGTCTAGTTTCACCTTAAATATATTCAATGACCCAGCCTCCACAGTTCTGTGGAGTTCACGACCCTCTGAGAGAAGAAATTCCTCCTCATCTCCGTTTTAAATGGGCGACCCCTTATTCTGAAACTATGTCCCCTAGTTCTAGATTCTCCCACAAGGGGAAACATCTTCTCTGCATCTACACTTTCAAGCCCCCTCAGAATCTTATGTTTATAAGATCACCTCTCATTCTTCTAAACTGCAATGAGTATAGGCCCAACCTGCTCAATCTTTCTTCATAAGACAACCCCTTCATCTCAGGAATCAACCTCGTGAACCTTCTCTGAACTGCCTCCAATGCAAATATATCCCTCCTTAAATAAGGAGACCAAAACTGTACATTAGTACTCCAGGTGTGGTCTCACCAATACCCTGGACTAGTAATCCAAATATGTAAATTTAAATCCCACCATGGTAGTTTGAGAATTTGAATTCAATTAAAAAAATCTGGAAATGAAAAGCTGGTCTCAGTAAAAGAGACCATAAAGCTGTTGGGTTATTGTAAAAACCCCACTGGTTCACGAATGTCCAGTCTGCCCTATATGTGACTCCAGTCCCACAATTGCCCTCCGAGTGGCCTAGCAAGCCATTCAGTTGTATCAAACCGCTACCAACATTACATAGGATTACATAGGATATACAGCACAGGAACAAACCATTCAACCCAACCAGTCTATGCTGGCATTTGTGCTCCACTCGAGCCTCCTCCCGTCTTTCCTCCTCTAACTCTATCAGTATAACCCTCTATTCTCTTCTCCCTCATATGCTTATCTAACTGCCCCTTAAATCCATCTATACTATTCGCTTCAACTACTCCCTGTGGTAGCGAATTCCACACTCGCACCACTCTTTGGGTAAAGAAGTTTCTTCTGAATTCCCTATTTGATTTCTTGGTGACTATCTTATATTGATTACCTTAAATTTGCTCTTCCCCACTGTCGAGGAAATTAACTATCAGACGGAGACTTCGAGGTTCGCTTTAGGAATTTATTACGTGATATCACGGAGAGTCTGCAGCAATCCCTACTGCTCACCAGCACTCTAAATTACTAATGTACAGCGCTCATAGTTATACAGCAAGGTAAACAACTTCAGGTGATTAGCTTACATTACATTTCAACATAGGGTTTCATAGGTTCCATTGTTCTCAAGAAACAGATTAACATGTTCACATTTTATCCCCAGATGTCCTAAGCCAAAAGGTCAGCTTGACTTCATTATGGCAGTCAGCAGTTCTTTTAGTTTTAACTAGTTTAGTGTCCTTTGTTCAATTAGTAAAGTGGTCAAGTATCCCAGCATGCCTTAATGTTTAATACGTTTTCTCCCACAATTCCCTCCTTGTTGATCTTTACTGATCAACACTGCTTTACGGCATTGTATTCAGTTCGTTTTCATAGGGAGGATAATATCCCTTTGGGAAAGGACGCATTTTTAGACAATCTTCTTCATCATAGTCATCCTGGTTTGCTCTTTTTCTTTCCTTTCTCTCTAGTACTTTCGTAGCTCTTTTTACAGATGCTACTGATTCTACTGTTTGCGCTAGCAGATATCTCACTCTTATACACATTATACAAATTAATATAAATAAAACTCCTGTCACTACACAAATTATAACCATCGGGTGAACAAACAATTCCAACACTGCGGATGCTTTAGGTGACCATCCTTTAAACACATCCCACCAGTGGTGTACCGTCAAATCTGTTATTTGCGTAGCAATTTGAATCAAACCTTGCTCATCATAATCCATCACTGCTTTTAAATGGTGCAGATCTCTTCCTCTTTTCGCTAAGGCTTCTGCTATCTTTTCATTGTTTTTCAAAAATTTCGTCAGATTAGCCAAATTAACTGTAGGGGGGGCATTTTCTATCCCCAATACAGTTCTTCTTTGCATTACCGTAGCCCATTTTCCCAACTGATATGTCTTGTTGGTATGTGGGTCAAACACAGTATAAACATCTTTTATGCAAGTGTTTAAAGGGGGCCTTTTCAAAATCCCGTCTACATATATAGGCCAGGCACTGCTAATACACAGATAGTTCTGGCCTATCTCATGCAAGGTAGTATCATTACAAGGTTTCAAATTCCAAATGCATGTACCTCTACTATGTTGTAATGAGCAAGGTTCATATATAGGGGTATGCAATGGGCATTATTACGTCTGTGAATGATTGAGACACGGACAGCAGGAGTTGAACAAAACACGTCTTTACTGATGGAAGTCAATAGTGAAACTGAAAACAACAGAGGCTCACTAGCGCCTTTTATACAGGTGTGGTCACTGCCGGTACTGCAGTCTGAGACCAGTTATTCTCTTAAAGGTACATACACAACAATTCCTCCCCTTTTAGATGAACAGTACATAACATTCATTTAACAACTAAATGATAACTAATTACAATCACAATTACGGTTGCTAGATGCATTGGTTAAGTTTAAGCAATTATAAGTTCAGTCTTTGAGGAGGCTTCTTCTGGCAATGTTGAGTCGGGATCAATGTCGTTGTTCGGTTCATCTGCTTCCAATATTACCGGTTCTGCGGTAGCTGCAATTGGAACGTCGATTTCATTACCAGGTGTATCAGATCGTGGTGTGGAGTTGACGTTTTCCAGTGACTCTAGAATCTGGTCAGCATGGCGTCTTACAATGCTCTCCCCAATGTCCACGGTATACATGAGAGGTCCATGTCGTGTACAAATCGTTCCTGGCTGCCATTTCTCAGTGCGGTAGTCCCGGGCCAAAACTGGTTGACCTATCTTAAAACTCCTGGTCGGCCTTTCATTCATATTCTGAAACTGCCTGTTCTCCACATCTCTTCAGACGTTTGGCTTAACCAAATCCAAGCGGCATCGTAGTCTTCGATTGAAGAACATCATGGTTGGAGTTTGGTTGGTAACCGCATGTGTCGCATTCCGGTAGGCAAACAAGAAGTTGTCCACCTTGTGTTGTAGGGGTATATCTTCATTACACATTGCCTTGATAGCTTTCTTGAATGTTTGGACAAACCTCTCGGCCAACCCATTAGTGGCTGGATGATATGGGGCAGATGTGTAATGCTTAACACCATTGTTCTTTAAGAACCTCCGGAACTCTTCAGACACAAACTGTGGTCCATTGTCACAGCAAATCTGTTCAGGCAGCCCATTCCTGGTGAATATGGTTCGTAAAACTGTGATAGTTTTTTCCGTGCTGGTTGAGGACATTTTTATTACCTCTGGCCACTTTGAATGTGCATCCATCGCAATTAAAAACATCGAGTCCATGAAGGGACCAGCAAAATCAATGTGCACCCTTTGCCATGGAGATGAGGGCCACTCCCATGGATGCAGAGGAGATTGTGGTGGGGCGTTTTGGACTTTCTGGCATCCTGCACAGCTCTTGGTCATCTCTTCGATTTCTCTATCGATTCCCGGCCACCACACAAATGCTCTGGCTAAATTCTTCATTTTTACCCCACCCAGATGACCCTCATGAAGCTCATTGAGCACTCTATCCATCAACTTAGGTGGAATTACTACTCTGGATCCACACATCAAGGTTCCTCTGCACACTGACAGCTGTTCTCTTCTCGGCAAGAATGTGGGCAGCAGTGGTTCGCCATGTGCTGGCCATCCCTTCACCGTTAAACCATAGACCCATGATAGTGTCGGGTCATTCCGTGTTTC
Organism: Somniosus microcephalus; assembly: GCF_052327205.1. Lineage (NCBI taxonomy): Eukaryota > Metazoa > Chordata > Chondrichthyes > Squaliformes > Somniosidae > Somniosus > Somniosus microcephalus. Next base: position 168,810,830 of record NC_140989.1, on the reverse strand, counting down.
CTTTTCTATGTTTGCATTCGTCACAGGGAGACATTTGACTATGGTCGAGTGGAATAACTCCATTGGATCCACTGCAAGGTCTTCTTCTTCCACCGTCGGCAATGGTAGGCGTGACAATCCATCAGCATTTCCATGCTGTTTAGTTCCTTTGTACTCGATGTCATATTGGTGTGCCCCTAGGAAAAGGGACCACCTCTGCAGCCTTTGTGCTGTCATTATCGGTACGCCCTTCTGAGGGTTGAAAATGGAGACAAGAGGTTGATCATCGGTTAGTAGAGTAAATTTTTGACCGTGCAGGTAGTGATTGAACTTCTTCACCCCCCACACTAGGCTGAGGGCCTCTCTGTCAATCTGGGCGTAGTTACGCTCGGCAGAAGTTAACGAGCGTGACGCAAAAGCTATCGGCCTCTCTAAACCATCAAGGAATTTATGTGATAGTACCGCCCCAATGCCGTAGGGAGACGCATCACACGCCAGTCTGATCGGCAGTGCTGGGTTGTAGTGAGCCAATACTTCCCTTGACGTGATTAAGTCCTTACTCTTCTGAAAGGCCTGCTTACAATCATCGCTCCATTTCCATGCTACCCCCGTTCGTAGCAGGGCGTTCAGTGGGTGCAGAATTGTCGACAAATTCAGCAAAAACTTATGGTAGTAATTCACCAATCCGAGGAATGACCTCAGTTGCGACACATTTTCAGGCGCTGGGGCCTTAACAACCGCTTCAATTTTGTCAGGGGACTTATGTAACCCCTCTTCATCAATCATGTGGCCACAATACGATGTCTGTTTCTTAAAAAATTCGCACTTGGGGCGGTTGGCTCGCAGCCCATGTTCCCGTAGTCTAGTGAGCACCTGTTCTAGGTTGTTAAGGTGTTCACTGTCATCTTCACCTGTCACAAGGATGTCGTCCAAGTAACACTGAGTCCCCGGAATCCCTTGCAGGACTTGTTCCATCGCTCTTTGCCATATTGCCGGAGCTGATGCTACTCTGAATACCAATCGATGATACTGGTAAAGACCTTTGTGAGTGTTTATCGTGAGATACTTCCTAGAGGACTCTTCAACCTCCATCTGCAAATATGCTTGTGCTAGGTCAATTTTTGTAAAACGCTTCCCTCCAGACAGTGAGGCAAAGATGTCTTCTATCCTTGGAAGAGGATATTGTACTGTGTGAAGGATTGGGTTCACCGTCACCTTGAAATCCCCACAGATGCGAATCTTCCTTGGCTCCCCGGACTTATTGCTTAACGTTTTCTGCATGACAGGAGCGATGGGTGTCGCCCACTCGCTCCAGTCGACCTTAGACAACACGCCTGCCTTCTCCAGATTCTCCAGCTCTGCCTCGACGGCTGGGCGAATTGCATATGGTAGCGGTCTTGCTTTGAAAAATTTGGGAACTGCATTCTCTTCAATTTTTATCGAGGCGGTTACGCCTTTAAGCGTGCCCAGTTCTTCTTGAAATACCTCCTTGGCGTTAGCTAAGATTGTTGACAATCGTCCAGGAGTGACGTCTTCATCTTTTTTACCGTCCACCGTCATTGCATGAATGGAGTGCCAATCTAACTTTATCTTCCTGATCCATTCCCATCCCAATAACGGTGGTCCACCATTTGGCAGTATGTAGAGATACAATTTCCGTATTTTCTTGCCGTTGTATTCGACAGGCACCCTTATTTTTCCTCTGGGGTATACTTTTTGCCCCGTATACGTCGTCAAGACGATGGATGTCTCTCTCAAGGGTATGTGTGAAAATAGCCGCTCGTAGTCTCGTCGATTCATGACGGTTAGCGCTGATCTTGTATCCAATTCCATTTTAACTTGGGACCCTGCTATCGTGAGGGTGACCCAAATGGTTCGGTGATCCTCTTTTGCGATTACATTGTGAAGTTTGAGACAGCTTAGTCTCCTGTTCCCGGATTCACTATCGCTCATCTGGTCTTCGGAACTACTGTCCGTCATCTTTTGTACTTTCTTGTACGGTTCCTTAGTAGCCTTTTTGTTGTCGCTGGTCTTCTTCCCAGACCTGCAAACTCGTGCAATGTGTCCCATCTTCCCGCATTGCCTGCATATTTTGTCTTTGGACCAGCAGTCCTTCTGGTCATGGTTAATTCTGCTGCAGCGATAACATTTTGCAAATCCCCGTGTCATTTCGTGGGTGCCGTATTCCTGTGGTTTTTGTTGAATTTCTGCAGCTCCCCTGGCTGCTGCTTCATACGATACTGCCACGCTGAAAGCCTTATCTAGCGTCAGCTCTTTCTCTGAGAGTAACTTCTTCTGTGTTCCTTCACTCAGGAGTCCACAGACAAATTTGTCCTGTAGGGTATCTGCCAGTCCTGCTCCGAACTGGCAGTGCTTTGATAGCTTGCGTAGTTCCGTAAGGTACTCAGCATTGCTCTCATCTTTATGCTGAGTTCTCCTGTGGAATTTAAATCTTTCTGCTATCAACAGCGGTGCAGGGTTTAGGTGTTCCTGTAGGACAGCAACAATTTCGTTAAAACTCTTCGCCTTCGGTTTGGCTGGAGTAATCAGGTCCCACAATAGGCCGTACGTTCTAGCGCCCATTAAGTTTAGCAATATCGATGCCTTTTTCTCCTCCGCTATTTCGTTTGCCTCGAAATATACCTCGACTCTTTCCACATACGTGGTCCAGTCCTCTATTGTATTATCAAAAGCAGTGATACAGCCAGTCTTCGGCATCTTGCAAATCTAAAATGGCGCCTCCCGCGCTTTGCCTTCTTCCCCGATTTAACAAAATGGCGCCTCCCGCGCTTTGCCTTCTTCCCCGCTGATTAAGATGGCGCCTCCCGTGCTTTGCCTTCTTCCCCATTGTTGCTAGCGCTGCTTTCCACGGTTCCCGTTGCAACCTGCAGCTCCTCGCGGTTTCTTGCGCGTTTAATATTTCTTTTTTTATTATTTTCCCATCATGGAACAACCCTGTGGGACTTTTGCCTCCCTCTTCGCAGGTCTATACGCAGCCCGGCTTCGTAGCACCGGCCGCGCATTGTGTGCTCCACCCTCCCTCTCTCTTCTTCCCGACAACGCTGCTCGGCCCCGTTGCAAACCACCCGCTCGAGTTTGCGACCGCTGCAGCCTAGGAAGGATCAGTGCACTACCTGCCACCAGCCCAATTAGCTGAAGCACCGTCGACAGGAACCAGGCCCCGCTTCCGACAGCTTCTCCAGCAATCTTCAACTCCGCAACACAGGGCGGATGCCCACGGTCGACGCCCATTTCTACTGCCTCTTACTTTCTTTTCTTCCTGGCCTCGACCTCTGCTCACTTCGCTTTAGGAATGGATCCCAGGGGGTGGTGCAGACTGCAGGTAGGTTCGTATCTGCTCGTCGCCAGTATTACGTCCATGAATGATTGAGACACGGACAGCAGGAGTTGAACAAAACACGTCTTTACTGATGGAAGTCAATAGTGAAACTGAAAACAACAGAGGCTCACTAGCGCCTTTTATACAGGGGTGGTCACTGCCGGTGCTGCAGTCTGAGACCAGTTATTCTCTTAAAGGTACATACACAACAGGCATACCTTTCCAAACGGCCAATCTTGGCAATCCGAGGCATCGTGGGTCTTATTTCCCTGATCTATCCATTTACCATGAAATTCGGGATACCAAAAGTTTTCTCCAAACAGTTGGGGCAATACCAAGAACTGACACCAGGTTTTGGCTTTTGTCACATTTACCACTTTCATTGTAAAATTACATCCCTTAAGGTCACATTTAGTATATCTTCGATCAGGCTTTACTTCTAGATTATTTCCTTCCAATCCGAAAATTCTCATCCAACTAGGAGCATGTCCTGACATAACGATTCGCTCTAGCTCAGCCCTCAGTGACTGCTTGGTCATTTCTTTAAACATACATTGAGTATGATTATTGGCTTTCTCTTGTCCCTTTGCAACACTCTCTTGTTCCTTTTCTACCTTATTTACTTGCTTCCAACTCATTGTATCTGATATCCACTGTGTTAACATCGCTGCTGTCAGTCCATTGTCCCAAGCATTTCTTAATTTTATAGCATCTCCTGTCAGCCCTCCTACTTGCTGTATTTTATTCTGCAATGTTTCAATATCTATTGCATTAAGGGCTCCCATACCAGTTCCTACTCCTCCCAAGACCGTTGCTAAGTCCCTTCTCCTTCTCCCGATCCTAACTCTCTTATTCAATTTGGCTTGTATAGTAGTAATATTACATCCAGTATCTTTTTTATCCTCATATTGTACCTGTACTGTCAAATTTAGAGTATATGGGGAGATCAAGACCGGGGTACAGGTAGAATGCAATCTTTGCAAATGGTCCATAGGACTTTCTATCTGTTTCGTTTTCTTTGCAAAGAATGTTTCCCCATACCAGTGAGGTCTTCCTTCTATAAGAGTTGCATTCACGCATCCGTACGCCTGACCGTCTTTCAAATATATCGGTTGTTCCATGTCTCCGGTTCTTGTGTCATTTTTATACCATTTCCATAATTTAGTATAATTGTTTAGTATGTCAGTGTCATTCTCTATCCTACAACTTATGTTCACTCCTTTTTCCCATTTTATACTTAGAGTTATATTAGATCCTTGGCTAAATACTATTTTATCCATCCCAGATTTCATTTTGAACATCCCACAGGCTTCGCAATTAATCGTCCAATTAGCAATTACACAAATGGTGCCATTGTTACAAGTGTAAGTTCCCTGCGATTGGTTACTGTCTCTCGCCTTCCACCCTAACTGGCCTGCCCATTCTGTTTTTTTTTAGTAGGCAGGATGGTCCAGGCGGCTGTCCTTATTACACATAGGCCGATTATTATCATCTGGTTTAGCATATTTCCTGATTTATCCTATAAATCTTTAAATTTTCCGAATTATTATTATACAGCATTAAATATAAACATATATAGCAATCCGAAAGTAATCAGTCCTTCAATGGAGTGCCAAATTATGGTGGGCACGGATTTTTTCCCGTTTCTGAAGTGGTGTCTGGTGCAGTATGTTTATACTCCACCTCCGGTGTTTCCTCCGGATGATGCAACTTGCACCTTGTAGCGTGTACCCAATCAGGTTTTTCTTTCAATTTGAGAGCTGTTCGAGTTGTAAGCAGCACCAAATATGGTCCTTTCCACCTAGGAGAAAAAGATTCTTTATTTAGCGCTTTCACATAAACTTGATCTCCGGGTTTAAAGGGGTGCATGTTTCCTTCTGTGGGGTGTCATAGGCCGGCCCATCAAGATCTCATGTGGTGTCAGACCTGTGTTTCTATTTTTCTGATTTCTCAGGGCATACATTACTACTGGCACGGCATCCGACCATTGCAACCCATTTTGCTGGCATACTTTGGTCAGGGCGGCCTTGATTTCCCCATTCACTCTTTCCACTATTCCTGAGGATTGTGGCTGGTAAGGTATGTGCAATTTCCATTGAAAGCCAAGGGCTTCAGTTAAGTTTTTTATCAGTTTGCTGGTGAAATGAGTTCCTCTGTCACTGTTTATTCCCATAGGTATTCCAAATCTAGGTATTATTTCTTTTAGCAGAATGCTTACTACTGTTCTGGCATCATCCCTCCTAGTGGGGTATGCCTCTACCCATCTGGAGAACATATCTACTATTACCAGTATGTACTTAAATCCTTTTACTGCGGGCATATGTACAAAATCTATCTGTAGATTCTCAAAGGGCAGCTCTGGTTGGGGTAGGTGATCAAAATTTGCGGGCGATTTCCCTCTATTGTCCTGCTGACATACTAAACACGTTCTGGCAACTTTTTCAATTGTTACCGTTATTCCTGGTGCATACCATTGTTGGGACAATGCATGTGCCATCCCTCCTTTGCCCATGTGAGCCTGTCCATGTGCCAGGCGAGACAGGGGCAAAAACAAGCTTCGTGGGCAAACCACTCGGCCATCAGGATGCATCCATATATCATGATCTTGATAGCAACCTGCCTTACTCCAAGTACGTTTTTCTTGGACTGTTGCCTGACTTTGGGCCTGTCGTAGTAGATCAGCATCAATGCTACTAGGAAGTTCTGGAGGAAAGTTACTAACGGTATTTTTGGCGGCTTGAAGCTGTGGGGCCTGCCTCAGTGCGACCTCTTTAGCCGCACTATCAGCAAACCTATTTCCACACGAGACTTCATCACCTGCCATGGTGTGGGCCTCACATTTTAGTACTGCAATTTTACTTGGCAACTGAATAGCCTCCAACAAATTTAACACCATTTGCGCATGCTTAATAGATTTTCCTGAGGATGTAATAAAACCTCTGTTTTTCCATAATTGTCCAAAATCATGCACTACCCCAAATGCATAACGGGAGTCAGTATAGATATTGACGCTTTGATCTTTAGCCAAAATACAGGCTCTGGTTAATGCATTTAGTTCAGCTGCTTGTGCAGATGTGCCAGGTGGCAACGCATAAGCTTCCAATAATTCATGAGGAGTCACCACCGCATAACCTGCTAATAGTTGATCATCACTAGGTCGATGTGAAGAACCATCCGTGAAGAGGATCAAGTCAGGATTATCAATAGGATCACTTAGCAAATCTGGCCTGGGTGTAGTGGTGGCTTCAACAGTTAACAAGCAGTCGTGTTCTGGTTCACCTGGGTATTCTGTTGGTATTGGCACGAAGGTCGCCGGGTTGACAGCTGGTGATCGCTGGTAGGTATAATTAAAGTGTGACAAGAGGATTATCTCATACCCAGTCCTTCTTGCCGCCGTAAAGTGCTGAGTAGCTGCCAAATTTAATAATAGCAGCACTGCGTGGGGAACAATTACCACACAAGGGTGATCAAGCACAATAGGGATGGATTTTTCCACTATTGTGGCGGTTGCAGCAACGGCTCATAAGCAGGCTGGCATGCCTCTCACTACGGCTGGTAAGGCTACAGAATAATATACTACAGGCCTTTTTCCTCCCCCATGATCTTGTGCCAGTACTCCTGTTGCAAAGCCTTCTCTTTCATTGACGTATAACTGAAAAGGCTTATTATACTTAGGTAGTCCTAACGCGGGAGCACTGACCATAGCTTTTTTAAGATCACTGAATGCCTTATCTCGTTCTGGCGTCCATTCGACTATGGGGGGCTCTGTCTGCAGCGTAGCTGATCGTAAGACCGCATCCATTTCTCTGTAGTCATATATCCATTGTCTACAATAACCCACCATTCCCAGAAACGACAAAATGTCCTTCTTTGTTCGCGGGATCAGCACTTTATCCACTGCTCTTATTCTTTCCAGTCCCAATCTTCGCTGTCCATACTCCAACTGAAAACCCAAATACTGGACGGATGTTTAGCAAAACTGCAACTCCTCGGAGGACACCCTGTGTCCCCTGCTAGCCAGATGCTGGAGCAATTTTATAGTATCTTCTTGGCAGTCTGGCCCCATTCGGGAGGCAACCAAAAGGTCATCTGCGTACTGGATTAAGGTGGACTGATCCGATAACTGACATTCCTCCAAGTCATTTTTAACCGCTGCCGCATACACCGCAGGACTTTCAGTATACCCCTGGGGCAACCTGGTCCAGGTATATTGCTGATTTTTATAAGTAAAGACAAACAGATATTGACTGTCCTTATGCAGTGGTATGGAGAAGAAAGCAGAACACAAATCGATAACCGAAAAGGTAGTTGCATCAGCTGGTATAGAGGAGAGGATGATGTTGGTATCTGGCACCAAGGGAGCAATGGGAATGACTATTTTATTGATCGCCCGGAGATCTTGCGCAAAACGCCAGTCATTTGGTCTTCCTACTTTCGGGATGGGCAAAATAGGAGTATTGCAGGGGCTCTGTGTTTTGACTAAAACCCCTTGCTGCAGTAAAGAATGTATTACTGCTGCTATTCCTTCCTCGGCCTCTGGGGCCAGGTGGTACTGCTTTAGACAGGGCAAAACAGCATTCTTCTGTAGCTGGACCCTATGTTCAGGGGCCGAATGCACCTTTCCCACATGATTCTTGTGCTTTGCCCATAATTCAGAAGGTACTTTAGTCAATGCCCATGGTAACAATTGCGGATTTTCCTTAGGGGGCTGCGGTCTTTCAAAAATAGTATCCCATTCTTTTCTTAACCAGCAAATTTTTCCTTCTGTTTCATTAAAGAATTCTATCTCCATCTTTCCAGCTTGAATTGGCAACGTGATGGAATAGACTGGCTTGTGGTGTTGTATTCTTTTTATCATCTCCCCCACTTCCTTCGCCTTAGCCGGGGCCCTGACTGCTATAGTCAGGTGGGGTTCGGATGTGTGATGCATCCTAAATCTTTCTTTTTGTTCATGTGTAAGGTGAACCAACATTCCCAGGCCTTTATCTCCAAAGAATAAATAAGGTGAAATCTGCAGCAATTCTGGCTGGTTTAGGTATGAGCAAACCAATTCTTGATTATTGGGTGTTTCTTTATGCGTGTACCATGCCGTACAATGGGTCCGTTTCTTTTCTCTACTGGTTTCAATTAGATATTGTAAATACTGCCCCTGAGGATCTTCCAATTCCTGCAAGGCTTGGTATACATTTTTTACCAATTGGCCATAAGGATTGCTATTCAGCTGCCAGCAGTAAAAAATGGAGGCTCCTTCTACTTGCTTTTCCTCTATCATTAAATTCATTAGCTGATGAGTTTGTATTTGAGGCAGTTCCATGAACATGCCGTCTCGAGTGCAGTATATAACTGCTCCCAATTTACATAAAGCCTGTCTTCCCAACATAGGGAGAGGGGCGGTCTGAGAAATTATGAGGGTGTCTGTGACGGATTGCCCATGCACTTGAATTTCGGTAGGTTTGGAGAGGGGTTCTAACATAGGGATACCAGCTACTCCCATGCTTACAACGTTAAATTGACTGGCGGGTATACCCACAGAGGGGGGTACAGAGGACATTGTTGCACCGGTATTGACCAGAAGGTCCAAATGGCTATTTCCTATCCATATTTACCAGAGCAGTAACTACGTCCGCCCAGGGCTGAGTCTGCCAATTTAGATTAATCGTTTTAAAGGCTTGAGCTTGAAAGGGTAACATGCGAGTAACTTCTCCTATGTCACTATGCTTCTTGGCTCCTCTCATTATAGCCTCTTTACCTCTATGTTCTAACCAGTGAGCAAAAGACTCATTTCCCTGGTCCAGTTATACATCATCTTGTCGCCAATCTCCATTTTCTCCCGGGGGAACAGCAAATCCGTCCCTTAGGGTCGACCATGAGGACCCATACGCACATTTTAGCAGCATTAGCACATCCCCAGGAAGAGGGCTGTAAATGGTACACATTTGTTCTAGCCAATTATGAAAGGCAGTGGGCTTCTTTAAGGGGTCTGGTGCCTCGGCTATCATAGCTCTAGCTTCCGCTGGGGACCATGGTTTTAACACTGCCACCTCTCCTATCATGACTCGAGGAAGTTGATGGGTAGTAGTGTCAGGTTGTGTTTGTGACCTAGTTGTAGGTCCGTTACGTGAGGGTAGGTCCTGTACATTACTACCAGGCAGTGCAGCAGCTCCTGCTCCGAGTGCCTCTGCTGGAGGAGGAGGTTCAATTACGGGTTCATCTGCGGGTGGGGGTGGAGCTCCAGGCTGTGCCCCTGGTAGGGGTACAACTGGCTGTGGTGCCGCTAGACCTGCTGGATTGTATGGAGGCTAGCAAAGCACCATAACATATAGGGGGTGTCCCACTCAGGATCCCCTCCTTCATTTCTAGTAATTTCTTCCCATTCTTTTATTAAAGGTATTTTAAAACTTCCCCCATAAGGCCAATCTCCACCCGACCATCCATACAGATCACTACTAAAAGTTACCGCATACCGATCGTCTCCTGTTTCTTTTATTACAGTATCGGCTGGCGATCCCGGTGGAACGATGGGATCTCCTACCTTTTTTCGATGTTGCACGAGCTTTTTTATTCTGTCATTCATTCTTTTACATATCTTGATTTTACCATTTGCAGCCTCCTGTTTTACCTTGCCTCGGGCTCCTTTCTTGGCAGGATCGGACGAATCCGCTCGACTGCCGTTATTTCCCATCTTCTCCTTACTCCTGTAGCTTAGTTTTAAACTTACTGGTTATACAACCGCGGGTTATTTTATATACACAAAATACAATGAGCGCTCACTGGTTTTTCCGTTCGCGAGTCTCGAAGTCAACCCTTTATTTTCATTGTAGCTACTTAATTCGGTGCCATAGTCTTTTCTCTCTTCTCAGCAGTCTTGCCTCAGCCTGACGGGCTTCTTGGCTCAGCATGAGTCACCGGCCGGTTAACTAGGCAACCGCGCGCCGTCCCCCTTTCAGCTGGGACGCGCTAGGTGCTCTCCCCCTTTCAGCTGGGAGGCACCGGGCACTTTCCTTTTATTTTTAGGAGAGTCCCTTTTTAAATTTCCTTTGTCTAATTGGAGCCTAAGCGGGCCAAGTGATATACAAGGTCGACGCTATACCCAACTTAGACCTTCTTAGTTCTTTTAGATCCCGTTGTTAGGGATCCTGCACGACTACGCCAAATTATGTCGAGGAAATTAACTATCAGACAGAGACTTCGAGGTTCGCTTTAGGAATTTATTACGTGATATCACGGAGAGTCTGCAGCAGTCCCTACTGCTCACCAGCACTCTAAATTAATAATGTACAGCGCTCATAGTTATACAGCAAGGTAAACAACTTCAGGTGATTAGCTTACATTACATTTCAACATAGGGTTTCATAGGTTCCATTGTTCTCAAGAAACAGATTAACATGTTCACATTTTATCACCAGATGTCCTAAGCCTAAAGGTCAGCTTGACTTCATTATGGCAGTCAGCAGTTCTTTTAGTTTTAACTAGTTTAGTGTCCTTTGTTCAATTAGTAAAGTGATCAAGTATCCCAGCATGCCTTAATGTTTAATACGTTTTCTCCCACACCCACAAGTGGAAATATTCTCTCTGTATCCACTCTATCAAAACCTTTCATAATTTTAAAGACCTCTATTAGGTCACCCCTCAGCCTTCTCTTTTCAAGAGAAAAGAGACCCAGCCTGTTCATCCTTTCCTGATAGGTATAAGCTCACATTTCTGGTGTCATCCTTGTAAATCTTTTTTGCACCTTCTCAATTGCTTCTATAACCTTTTTATAATATGAAGACCAGAACTGTACACAATACTCCAAGTTTGGTCTAACCAAGGTTCGATACAAGTTTAGCATAACTTTTCTACTTTTCAGTTCTATCCCTCTAGAAATAAACCCTAGTGCTTGGTTTACTTTTTTTATGGCCTTGTTAACCTGTGTCGCTACTTATAGTGATTTGTGTACTTGTACTCCCAGATCCCTTTGCTCCTCTACCCCATTTAGATTCTTATTTTCCAAGTAATATGTGACCTCCCTATTTTTCTTACCAACATTTAATACCTCACATTTATCTGTGTTGAAATTTATTTGCCAATTATATGCCCATTCTGCAAGTTTATTAATGTCTTCTTGTAATTTGTTGGAGTCCTTCTCAGTATTGACTATCCCCCCCCCTCAATTTGGTGTAGTCCGCAAATTTAGAAATAACGGCCGCTGGAAATGGCCGTAGCGCTAACTGAGTGAAATTGATCTGGGGGGCATGGAGATAGGTGGCACAGCACTCACCGTCCTGGTGACGTTGCTGGACAGATCCAGGATGAGGTTTCTGTCCAGGTCTGGCGTTGCAGCTTCCCACAGCCTCTGGGAGCGAAGCTGTGGAGCTCGCAGGGAATTGTGGGCAATGAAGAGGTCTGAGAATTAAAGGGGCCATGCACACTGAAGCAAAACAAAATAAAATGCAGTGAATCAATACATTTTTCAGCCCTTTCTGCCTTTTAAAAAATATTCAACATTTAAAGGGAGTTCCAAATGTGAATATTCAGCTGTTAAAGCTGAATTACCTGCCTAACCTCAACAAATGGGAAAACTGCCTCAGCACTAACACAAATGGCTCAGCAAACCAGGGAAGGAGCACTGTGGGTCTCACACATGGCACTCCAGCTTTGTGCAGGGGGACAACACTGCAAGACAGGCCCTCTATCCACAGGGGCCAGGAGGCCCTCCAGCGAGAACAATGTGGGAGTACATCACCGAGGTTGTCACTGCCAGCAGTGTCACCCCACCACTTGGCTCCAGTGGCCAAAGAAGCTTCATGATCTCAGACCAGTGGTCAAGGTCAGTGAATGCATCTTCAAAAGCCATCACCTACCAACTGCACCACTAGCCTCACACACTGCTCAATGCATGACCTCCAATCACTCACCTACCAGCAATCTGCACCAATGACAAGACACATCTCCCATTCCAAGTTTCACCTCACCAACTTGGAGGAGGCGGTGCAGGCCATTCTTGGCAGGGGCATGGCTGAGCCTTGGCCAGTGGCGGGGCTGAAAGGATACAAGCTACTGGTATCCTCATACGTTATCCTCCTTCTGACATGCACCTCTTGCTTTCCCACCCTCCCCTCCCCACAACTCCACCCTTGTGCCTTCCTCATTTCACACACCCAAGAAATGCAGCCTGCCCAGCCAGTGGGTCAACAAGAAGAGGCAGACTGCCCAGCTAGTGGGACTGGAGGCAGATGGTTCCATCCCAGATATCCCAGCCACAATGGGGCTGTCTGGGGTGCATCCTTCCATCTGCGTCCTCCTCTTCGGCTTCCTCCTCTGCGTCTTCCTCTTCTGCGTCTTCCTCTTCCCTCTGCAAGCGGACGCTGTAAATGTGAAATGACAGCATACAGTGGTCCGTAAGGGTGACCCCGAGCTTCCGGTCGCCTGTCATTTTAATTCACCGCTCCATTCCCACTCGGACCTCACCGTCCTCGGCCTCTTGCATTGTTCCACGGAAGCTCAACGTAAACTCGAGGAACAGCACCTCATCTTCCGATTAGGCACTCTGCAGTCTTCCGGACTCAATATCGAGTTCAACAATTTCAGATCATAACCTCGGCCCCTATTACATTTTTTCTTGTAATTTTTCCACTCCTTTCCCCCCCCCACTTTCCTTTTGTTTCTCTCTCACACCTGGCAGCTATCTCTTGCCCTGCCAGTACACTTCACACCTAATCTCAGCCTATTACCATCTCGTCTAGCTTCGAATACCTTTTAGTGTCTCTTTTACTACTTTTGTTTCTTTTACTTCTTTTGTCCGATCGCAGCCCTGCCTTCGATCTATTTTCTTTTCTTTCCAGTTTTGAAGAAGGGTTTGACCCGAAACGTCAACTCAAATTTCTCTCCACGGATGTTGCCTGACCTGCTGAGTTTTTCCAGCATTCTCTGTTGTTATGCTGGAAGTACTCAGTTGGTCAGGCAGCATGTCGACCTGAGATGTGCGGCAGGATTTTCATTGGGCCGTGGAGGTGGGATTGGAGGCGTGTGGGGGGTTAAAATTGAAAATACTGGTGTGCGGGCCCAACCCCGCCTCCATCTCGCCTCCAAGCAATTTTCATTAATTCGTGTCTAATGTTCCCATCTCCGTCCCGCCTCCAAGAGGTGGGATAGGCCGTTAAGGCCCTTAACAAGCACTAAATTGCCTCTATAATGCCATTTTGCAAGGTCTTTGCGATTTTAACCCTTTTCCCACGTGAAACACGCCTGTTCTGAAACACGACGGTGAAACCTGGCGGGAGCACAATTGGATTGCTGACTATCAGCTGCAGCGCAACCATTAAAGCGGAGATTTGATCAGCCATCAATTGCAGGTGGCAGGACTTTGTTGTCTCCGGTCTGGGGGAACTTTTAGAAGGCATAACCACAGCTGTGGAAGTTTGGAGCCTGACACCCATCTCCAGTGTGACCTCCTGGGAAACCCCTCTTGCCACCTTCGCTGAGCGCTTCCTCAACTGAGGCATATACCAGAAGCATGGGACCATTTATTTCCTTTCCTTCTGGACATTAGATGAGGACGAAGACCAGCCGCGGCACTAGCAGAACCATGAACAACAGCAGCACCAACAGCTGCAGCAGCAACAGGAGCGCCAAGCTGCTGCTCACCCACCTGAAGCTGCATAGGCCAGAAGAGGCCAGCGCATGGAAGCCCGTCGGCGCAGGAGATACCCCCCAAACAGGGTCTACAGACACAGGGTCAGCTCCTCAACATGTCTGAGCAGCAGTGTCAAAGGCGGCTCCGACTTTCGTGAGAGGTAGTGGGTGACATCTGCGCAATGCTGCAACAACACCTGCAGGCCAGAGGACCAGGTGGACAACCCTTACCAGTGGCCGTCAAAGTCACCACCGCACTCAACGTTTTGCCTCAGGCTCATTCCAGGGATCAGCAGCAGGCATCAGCGGCATCTCCCAGGCGGCCGCACACACTTGCATCTTGCAGATTACCGATGCCCTCTTTGCCATCGCGCACAATCACATCCATTTCACCAAGGATCAAGCAAGTGTCACGGCACGAGCGGTTGGATTAGCTCATCTGGCAGGCTTTCCAAGGGTGCAGGGCGTCGTTGACTGCACACATGTGGCCCTTAATGCACCCCATCGCAATCCAGGTATTTTTGTCAACCGCAAGGGCATTCACTCCCTTAACGTTCAACTGGTGTGTGACCACAAGAAGGACATTTTGCATGTTTGTGCCAAGTACCCTGGCAGTTGCCATGACTCCTTCATACTGTGCCAGTCTAGTGTGCCTCCGCTATTCAGTCCGCCAGACCAACTTAACGGATGGCTACTTGGAGACAAGGGCTATCCCCTGAAGACGTGGCTAATGATGCCGTTGAGGAGACCATCCAACGAAGCTGAGGAGAGCTACAACTCCAGCCACATGTCCACCAGAGCCATAATCGAGCAAACCATCGGTTTGCTGAAGATGTGCTTCAGATGCCTGGATAGATCAGGTGGAGCCCTGCAGTACTCAGCAGCCAGGGTCTCCAGAATCGTCGTGGTTTGCTGTGCACTTCACAACATGGCACAGCGTCGTGGCTTGCAGATTCCTGAGGACCAAGTGGATCATCATATATCCTCCTCAGATGAGGAGGAGGAGGAGGAGGAGGAGGAGGAGAGTGAAAACGAACATCTTGCAGAGGCCCATCAACCAGCGGCAGCAGTACGCGAGACCATTGCTGCCTGGGATGCAAGAAACGCACTCATCTTGGCCAGATTTGCTTAGCCTAGCCAATCAAGCACTTTTGCCTCACTGCTTCTTACCTGAGCATCGACAATGGCCAAAGAACAACGGATTCCTAGCAATTTGACCACCATACTGACAATTGCAAGTAATCCTAAGCCCTCAATGTGAAAGTCCCATTCGCGAAATGACACACACCACAACTACAGCAGTAGCCATCAGATTTTTTATTTACATTATTCATCTGATGGCTTTTTCACAGAAAACATCAAATTTCACCCAAGTGACTACCCTTGTGACTATTTGTGCAGTATCTTTCTCTTACGCATGCTCCTACGTGGTGCTTCCCCTGTGGCTTCAGCAGATGTGGAGGCCCCTTGCTCACTTTCCTGCTGCTCCTGTCTCGACAGCTTTGGCGGGCGTCATCTGGGGTTGCTAACCTGTGAGGGCTTGGCAACAGTCTGCTGCTCCTGCAGCTGTGCAGGCATTGAGATGCCAATCTCAGATGGGTGTGGACTCTGGTGGGGCTCTGACTGAGGGCTCTGCAGTGACATGGAAGTGTGAGCACTTGGAGAGGAGCCCCCACTTCCTTGATGTCTGCCACCAACTTCCCTCTCATGGGTCAGGTCCCCCTCAGCGCTTGCATGTGGCTTGAGAGCACTTTGCTGCACATCAGGGGGGCATGGGGACCCATATCTGCACTGGCAGCCCTACTCAGAAGGACTTCCATGAAGGTCTGGTTTCCCTGTTCCATAGATGACCATCGCTCCTCCAGAGATATCATTCTATTCTGAACACTCACCATGTTTTCTGCACTCTGGCGACTTATCACCTCCATGGAGTTTGCCATCCTTTCCATGGTGATGTGTTCATGCGCCAATGACTCCACAAAGACTCTGCTCATGTTCTCTATGGACTCCTCCATTCGCTCCACACTCACAGAAATCACAGAAACCCCACAGTGCAGATAGAGGCCATTTCGGCCCATCGAGCCTGCACCGACACATATCCCACCCGATCCCCGTAACTCCTACACCAACACATAGCCCACCCTATCCCCATAACCCCACGTATTTAATCCCCCTAACACTAAGGGTCAATTTATCATAGCCAATCAACCTAACCCGCACATCTTTGGATTGTGGGAGGAAACCGGAGCACCCAGAGGAAACCCACGCAAACACGGGGAGAATGTGCAAACTCCACACTCGCAGTGACCCTGGAGACAAAACCTGCCAGAGGCTCCTGCATCTGTTCCTGGAGTTCCAGCACCGCTGATTTTATGGATGGACCCAAAGGCAGAGGGTCGACATGCAGCTGAGTCGAGCTGGCAGAGTCCTGCGCCCTCCGACTTGTGAGGGTGCCAGTCAGTTCCTTCTGTAGCCTCTAGATGGTACCTTCACTTGTTTGGTTCTAGCCCTTTGTTAATTGTTCCTAGCCTCCTGTGTTAATTCTTAACGGCCTGTTAGCTGTTCATGGGTTTCACCTGGTTTTCTTGGTATATAAGTTCTGTGGTTGCTTCCCTCCTTGCTCAGTCCTAACCGGGGAACTGGGGACTAGCCTTCGCTCTGTGGCTCCTGGCTTTGACTAGCTGGTTGCCATGGTTCTCTCGAGCTCTGTATTTAAGATGTAACTAAGTCTGTGTTCTTGTTGTTCTTAGTCTTGATAAGGTGCTGGGCTGGACTAGCGTGTTGCCATGCTGGCGCTTGTCTTGAGCTCCGTATTGATAAGCCTGTTACCCCTGCGGCAGCCCCTCATGATAGCTTGTCTCGAGTCTCGTCACGGCATGCTGGTTGCGCTTGTGGTAAGCTTATCCCAGCTCAGTATGGACAAGTAGGTTGCCTCATGGAAGCTGTCCTGAGTTCCTATTCTTGACTAGCCGTTTTGTAACTTGTCTCGAGTTCTATGTATATTGTTCTTCTCTCGAGTTCTATGTATGATGTGGTGTTCCTGTCTCGAGTTCTTACGTATGCTGTAGTGTTCCTTGTATGAATCTAGGTATGTGTGAATCTAGTTAAGTAATGAATAAAGTACTGTTCCTTAAGATTATACCTGCCTCTAGCCTGGTTTCTGCACTTGGGTCCAGAACCTACATTGCCCGGAGAGCACGGCCCCGTATCTACACGGCCCCGTGGCTCCCCAACCCTGACAGTAGGACTGAGCCATACATGGACCCAGTAGAAACCAACCGGCTAAGGTTTGAAACTCTCGAGTTAATTTTTGAGTTCTCTTGGGCAATATTTGGTCTCCTAGGACGAAGACTCCCTGCTGTGTCGGAGTTTAATTTTGGTTCTCCTAGGAAGGAGACCCCCACTGTGTTAAATTTTCAAGTCTTGTGTTAAATTTTCGAGTGAATTTTCAAGCCTCCAGGGTTAAGTGTTCAAGTAAATTTTCAAGTCTCCTGGGCCTTCATAGTGTTAAATTTTCAAGTAAAACTTTTGAGTCTCCTGGGCCTTTACTGTATTTAGACCCCCAGGTGAACTCTCAAGTCTCCTGGGCCTCTATTGTGTTAGAACCCCAGGTGAACTCTCAAGCTTCTTGGGCCTCTACTGTTAGACCCCCAAGTAAATTCTCGAGCTTCCTGGACCTCTACTGTGTTAAACCCCAAGTAAGTTCTCAAGCTTCCTGGGCCTCCCGTTGTGTTAAACTTTCAAGTCAACTTTCAAGTTTCCTGGGCCTTCATAGAGTGAAATTTTCGAGTGAACTCTCAAGTTCTCCTGGGCAAATTAAGTTTTCAAGTTCTCCTGGGCAAGTTAAGTTTTCAAGTTCCCCTGGACAAGGTAAACTCTCAAGTTCTTCTGGACAAGTTAAATTTTTGAGCTATCCTGGACAAGATAACTTTTGAGCTCTCCTGGATAGGAATATTTTGGAGTTCTTCTGGACAAATGAAACTTTTGAGCTCTACTGGATAAGACATTCTTGAGTTCTCCTGGACAAATAAATTCTCAAGCTCTCCTGGACAAGTTAAATTCTCGAGTCTTCGCCCTTCTTGCATCCCTTCGGAATATAATCCATTGAGCGTGCTAACTCTGGAGAAACGATGGCTCCGTTGCTTACCAAGATTTTGGTCATATGATCGCCATGACATGTCTCTGCTGCTAGTGGATGAAGAGGATGATTCTGTCTTGAGATTTCTGAACATCTGCAGTTTGTGAACAGTTGGAATGGGGAATATCATTGCTTGAAAAGCTAAGAAGATTCGCCCAGTGCATTTTGAGCCCAGTGCATTTCGAGCCCAGTGCATTTCGAGCCCAGTGCATTTCGAGCCCAGTGTATTTCGAGCCCAGTGTATTTTGAGCCCAGTGTATTTCGAGCCCAGCGTATTCCGAGCCCAGTGTATTTTGAGCCCAGTGTATTTCGAGCCCAGTGTATTTCGAGCCCAGTGTATTTCGAGCCCAGTGTATTTCGAGCCCAGTGTATTTCGAGCCCAGTGTATTTCGAGCCCAGTGTATGTCGAGCCCTGTGCATCTCGAGCCCTGTGCCTCTCGAGCCCTGTGCCTCTCGAGCCCTGTGCCTTTCGAGCCCTGTGCCTGTTTTTCGAGCCCTGTGTCTTTTTTTCGAGCCCTGTGTCTTTTTTTCGAGCCCTGTGTCTTTTTTTCGAGCCCTGTGTCTTTTTTTCGAGCCCTGTGTCTGGAACGTCAGGAGCCATTCCTAGGGGGGGGGGGTCCTGTGAGGGTGCCAGTCAGTTCCTTCTGTAGCCTCTAGATGGCACCTTCACTTGTTTGGTTCTAGCCCTTTGTTAATTGTTCCTAGCCTCCTGTGTTAATTCTTAACGGCCTGTTAGCTGTTCATGGGTTTCACCTGGTTTTCTTGGTATATAAGTTCTGTGGTTGCTTCCCTCCTTGCTCAGTCCTAACCGGGGAACCGGGGACTAGCCTTCGTTCTGTGGCTCCTGGCTTTGACTAGCTGGTTGCCATGGTTCTCTCGAGCTCTGTATTTAAGATGTAACTAAGTCTGTGTTCTTGTTGTTCTTAGTCTTGATAAGGTGCTGGGCTGGACTAGCGTGTTGCCATGCTGGCGCTTGTCTTGAGCTCTGTATTGATAAGCCTGTTACCCCTGCGGCAGCCCCTCGTGATAGCTTGTCTCGAGTCTCGTCTCGGCAAGCTGGTTGCGCTTGTGGTAAGCTTATCCCAGCTCAGTATGGACAAGTAGGTTGCCTCATGGAAGCTGTCCTGAGTTCCTATTCTTGACTAGCCATTTTGTAACTTGTCTCGAGTTCTATGTATATTGTTCTTGTCTCGAGTTCTATGTATGATGTGGTGTTCCTGTCTCGAGTTCTTACGTATGCTGTAGTGTTCCTTGTATGAATCTAGTTATGTGTGAATCTAGTTAAGTAATGAATAAAGTACTGTTCCTTAAGATTATACCTGCCTCTAGCCTGGTTTCTGCACTTGGGTCCAGAACCTACGTTGCCCGGAGAGCACGGCCCCGTATCTACACGGCCCCGTGGCTCCCCAACCCTGACACCGACTAGGACTCTCCACTGCTGTCCCTGTCTCCACAATCTGCTGATGCTCACTTGTGAGCTGTGATACACCAGGTGACAACACTACTCTATGTCCCGAAGGTCCCACTGAGGTGTGAGTGTTTGCGCTGGTGCTGGGTGCGCTGAATTCTGCTGACGCTGTGCCCTCAGAGGTTGCAGCTTCCTTTGAGGAGTATTGAGGCTCATGCTGTTCCTCCTGGCTAGTGGGGACGGGTGCTTGCAATGGCCCTGTGGGGGGAGTAAAGGAAAGAGTCAGAGATGTGATGCCAAGGTTACATGCACATTGCATATTGCAGATGATCTTAGTCCATCTGTTAGAGCTTCAGAATCATTATCAGCGACTCATGCAATGTCAGTGAGAGAGATGGAAAACTATTCTGTCTCCAGCTTACTGTGATGCACCCGTCTGTCCGTCCCCCACTTGCACATCTGCCTCCACTCCTACCATCTCCAGGGCCGCCTCCTCCCAGGGGGTGAGGTTGGCTACTGAGGGTGGCCCTCCTCCTGTCCTCACTCTTTCCCTCTTATTGTGAGCTCCCTTTTCCTGCAATGAGGGAGACAAGTGGAGGTTGAGTGAGAATGAAGGAGTGAGTGTAGAGAATCCATAGCATAGATACTTAGAAGGAGACAAAGATGGAGTGAGGTGGCAAGACCAAGGGCCCTCCCTGTGTGTTGTCAGTTGTTTTCATAGCATCACAGTGATAGGGAGTGTGAGGGCTGCATAGTCGAATAGTTAGGTGAATGTGACCATTGAGAGAGAGGGAATCGGTAAGGGTGCATGAATGTCAGTGTCAAGTGGGATGTGGAGGAAGAGATTGCTAAAGCTGAGTGCTGGTGAGGAAAGGCAATGTGGATCAGATTGAGGGTGATGGGAAATTCATACTCACTTTTCCAGTGTGCAGAAGGTCATGAAATCTCTTCCTTTATTGAATCCAGGTTCTGCGGGTTACTGATAATGAGTTGACCTCCTCTGCCACCTGGATCCACACAGCCTTGGTCTGCTGGGGGGGCTTCTTCCTCCCTGAAGAAGGGAAGAGCACCTCTTTATGAGCTCTTGCTCCCTCAACTAAAGCCTACAAGGCAACGTCATCAAACCTCGGAGCAGCCCTAGCTCTCTTGCTGGCCATTCTTCCTCCAGGTCCCTGTAGCATGAAAGGCCAAAAGCTTGGCAGTCTGCAGAAGAAGCAAGGCTTGTTGCAGACCTTAAATGCAGCAGCAATGATGATGTCATTGGAGGCGCCTTTCAGACTGGAAAAACTCATTTGCCATGGGTTCCCACACGTTGGAACTCAATGGCCAACTAAGTTAAAATCGCATCAATCTCCCACATCGATTTCAAGTCAGGTGGATAACATGAAATGCGGATTATGTGACTCCAGCCCGCCCCTGAATTGAAATCCAGCCCGTGAACTCTGTTTTTCTCTCCACGGATGTTTCATGACCTGCTGAGTATTCGCAGCATGTTCTGTCTTCTGAAAGGCCTTCATTTACCATCTGAGCCCTTGCAAACATCCAACAGCACTCCCTAGACACTTAACAAACTTCTCACATCTATTGCAGTAATCAACCACTTCAATAAAATTATAAAAAACACAGTCCAAACCCTTAAATTCAAACTTATCTGAATGATGTGTGTGTCCCTTTAAGATCTGCAGACATCGCAACTGTCAGCCTGCTTCTGACCTGCTTATGACCAATGCTGAATTTAGCGCTAGGGACGAAGTTCGCATTGGTGATGTTAAGTCGGCGTTGCACGCAAATTGACGTCACCACTCCGCCATTTATTTTTCCAGGGTGCTGCCAGTTACTGGCGGCGCAAATGGAAGGAAAAAAATGGCGGCTGCTGCAGGACCCACCACCAGCTGGCGAAAGAGCGGCCACTGCCATTTCATGGCGCTACGTCGAGTGTCGGTAAGTACATGAATTATTAGCCCTCTGCTTTTGATTGCAAAGTCTAAATCTTTAATATAAATTGTGAACAACAGTGGTTCAAGTACTGATCCTTTTGGGACCCCACTTTCCACCTTCTGCCACTCTGAATAGCTATGTTTTACCCCCATCTCTCTGCTTTCTGCCTTGCAGCCAGCTAGCTTTCCATTCTGCTACTTGTCCCCTGACTCCGCATGCTCTGATCTTATTTATTAGTCTATTATCTGGCACCCTATCAAAAGTCTTTTGGAAATCTAGATAAATTATAAGAACATAAGAATTAGGAGCAGGAGTAGGCCATACGGCCCCTCGAGCCTGCTCCACCATTCAATAAGATCATGGCTGATCATCAACCTCAACTCCACTTTCCTGCCCGATCCCCATATCCCTTGATTCCCCTAGAGTCCAAAATCTATCGATCTCAGCCTTGAATATACTCAACAACTCAGAAGCCACAGCCTTTTGGGGCAGAGAATTCCAAAGATTCACAACCCTCTGAGTGAACAAATTCCTCCCTATCTCAGTCTTAAATGGCTGACCCTTTATCCTGAGACTATGCCCCCTAGTTCTATACTCCATCTGCCACCTTATTGCCCACTCACTTAACCTGTCTATATTCCTTTGCAAGCTCTTTGTGTCCTCCTCACAGCTTACTTTCCCACCTAGATTTGTATCATCAGCAAACTTGGATACATTGCAATCAGTCCCTTCATCTAACTCATTAATATAAATTGTAAATAGCTAAGGCCCAAGCACTGATCCTTGCAGCACCACACTAGTTACAGCCTGTCAACCGGAAAATGACCTGTTTTTCCCTACTTTCTGTTTTCTGTCCGTTAACCAATTCTCTATCCATGCTAATATATTACCCCCAACACCACAAGCCCTTGTCTTGCATAACAACCTTTTATGTGACACCTTATTGAATGCCTTTTTGAAACCCAAATATACTATACCTACTGGTTCCCCTTTATCTACCCTGCTAGTTGCATCCTCAAAAAACTCTAATAAATTTGTCAAACATGATTTCCCTTTCACAAAACCATATTGACTCTGTCTAATCATATTATGATTTTCTAAGTGCCCTGTTTCCACTTCCTTAATAAAGGATTCCAGCATTTTCCCAACAACTGATGTCAGGCTAACTGGCTTGTAGTTCCCTGTTTTATCTCTCCCCCTTTCAATAGTGAGGTTACATTTGCTACCTTCTAATCCGCTGGGGCCATTATAGAATCTCGGGAATTTTGGAAGATCACAACCAATGCATCCACTATCTCAGCAGCTACCTCATTTAGAACCATTGGATGTAGGCATTCAGGTCCAGAGGATTTGTTGGCTTTTATTCCCAAGTCCTTTTTTTCTACTGACCTTAATTACTTTAAGTTCCCCTCTCTCATTGGTTTGCTTTTTGTGTCTTCTACTGTGAAGACAGATACAAAATATTTGTTTAAAGTCTCTGCCATTTCCTTATTTGCCATTATAATTTCTCCTGTCTCTACCTCTCAGGGGCCAATGTTTGCTACTCTCTTCCTTTTTACACACTTGTAGAAACTCTTACAATCTGTTTTTATAATTTTGCTAGTTTACTCTCATATTCTATTTTCTCCCTTTTTAGCAATGTTTTGGATATCCTTTGCTGGTTTCTAAAGATCTCCAAATCCTCAGGCTTACTATTATTCTTTGCAACATTATAAGCCTCCTCTTTTCTTCTAATACTAACCTTAACTTCTTTAGTTAGCCACAGATGGATCACTTTTCCTGTGGAGTTTTTATTTCTCAATGGAATGTATATTCGTTGAGAATTTTGGAATATTTCTTTAACTGTTTGCCACTGCTTATCTACTGTTATACCTTTAAATCTAATTGCCAAGCTACCTTAGTCAACTCGCCCCTCATACCTATGTAATTTGCTTTATTTAAATTTAAGACTCTAGTTTCCGATTTAAGTATTTCACTCTCAAACTCACAGTGAAATTCTAACATATTATGATCACTCTTCCCCAGAGGATCCTTTACTATGAAATTACTAATTAACCCTGTCTCATTACACAACACAAGATCTAAAATAGCCTTTTCCATTGATGGTTCCATGATGTATTGTTCTAGGAAACTGTCTCGAATGCATTCCTTGAACTCGTCCTCCAGAAAACCTTTGTCAATTTGATTTGCTCAGTCTATATGAAGATTACAGTCCCCCACGATTATTGCATTACCTTTGTTACAAGGTTCTATTATTTCTTGACTAATACTCTGTCTAATGGCATAGCAACTGTTAGGGGGCCTATAAACTATGCCCACTAGTGTTTTCTGTCCCTTGTTATTTCTTATCTCCACCCATACTGATTCTACTACCTGATCTTCTGAGCCAAGATCCTTTCTCAATATTGTCCTTATGTGATCCTTTATTATCAGGGCTACCCCCTTCTTTTCCATTCTGCCTGTTTTTTTCAAAATGATATCTACTGCATTACCCGTGCCTTCTCTCTCTATTACCTCTTCAAAGAATTCAATGAGTTTGGTCAAGCAAGATTTTCCCTTTTGAAATCCATGCTGACTATTTATTATTATTTTTTTGGTCTCTAGATGTTTTTCTATTTTCTCTTTTAGTAGGGATTCCATTATTTTTCTTATCACTGATGTTAAGCTGAATGGTTGCTAAGGGAATTGGGGGAGGAGATAACAGGAGTGCTTGTCATAATTTTCCAATCTTCCCTAGATGCGGGGGAGGTGCCTGAAAAGTGGCAAATGTGACACCATTGTTCAAGAAAGGGTGTAAGGATAATCCTAGTAACTACAGGCTGGTCAGTTTAATATCAATGGTGGGTAAAGCTTTAGAAACAATAATCAAGGAAAAAATTAATGGGCACTTGGCGAGGTTTAAGCTAATTAAGGAGAGCCAACATGGATTTGTAAAAGGCAGATTGTGTTTGACTAATCTAATTGAATTTTTTGATGAAGTAACAGGGAGGATTGATGAATGGAATGCAATAGATGTTGTTTACATGGATTTTTGGAAGGCGTTTGACAAAGTACCACATTGGTTAACAAAATTGAGGCTCATGGAATAGGTGGGTCAGTGGCAGCTTGGATAAGGAATTAGCTTAAGGACAGAAAACAGCAAGTTGTGGTAAATGGCCGTTTTTCAGACTGGAGGATGGTAGACAGTGGTGTTCCCCAAGGGTCAGTGCTGCGGCCACTGCTTTCTTTGATGTATATAAGTGACCTGGATATGGAAATACAGAGTAGAATTTCTAAATCTGCCGATGACACCAAACTTGGGGGTGTGGCAAACAGTGCGGGTGATACCAATCGACTGCAGCAGGACATAAAAAGGCTAGCAGAATGGGCAGACAAGTGGCAGATGGAATTTAATATAGGGAAGTGTGAGGTGATGCATTTTGGCAGAAGGAACAGGGAGAGGCAATATACACTTAATGGCACAGTTTTAAAGAGTGTGCAGGGACAGAGGGACCTGGGAGTTAATGTGCCTAGGTCCCTGAAGGTGGCAGGACATATTGAGAGAGTGGTTAGCAAAGCATATGAGCTCTTGGGCTTCATAAATAGAGGTGTTGCGTACAAAGGTAGAGAAGTTCTGCTGAACCTTTATAAAGCGCTGGTTAGACCACAACTGGAGTATTGCGTTCAGTTCTGGTCACCACACTTTAGGAAAGATGTGAAGGCCCTTGAGAGGGTGCAGAGGAGATTAACCAGAATGATTCCGGGGATGGGGGATCTTAGCTACAAGGACAGGTTGGAGAAGCTGGATTTGTTTTCATTAGAGCAAAGGAGATTGAGGGGTGATTTGATAGAGGTGTACAAGATTATGACAGGTTTGGATAGGCTAGACAGGGAAAGGCTGTTCCCACTGGTTGATGGTACAAGGACTAGGGGACACAGATTTAAGGTTTTGGGCAAGAGATACAGGGGGGATTTTTTTACGCAGTGAGTGATGAGGACCTGGAACTCGCTGCTGACTGAAGTGGTGGAAGTGGAGACACTCAATGTTTTCAAGGGGAGACTGGAAAGGCCCTTGAGGGAAATAAACTTGCAGGGCTATGGGGAGAGAGTGGGGGAATGGGGCTGACTGGATTGTTCGACAGAGAGCCGACACAGACTTGATGGGCTGAAAGGCCTCCTTCTGTGCCGTTATGATTCTATGGACTGGATTTTACCATTGGTAGTGGGTTGGGGGTGGGTCAGGTGGTCGGCGGGTTCTGCTCTCGCCTCCGCTGTCAAGCGGGATCATTTATCTATTTTGCCCTAATTGGGCAATTGATTCCCAGCGTGTGCGCACCCCTGGCCCAATTAGTTTTTTGGGCCTGAAACTCGCCTCTGATGACGTCATTTCTCCAGCTGCATTTAAGGGCTCCAAGCAGCCTTGGTTCATTTTCAACATCTACACTTGTGATTGCTTCTCTTTAAAATGTTTGAAGCTCATGCAATGTCTACTTCAAGGCCCAAGGCCTCACCATGGTTTGACGATGACACCCTCCATGCTCTGGTGGAGGGAGCCAGAGCACAAAAGGAGGTGCTCTTTCCATCCTCTGGGAGGAAAGAACCTCCCCAGCAGACCAAAGCTGTGTGGCTGCAACTTGCTCAGGAGGTCAGTTCCAGATCAATGTGCAGCAGAACCTGGCCGAAGTGCCGAAAGAAGTTCAATAAAATTGTCCGAACAGGCAAAGTGAGTTAGCATCACCTTTACCCTCATTCTGCTCCCCATCTCCTCTCAGCATCATTGCTCTGCACTGTCAACCTACTCCTACACATCCCTCTTTACCCTTATATCCCTTGCACCCTTAACCATTCCCTCTCTCTCTATGTACACAATCACTTCACTATTCAACTATGCTGCCCTCACACTCGTTATCACTGTTATGCAATGACAACAACTAACAATGCACAGGGAGGGCCCTTGGTATTGGCATCTCGCTCCATCTTTGTCTCCCTCTAAGCAGCTATGCTGTGGATTCTCTGCACTCACTCCATCATTCTCACTCAAACTCCACTTGTGTCCCCCATTGCAGGAAAAGAGAGCCTACAAGAAGAGGGAAAGGGCAAAGCCAGGAGGAGGGCCACCCTTAATTGCCCATCTCACCAGCGCTGAGGCGGCAGCCCTAGAGATCGTAGGAGCCGAGTAGGATCTGGAAGTGGGGGACGGACAGACTGGCGCATCAGAGCAAGCTGGTGACAGAATAGTTTTGCATCTCTCTCATTTACATTGCATGAGTAATTGATATGGCTTCTGATGCTCAAAGAGATTGACTTATGATCACCTGCACAATTCCATGTGCATGCAACGTTTATATCACATGTCTAACTCATGAATTTACTCCCCCACAGAACCAGCCCTCCTCCCCACTGTCCAGGAGGAAGAGCCTGAGCTGGAAGACCCCTCAGAGGAAGCTGCAACCTCAGAGGGTGCAGCGTCAACAGAATTCAGCGCACCCAGCACCAGCGCAGACACTCACACCTCGGTGGGACCTTCAGGACATAGAGTAGTGTTGTCACCTGTTGTATCACAGCTCACAAGTGAGCATCAGCAGATGGTGAAGACAGGGACAGCAGTGGAGAGTCCTTGTCGGAGGCTGCAGGTCACTCCCAGCTCTGCTCAGCTGCATGTGGACCCTGTGCCTTCAGGTCCATCCAGATGGAGAGCGGTGCTGGAACTCCAGGAACAGGTGCAAGAGTCTCTGGCAGGTTTTGTCTCAAGGGTCACTGCGAGTGTGGAGCGAATGAAGGAGTCCAATACTAACATGAGCAGAGCCTTTGTGGATGCATTGGCGCATGAATGCATCACCACGGAAAGGATGGCAACTTCTGTGGATAGGATGGCTATGGTAGAGGAGAGGATGGCTATGGAGGAGCTAAGTCGCCAGTGTTGTAAACATGGTGAATGTTCAGAATAGACTGACATCTCTGGAGGAGCGATGGGCAGCTATTGATCAGAGAAACCAGACCTTCATGGAAGTCCGCTGGAGTAGGATTGCCAGTGCAGGTACGGGTCCTCATGGCCCCCCTGATGTGCAGCATGATGCTGTCAAGCCACTTGCTAGCACTGAAGTGGGGCTGACCCATGAGAGGGATGTTGGTGACAGACAACAAGGAAGTGGGGAATCCTCTCCAAGCGCTCGCACGCCCTGTGGCGCGCTCGGTCAGAGCCCCACCAGAGTCCTCACCCAACTGAGATGGGAGTCTCAGCCCCTGCACAGCCACAGGAGGAGTAGACTTCTGCCGAGCCCTCACAGGCTCGCAACCCCAGAGGACGCCCGCCAAAGGTGTCAAAGCAGGAGCAGCATGAAAGTGACCAAGGGGCCTTCACATCTGCTGAAGCCACAGGGGAAGCACCACGTAGTAGGATGCGTAAGAGGAAGATAAAGCACATGTAGTCACAAGGGTAGTCACTTGGGTGTTCTGTTGTGTCATCTCAGCACAACCCCAGCCCGGCATGAGGTTGAAAAGGCCATCCGACAAGGCCTCAGGAGCAGATGGAATCCCCGTCGAGGCACTAAAGCATGGCAGAGAAGCACTACTGGTGCAAATTCATGAACTAATTTCTCTTATCTGGAAGGAGGAGAGCATGCCAGGGGATCTCAGAGATGTCGTAATTGTGACCATCTTCAAGAAAGGTGACAAGTCCAATTGCGGTAATTACAGAGGAGTTTCCCTGCTGTCTGCCACAGGGAAAGTCATTGCAAGAATCCTCCTCAATCGCCTCCTCCCAGTGGCCGAAGAGCTCCTCCTAGAGTCGCAATGCGGATTCTGCCCTCTAAGGGGCACAATGGACATGATCTTCACTGCACGTCAATTACAAGAGAAATGCAGGGAACAGCACCAACTGCTGTACATGGCCTTCTTTGATCTCACAAAGGCCTTCGACACTGTCAACCGTGAGGGATTATGGAGTGTCCTCAAATTCGGCTGCCATCAAAATTTTGTCACCATCCTCCGCCTGTTTCACGACGACATGCAAGCTGTGATCCTGACCAACGGTTCCACCACAGACCCAATTCACGTACGAACCGGGGTCACACAAGGCTGTGTCATCGCACCAACGCTCTTCTCGATCTTCCTTGCTGCAATGCTCCATCTCACCCTCAGTAAGCTCTCCACTGAAGTGGAGCTAATTTACAGAACAAATGGGAAACTGTTCAACCTCTGTCACCTCCAGTCCAGATCCAAAGTTGTCCCATCCTCTGTCGGCAAATTACAGTATGCAGACGACGCTTGCGTCTGCACTCACTCGGAGGTCAAACTTCAAACCATCATCAACACCTTCACCGAAGCGTACAAGAGTATGGGCCTTACACTAAACATCCGTAAGACAAAGGTCCTCCACCAACTTGCCCCCGCCACACAGTACTGCCCCCCAATTATCAAAATCCACGAGAAGGTCTTGGACAACGTGGACCACTTTCCATACCTCGGGAGCCTACTGTCAACAAGGGCAGGCGTTGACGACAAAGTCCAACACCGCCTTCAGTGTGCCAGTGCAGCCTTCGGTCACCTGAGGAAGAGAGTGTTTGAAGACCAGGACCTCAAACCCGGCAGTAAGCTCATGGTCTACAGCGCAGCAGTGATACCCGCCCTGCTGTATGCCTCAGAGACATGGACCATGTACAGCAGGCACCTCAAAGCACTGGAGAGGTACCACCAATGCTGCCTCCGCAAGATCCTGCAAATCCATTGGCAGGATAGGCGCACCAACGTCAGTGTTCTTGCTCAGGCCAACATCCCCAGCATCGAAGCTTTGACCACACTCAATCAGCTCCAATGGATGGGTCACATTGTCCGCATGCCCGATACGAGACTCCCAAAACAAGCGCTCTACTTGGAACTCCGGCACGGCAAGAGAGCCCCAGGTGGGCAGAGGAAATCCTCCAAGGACACCCTCAAAGCCTCCTTGAAAAAGTGTAACATCCCCATCGACACCTGGGAATCCCTGGCCCAAGACCGCACAAAGTAGAGGAGAAGCATCCGGGAAGGCGCCGAACACCTCGAGTCTCTTCGCTGGGAGCAAGCGGAAGCCAAGCGCAAACAGTGGAAGGAGCGCACGTCAACCCAAGCACCCCACCCACTCGCCCCTTCAACCACAGTCTGCCCCACCTGTGACAGAGACTGTAGGTCCCGCATTGGACTCATCAATCACCTGCGAACTCATTTTTAATGTGGAAGCAAGTCATCCTCGGTTCCGAGGGACTGCCTAAGAAGAAGAAGAAGTTCTGTTGTGTTTAATTGTTAAATGCCATCCTTTAGTCAATGTATTAAAATGAAGTGATGGCAAACTGTTGAAGTTCTGAACTCTGTCATTTCGGAAATGGAAGTTCCACATTGAGGGCTCTGGACGAATTGGATTTATCATGATGGTGATCAGAATGATCGGAAGCCACAGGTTCTTGTCCATTGTTTATCTTCTTCTTCTTAGGCAGTCCAGGGTACTTGGCACAAACAGGCAAAATGTCCTGCCTGTGTTTACACACCAGCTGCACGTTGAGGGAGTGGAAGCCCTTGCGGTTGACAAAAATAGCTGATTTGTGATGGGGTGCCTTAAGGGCCACATGTGTGCAGTCTACGATGCCCTGCACCCTTGGCAAGCCTGCCATATTTGTAAAGCCATCCGCACGCGTGGTTATACTTGCTTCATCCATGGAGAAGTGTATGTAATTGTACGCCTTTGCAAAGAGGGCATCGGTAACCTGCGTGATGCAAATGTGGGTGGCTGACTGGGAGATGCCGCTGATGTCTGCTGATGATCCCTGGAAGGAGCCTGAAGCAAAAATGTTGAGTGCTGTGGTGACTTTGACAGTGTGATATCCGAGTGGTAAGGTCAGAAACTGAGATAAGCGAGATATTAGGAAGAAAACCCAACTGTTTAATTACCCGGTGTAGCAGAGAAACATCTCTTACAGGCTGCAAGCAAAACACACATTTCTAACTGCACAATGGCAAGATGGAGGTTTCACCTCTGAGTAATACCCATAATGCAATGCCACATTACCTTAATAACTGGTGTACCAGGACATTGAGTACATGACCTATTACCTTAAATACTGGGGAATATGAAACCTTACTTTTTGGCTCCATCTGGTGGATAACTTAAACATTACATCCCAGATTACTATATCCCTCCCCTCTTAAGTTGAACATCAATTTCTTAACAACATTCTTAAAAAGTCCCATAAGGAAACTCCTTTAATGATAGTCCATACTGAATGAATCTAGCAGGTCGTTATCAATCTCTCTGGCAGCTTGTGAGACCTTGGTGAACATCATACAGTCAAGTCCCTGCTTGGTTGTGGTAGAGCCACCTGCTGCTCCTGAGCAGTACTCAGAGTATCTGACTCTGCTATGATGGTTTCCGATTGATGAAGGGGTCCAGGTGGAACTGGCTCTGTTCGTGGTGGTGGAACCACCGATGCATTTGGATAACTGGGGGCCAACTTGTCCTCCGACATCTCCTCTGGAACCTCCAGTTCGATTTCCCCTGGTCTGGTCAGTATCTAATCTACATGTCTGCGTACTACCTGACCAGTTCCCACCATGATCGTATATGATACTGGACCGGTCATTGAGTCTATGACGCCAGGAATCCATTTTGGACCATAACTGAAATTCCTGGTAAGGACCGCATCTCCTTCTCCAAAACTGCGGCTCTTTGTCCTTCTGTCATGGTTCTCCTTTTGTTTGATTTGTTGGTTTTCCACCTTCCTTTTTAGGTCTGGGTGAACCAGGTCAAGAGTGGAGCGTAGTCGACGTCCTAACAACAGCTCAGCAGGAGAGAGTCCTGTGGTAGATTGAGGTGTTATTCTGTAGCTGAACAGAACTTGTGACACCTTGGTTGCCAAACTCCCTTCTGCACTTTTTTTCATCATCTCCTTAAATGTTTGTACGGCTCTCTCCGCAAGTCCATTTGAAGACAGATGATATGGAGCTGAGGTCACGTGCACTATGCCATTGTTTCTCATGAACTCTTTTGTTTCTGTACTCACAAAACACGTGGCATTGTCACTTACTACAATCTCCGGTAGCCCTTGATTAATAAAACTCCTACGCAGGCAGTCTATAGTAACAGTAGATGAAGCAGAATTTACAGGATACACATCCATCCATTTGGAATGTGCATCAATGATTATGAGGAACATCTTTCCCATGAATGGACCCGCATAATCTACATGTAATCTTCTCCATGGTTTATCCGGCCACTCCCAGGGGTGGAGAGGAGCCGCTGCTGGTGCCTTCCTGTGTACTTGACCAGTGCTGCATGTCTTGACTAGATTTTCTATCTCCTCATCTAGCTTTGGCCACCACAAGTAACTCCTTGCCAAGGCTTTCATATGCGAAACTCCAGGATGACACTGATGTAGTTGCCCTAGGATAGACTGTCGTGCTGGCTGTGGAATAATCACTCGTGCTCCCCACAACACGCAACCATCCTGCACACTCAGCTCTGTCTTCCTGACACTGTAAGGTATGAAATCAGTCCCTACCGGATGCTGTGGCCAACCCCTCATCACATATTCTCGGACTCTAGACAGTACTGGATCTTTGCCGGTCCATGTCCTTACTTGTTCTGCGGTCACAATCGCCGTGTCTGTGTCCTCCAACATCAAAGCTCTGTCCTCTGGAGCTGCACAGATAGGTGTACCTGGCAGTGGAAGATGGCTCAAGGCATTTGCGTTCCCATGGTACTTGCCCGCCTTGTAAACAATGACATACTCATATGCCCTCAATGTTACTGCCCACCTCTGGATCCAGGGTGACACCATCTGTGGTACTGGTTTCATTTCATTAAAAAGAGAAAGAAGAGGTTTATGATCGGTGCATATGGTGAATTTCCTGCCATATATGTACTTGTGAAACCTCTGTAACCCAAACATTACTGCTAACCCCTCTTTATCTAACTGGGAATAGTTTTTTCCGCTGGTGTCAGAGTTCGAGACATAAACCCTATTGGTCTTTCTGTTCCATCTGCCAAGCTGTGTGAAAGAACCGCCTCCACCCCGTAAGGAGAAGTATCACAAGAGGGAATGATGTCTTTCTCTGCATTGTAGTGAACCAGCACATAGGAGGACATCATCAGTTTCTTGGACTGTTCAAATGAAACCCTCTGTTCCTCTTCCCACTGCCACTGTGTCTCCTTGCACAGAAGTTTGTGAAGAGGTGCTAATACTGTTGCCAAGTTTGGTAAAAATCTGTTATAATAGTTTAGCAGTCCCAGGTAAGCTTTTAATTCAGTCACATTGGTAGGAGCTGGGGCCTCCTGCAGTGCTTGTACCTTCTCCTTGATTGGATGGAGCCCAGTGGCGTCCACTCTGTGTCCCAGGAACACAGCCTCATTCCCCAGGAAAGTGCACTTACTCCTCTTGAGCCGTAACCCAGCCTTATCCAATCTTTGTAGTACCTCTCTCAGAGTGCTCAGATGCTCCTAGTCGGTTCTTCCCGTCACCAGAATATCATCCAGATAGGTTGAAACATGTAGGATCCCTTGTAGTACACCCTCGATAGTCCTCTGGAAAATAGCTGGACTAGATGAGACACCGAATGGAAAGCGGTTATAGGTAAACAAACCCTTGTGCGTATTTATGGTTACATACTTCTTGGATTCCTCATCTAGTGTAATCTGCAAGTATGCATGACTCATATCCAGCTTTGTGAATTTCTTCCCTCCAGCCAGGTTTGCAAAGAGATCCTCTGTTTTGGGAATAGGATACTGTTCTAGTTTAGACACCCTATTTACTGTCAATTTATAATCTCCACAGAGTCTTACCGAACTGTCCGGTTTTAAAACAGGTACAATGGGAGCTGCCCATTCTGAACATTTCACGGGTTCCAGAATGTTTTCTCTCAAAAGACGGTCAAGCTCAGCCTCTACCTTCAGCTTCATGGCATACGGTACAGGTCATTGTTTAAAAAACCTTGGCAGTGCCTCCTTGTCTACATAAATCTTAACTGGGGGGCCATTAAATGTGCCAAGTTCTTCCTTGAACATGTTCTCATGTTCAATCAACACTTCTTGCAAAGACAATTGTTTGCCTCCCTCTATTTGATTTATTGCTCCCCAATCTAAGTTAAGTTCTTGTATCCAGCCCCGACCTAACAAGTTTGGTCCAGAACCCGATACTACAACTACAGGTAGCTGTTCCACAGTGTCCCTGTGTTGCACAGTTACAGTAGCTGTACCCAATGTTGCCACTCGCTCACCGGTATATGTTTTAAGCTGCATAGAGCAAGACTTTAACTCTGGAACTTTTGCACGGTTCCACAATTTTGAGTACTCCTCCCTGTTCATTATGGTTACGCCGCATCCTGTATCCACTTCAAAGTTGACCTTAGAGTCATTTACTGTCAGTTGCAAAGTGATAGGATCCACTTTTGGAATGTTCTCTACCATACTATGCATTATGAACATGTCATCTTCTTGCTCAGCTTCTCCGCTGATGTGATGTGCTCCCTGTTTTTTTCACTTCTCTTCCTAGGTTTTGCTTTCCTCCCCCTTTTGGTTTGTATTCCTCCACGGTTGCTTTAGCCCTGCATGCACGTTTTATATGTCCTTTTTTCCAACACTTGTGGCACTTTTCCTCCAGAAACCTGCATTCCCTCGCCAGGTGATCGCCATTGCATCTATAACATGCCTTTACATGCTTACGTTGTGGTTTCTGACGCATACTTAACTTGTGCACAGCAACCTGACTTACAACTTGCTTTGTAGTAGCCCAGCCGGAACCTTGTATTTCTTTTACATCTCGGTTCACTGTCTCTATGAC
Organism: Somniosus microcephalus; assembly: GCF_052327205.1. Lineage (NCBI taxonomy): Eukaryota > Metazoa > Chordata > Chondrichthyes > Squaliformes > Somniosidae > Somniosus > Somniosus microcephalus. Next base: position 168,776,631 of record NC_140989.1, on the reverse strand, counting down.
TTGAGCAAGTTCCAACGCTTTTTCATACGTAAGCCCAGTCTCGGACAATAACCTCCGCTGCATTCGATCATCCATTATCCTGCAAACTAGCCTATCTCTCAGCATGTCTTTCAGGTTGTCCCCGTAATTGCAATCATGCGCCAATTTTTGCAACACCGCTACATAATCCAATACAGTCTCTCCCGGTTTCCTGTTCCATGAATTAAATTTGAAACGCTGTACAATCTCACTCGGTCTGGGATTGAAATGATCCTTCAGCAAGGCCACTAAGTTAGCAAATGTGCTGTCTCCCGGCTTTTCAGGACTGCATAAGTTTCTCATTAAACTATACGTCTGACTTCCCATGGAAGTGAGCAAAATAGCTCTCCTTTTTCCGACATCATTTATATCATTTACTTCAAAGAAATGCATCAGCAACTCACAGTATTCATCCTAGGTCTGTGTCTGAACATCAGAAGCAGAGATCTTTCCTACCGTAGCAGCCATGATCCTCTATTCAGTGCTCTTTTTTTTTTCTTCTTCACGATGTGATCTGTCGATCCTCATCGCCAATGTGTGATATCCGAGTGGTAAGGTCAGAAACTGAGATAAGCAAGATATTAGGAAGAAAACTCAACTGTTTAATTACCCGGTGTAGCAGAGAAACATCTCTTACAGGCTGCAAGCAAAACACACATTTCTAACTGCACGATGGCAAGATGGAGGATTCACCTCTGAGTCATACCCATAATGCAATGCCACATTACCTTAATAACTGGTGTACCAGGACATTGAGTACATGACCTATTACCTTAAATACTGGTGAATATGAAACCTTACTTTTTGGCTCCATCTGGTGGATAACTTAAACATTACATCCCAGATTACTATATCCCTCCCCTCTTAAGTGGAACATCAATTTCTTAACAACATTCTTAAAAAGTCCCATAAGGAAACGCCTTTAACGATAGTCCATACTGAATGAATCTAGCAGGTCGTTATCAATCTCTCTGGCAGCTTGTGAGACCTTGGTGAACATCATACAGTCAAGTCCCTGCTTGGTTGTGGTAGAGCCACCTGCTGCTCCTGAGCAGTACTCAGAGACATTGAGTACATGACCCATTACCTTAAATACTGGTGAATGTGAAACCTTACTCTTTGGCTCCATCTGGTGGATAACGTAAACATTACAGACAGCCACTGGTAAGGGGTGTCCATCGGATCCTCTGGGCTCCAGGTGTTGGTGCAGCATTGCGCAGATGTCACCCACTACTTCTCGTGAAAGTCTGAGCCTCCTTTGGCACTGCTGCTCACTCATGTTGAGGAAGCTCATCCTCGGCCTGTAAACCGTGTTTTGGGGGTATCTCCTGCGGCGACTGTGTGCACCATCAGGTGGGTGAGCAACAGGTTGGCGCTCCTGTTGTTGCTGCTGCTGTTGCTGCTGTTGTTGTTCCTGGTTCTGCTGCTGCCGTGGCTGCTCTTCGTCCAAATCTGAGGCCGAGGATGAAAGGAAATAAATGGTTCCCATGTTGCTGGTAGATACCTCAGTTGAGGAAGTGCTCAGTCAATGTGGGGAGAGGGTTTTCCCAGGAGGTCACAGTGGAGATGGATCTCAGCTTCACCACTTCCAAAATCAGTAGACCTGCAAAAAGTTCTCCAAGACCTGAAAAAACAAAGTTCTGCCACCTGCAACTGATCCTTGTTGAAAACTCTGTTTTTATGGTGGGGCTGCAGCTGTTAGGAAGCCAGCCACTTGTGAACCCGACAGGATTAACTGGCGTGTTTCAAGGAAGATGTGCAACACGCTGGAAATGTGGGAAAATGTGAAAGGCCTCTCAAAATGGTATTATAGAGGTCCTTAAGTGGTAGTTAAGAGCCTTAAGGGCCTATTCCATCGCTTAGAGGCGCGACCGAAATGGACTCTGCAAGCCCGCCTCTGGCAATGTTGTGCATAGGTGGGTTGATGGCAGGATCAGAACCCGCCGTCATTTTTTCAAAGTTTCCCACCTGACCCGCCTTCAAACCCACCTCCTCAGGGCTGGTAAAATCCAGCCCTATGACTCTATGACTCTATGGTCTATAGTTCCCTGAACATGTTCTATCTCCTTTCTTAAATATAGGTATTAGATTAGCTATCCGCCAGTCCTCTGGCACTACACCTTTTTTATTTAACAAATTATTAAATATGTGTAATAGTGCCTCTGCTATTTCTTCTCTAGATTGTTTTAAAATGTGCGGATGGAAGCCGGTTGGACCAGGGGTTTTCTCCTCTTTGAGTTTGATTAGTTTATTTAATATTTCTCCTCTTTATTTTAAATGTGGTTATATCATTATAATCTCATCTGCCGATGTCATGTCTACCTGATCTGTCTCCCTGGCAAATACTGAAGCAAAGTCATTATTTAATATTTCTGCCATTTCGCTGTCACTGCCTGTGATTTTATCCTGTCCATCCCTTAGTGGCCCTATTCCCATCTCGACTTTCCTTTATTATTTATGTGCCCGCAGAATATTTTACTATTTTCTTTTACATTCTTTGATAATTTAACTTCATAGTTCCTCTTTGCCTTCCAAATTGTTTTCTTGACTTCTCTCCTAATCTCTTTGTATTCTCTCTTGTCATGCTCTCCCCTGCTGTCCATGTACTTAGTGTAGGCCTCTTTCCATACCCTCAATTTTTCCCTTATGTCTTTATTCATCCATGGTGTCTCATTAGTGTTTCGTTTGTTTCTGAGCAGAATATATTTTTCCTGCACTCTGTTGAACACCATTTTAAATGATTCCTATTGCTGTTCTCAATCATTATTTACTAATATAGTTGTCCATTTTATTTGTAGTTCTATTCTCAGGACCTCAATCTATTAGCTTGGCCTTTGTCATGCTTATGTCCTTCTCAATTATTATCGTAAAGCATATTATATTATGGTCACATCAATATTGGCTCGATGTTCCCCTATTTTTACTTGTCTTATCTGCTCTGGTTCATTCTCCATTACTAGATCCAGTAGCAAATCCTCCCTTGTTTGGCTTCTAACATACTGGGTTAGAAAGGGATCCTGTACACATTGTTGGAACTCCATTCCCTTATCTGCTTTACCTACCTCTTCTGGCCAATTAATTTTGGGGTAGTTGAAATCCCCCATGGTTATTATTCTTTGGGCTAGAAATTCATTATAGCCAAGGAATGAGTGGTGTTTAGACTAAAAATGGTTAAGTAGCACTACCTGAAAATTGCCTGGACTGCACGCAAAATTTGTTCTCACTCCTCATTAAAATGATTGCAGTCATCTAAAAACCCAAGCTCATTGGCATTACACTGAAAAGACGGACCAATATCAGGTGTAGTCTAAATGCAAATAACGATTGCCACAGGCTTTTTTCACTACTTAAAAGGGAGGTCCTTTGATGCTGCCGCACCCCATTCTCAGCATTGTTGGGTGTGCAGCTGCCTCAACAACCATAAGAAGAAGGACAAATGCTGTTGGCAGATCACCGCCCCAGGGAGAGAGCCCGGAGGTTTTCTGAGGAAGCTTTGGAGGCATTGGTTTTAGCGGTAGCAAGAAGGCGGGTGGTCCTGTACCCCCCAATTGGCAGGAGGCCCTCACCACAAGTCTGTTGGACTGTACGGAGGGAGGTGGCACACCACATCAGGGCAGCACTGTGGTCCCCAGGTCTCACACCCAGAGCAGGAGGATATTTAATGAGCCCACACGGGTGGTCAGAGTAAGTGAAGGTTTCAACACCATCTGTACCGCAAGCTGTACCACACCCCCATCGCTCACCCACCAACAATCTCTACCTAGCAAAACTCACACCAACATCTCCCACCTTACACACAATGATAGCTATTTAACTACGGCAGGCAAAAGAGTCATTAGTTATTAGAATTCATGTGATATGTATGATGTGTTTATAGATAAATTTATTAATGGTGTTTGGAATATTTTGTGGTCTCCCATATTTTACCTTTGCGCCCAGGAGGACGCTGTGATATGACATGAGATGGTATGATGGGGATATGGTGAGCAACGGGGATCTGGGGTTTCATTCATTCAAATCACAGTCTGATGAGCCGGTTAGGGACAGCCCATCCGGAAGGCCGATTGTCTCGCTGCCTCCTCCCTCCCTCCTGTTCCTCCTCCTTCTCGTCCTCTTCTGCCTCATCCTCCACCTGATCCTCCTCCTCCTCTGCCTCATCATCCTCCTGAGGTGGCCCCGCAATCCCTGCTGACAAGGACTGCGTGCTCATGATGGCCAAGTTGTGGAGCATGCAGCAGACCATGACGAAATGGGACACCCGGCCAGTACTGGAGGGCTCCTCCCGAGCGGTCAAAGCAGTGGAACCATTGCTTCAATAAGCTCTCATTATATGAGTGCTAAGTAGGAGTGGTGTGGTGGTGGGGTTGGGCAGGGGAGTCATGAGTCAGGTGGAGAACGGATAGCCCTTGTCTCCGAGCAAACATCCTCGAGCTTGATGTGGTGGCTGGAGGAGTGCTGGCATACCAGTCTGGCACAGGATGAAGGCATTGTGGCTGCTGGCAGGATAGCGGGCATTGACATTGAGGATTCGCTGTCTGTGGTCGCACACCAACAACACATTAAGTGAATGGCAGCCTTTGCAAATACAGAAGATATCAGGATTGTTATGCGGTGCCTGTAAACCCACGTGGGTGCAGTCAATGGATCCCTGCACCATGGGGAAGCCCACTATCCTGGCAAAGCCACATGTATGCTTGTCCTGCTTCTCTCTGGTGATGGGGAAGCCAATGTAGTCCCTTCTCCTGCTGTAGAGAGGCTCAGTGACCTCCCAGATGCGGTGATGAATGGTGAGCTGCGAGATGTTAGCTATGTCTCCTGCAGACTGGAAGGACCCGCTGGCGAAGATATTGGGCTCGATTTTCATTGAGCCGTGGAGTCGGGCGGGGGGTTAAAATCGCAGAAACTGGCACGGGCAGGACACCACCGCCCCCCGCCTGGTTCCCGACTCCGAGCAATTTTAACTCAGGCGTGTCTGATGGTCCCGACTCCGTCCCGCATCCAACAGGCGGGACTGGTCTTTAAGGCCCTTAATTACCACTAAATGGTCTCTATAATTCTATTTTAACAGGTCCTTGCAACTTTAACCCTCGACCCACGTAAAACACGCCTGGTGGGAATCACGAATGTGAAACCTGGCGGGAGCACTATTGGATTGCTGACTATCAACTGCAGGTCAACCATTAAAGAGGAGATTTGATCAGCCATCATTTGTAGGTGGCAGGACTTAGTGGTCTCAGGTCTGGGGCAACTTTTACAAGGCTTAACCACACCTGTGGAAGGTTGGAGCCTCACACCCATCTCCAGTGGGGCCTCCTGGGAAAACACTCTCGCCACCTTCACTCAGCGCTTCCTCAACGGAGACATATTCCAGAAGCATGGGAGCCATTTATTTCCTTCCCATCTGGGCATTAGAGGAGCTCGAACACCAGCCGCGGCAGCAGCAGAACCAGAAACAACAGCAGCACCAGCAACAGCAGCAGCAGCAGGAGCGCCAGGCTGCTGCTCACCCACCTGAGGCTGCACAGGCCAGAAGGGGCCAGTGCCTGGAAGCCCGTCGGCACAGGAGATACCCCCCAAATGGTCTACAGGCGCAGGGTCACCTATCTGAACATGTCTGAGCAGCAGTGCCAAAGGCGGCTCCGACTTTCGCAAGAGGTAGTGACGGACATCTACGCAATGCTACAGCAAGACCTGCTGCCCAGAGGACCAGGTGGACAATCATTACCAGTTGTAGGGGGTTTTGCTACTTGCTTTGTCCAGTCGGTTATGTCTCCGGCTGCCTTATCTCTGAGCGGTTCGAATCGCTCACCCCTTTGTTCTGATACCCGGACTTATTGGCAGATAGCGATATAGACCAACGAGCAGACCAGTGGTTTGGTAGAAAGAAAACCAAAATTTATTATCAGTGAAAATAAGATAACAATACTATACAAAAGGATGATATGAATGCAGTACACTTACACTTAACAGGGGAGGAGAAACGGCACATCGAGGGAAAATGGCTAAAATGACAATTCAGCAATCCCCTTAACTCCCACTCTCTACACCTAGCTAGATTATCTTGCGATGGGTCAGAAGTATAATGCTCACCGGTCTGAGATGCTGAAAGAAAAGCCTTGCCCCTTTGCCCTGTTGCCTGCCAATGTCACGTGGTCCCGCTGTTGCACAGACTTCACCGTCCAGGTAGAGATACCCCAGTAATTAAAAGTTCTCTGACAGGGCATCCTACCTCTCTGGACGGGCTCTCCTTCGATGGTCTTCTTCCTTGGTTGAGGGCACAGGAGGCGAGGCGAGAGAAAGAGAATGGCTGCTCGAGAGGCTAGTTATACCCCCCTTGGTAGCCCTTATCTCTACGTTCAATCAGCTCTTTCTTTGTATGATTTGGGTGAGCTTGTTTAAAACAAAAGGTATCGATCTTGGCCCATCGACTTGGATGGCCGGTAATCGGTTCCTGCCGGTTCTGCAACTGCTCTCCTTTGTCCAACAGGTTTTTTGATGGGGGCCAGCCCCGTCTCGATGGCCCCGCTGATTATTTTGATTGTTTGAGCAAACACCTTGATGGCCTTTATGCGTAGGTCTGATTGTAATTGGGTTTGTCCCCAATGCATATGCAAAAGTCTTGTCTGGTTTCGTGATCTCCTTGCTGCAGACATTGAAATACGCAAGCTGTTAGCTTGCCAGGGTCCGAATTGAAACTGACAAGCTTTCGGTCACGAGGTCTGACCGCAGCCATTTTGTTGTGCCCTGGATTTTAAAACTCAGTCCAGCCAGGGTCTCTTTTAATTAAATAATCTTCGGGGGAGGGGGGAACTGCCTGAATTTTGTGAAACTTACACAGTGGCCGTCAAAGTCACCACCGCACTCAACATTTTTGCCTCAGGCTCATTCCAGGGATCAGCAGCAGATATCAGCGGCATCTCCCAGGCGGCCGCACACACTTGCATCACGCAGGTAACCGATGCCCTCTTTGCCCTCGCACACAATCATATCCATTTCACCAAGGATCGAGCAAGTGTCACGGGCGCGAGCGGTTGGACTAGTTCATCTGGCAGGCTTTCCAAGGGTGCAGGTCATCGTTGACTGCACACATGTGGCTCTTAGGGCACCCCATCTCAATCCAGGTATTTTTGTCAACCACAAGGGCTTCCACTCCCTCAACGTTCAGCTGGTGTGTGACCACAAGAAGGAGATTTTGCATGTTTGTGCCATGTACCCTGGCAGTTGCTATGACTCCTTCATACTGCGCCAGTCTAGTGTGCCTCCACTATTCAGTCTGCCAGACCAACTTAACGGATGGCTACTTGGAAACAAGGGTTATCCCCTGAGAACGTGGCTAATGACGCCGTTGAGGAGGCCAGCCAACGAAGCTAAGGAATGGTACAACTCCAGCCACATGTCAACCAGATCCATAATCGCGCAATCCATCGGTTTGTTGAAGATGCGCTTCAGATGCCTGGATAGATCAGGTGGAGCCCTGCAGTACTCAGCAGCCAGGGTCTCCAATATTGTCGTGGTTTGCTGTGCACTTCACAACATGGCACAGCGTCGTGGCTTGCAGATTCCTGAGGAACAAGTGGCTCCTCACATATCCTCCTCAGATGAGGAGGAGGAGGAGGAGGAGGAGGAGGAATTGTGCGAAAACGAGCATCCTGTAGGGGCGCACCAACCAGTGGCAGCATTACGCGAGAACATTGCTGCCCGGGATGCAAGGAACGCACTCATCCTGGCCAGATTTGCTTAGCCGAGTCAATCAAACACTTTTGCCTCACAGCTTCTTACCAGAGCTTTGACAATGTCCAAGAACCAGAGGATTCCTAGCACTCTGACCACCATACTGACAGTTGCAAGTATTTCTAAGGCCTCAATGTGGAAGCCCCAATAGTGAAATGACAGATGCCACAACTGCAACATTTGCCATTGGAATTTTTATGCACAATTACGACGTGATGGCATTTTTCCACTAAACACAAAATTCCACCCAAGTGACTACCCTTGTGACTACTTGTGCTCTATCTTCCTCTTACGCGTGCTCCTACATAGTGCTTCCCCAGTGGCTTCAGCAGATGTGGAGGCCCCTTGCTCACTTTCCTGCTGCTCCTGTCTTGACACCTTTGGTGGGCGTCCTCTGGGGTTGCGAGACTGTGAGGGCTCGTCAACAGTCTGCTGCTCCTGCGGCTGTGCAGGGGTTGCGACGTCTATCTCACTTGGATGTGGACTCTGGTGGGGCTCTGACCGAGGGCTCTGCAGTGGCATGGAAGTGTGAGCGCTTAGAGAGGAACCCCCACTTCCTTGAGATCTGCCACCAACCTCCCTCTCATGGGTCAGGCCCCCTCCGCGCCTGCAAGTGGCTGGAGAGCACCTTGCAGCACATCAGGGGACCCGTATCTGCAATGGCAGTCCTACTCAGAAGGACTTCCATAAAGGTCTGGTTTCTCTGTTCAATAGATGCCCATCGCTCCACAAGGTATGTCATTCTATTCTGAACAATGACCATGTTTTCCATACCCTGGCGACTAAGCTCCTCCATGGTCGTAGCCCTCCTCTCCTCTACCGTAGCCATCCTCTCCTGTATGGTAGCCAGCCTTACCACGGAGATAGTACAGGAAACTTTTTTTTATCCGGCACCGACGGGACCGACGTGGTGCCGGTTCATCAAAAATTCCGGATAACCGAAAGCTATAGTAAAAGATACGGAGCTGAGAGCTCCGTATAAAGCAACAAACCCTGTTGCTTAGCAACAGGTTCAGAACAATGGCCACAAGTTCCAAGCGTCTCTGCAGCTTAGCAACAGCTGCAGCCACACCCTTGCACAGCAACAGATCGAGGAAGGCAAGTAATAAAACTCACCTGAACCTACTCCTGAATTTTGCCGGTTAACCGAGATTTCCGGTTATTTAGGTGCCGGTAAATCGAAAGTTTCCTGTAATCGTTTCCACGGAGGTAGCCATCCTTTCTGTGTTGATGCGTTAATGCGCCAATGACTCCACAAAGGCTCTGCTCATGTTCGCTATGGACTCCTTCATTCGCTCGACACTTGCAGCGACCCTAGAGACAAAGCCTGCCAGAGCCTTCTGCATCTGTGCCTGGAGTTCCATCACCTCTGATCTTATGGATGGACCCAGAGGCAGAGGGTTGAGATGCTGCTGAGCTGAGCTGGCAGAGTCCTGCGCCCTCCGACTAGGACTCTCCACTGCTGTTCCTGTCTCCACAATCTGCTGATGCTCACTTGTGAGCTGTGATACACCAGGTGACAACACTACTCTATGTCCCGAAGGTCCCACCGAGGTGTGAGTGCCTGCACTGTTGCTGGGTGCACAGATATCTGGTGACGCTGCACCCTCAGAGGTTGCAGCTTCTTCTGAGGAGTCTGGCTGCTCAGTCTCTTCTTCCTGGCTAGGGGGGACGGATGCTTGTGATGCTCCTGTGGGGGAGTAAAGGAAAGAGTCAGAGATGTGATGCAAAGGCTACATGCACATAGCTTTTTGCAGATGCTCATAAGTCCATCTGTTACAGCTTCACAATCATTGTCAGTGACTCATGCAATGTCAAAGAGAGAGATGGGAAACTTTTCTGTCACCAGCTTGCTGTGTTGCACCCGTCTGTCCATCCCCCACACGCGAATCATCCTCAATGCCCATGATATCCAGGACGGCCTCCTCCCAGGGGGTCAGGTGGGCTATTGAGGGTGGACCTCCTCCTGCTTTGGCTCGCTGTCTTTTGTTGTGAGCTCTCTTTTCCTGCAATGAGGGAGACAAGTGGAGGTTGAGTGAGAATGAAGGAGTGAGTGTAGAGATTGCATAGCATAGATACTTAGAAGGAGACAAAGGTGGAGTGAGGTTGCAAGACCAAGGGCCCTCCCTGTGTGTTGTCAGTTGTTCAAAGCATCAGAGTGATAGGGAGTGTGAGGGCTGCATGGTGGAATAGTTATGTGAATGTGAGCATATAGATAGAGGGAATGGGTAAGGGTGCATGGCTATCAGTGTCAAGTAGGATGTGGAGGAAGAGATTGCTAAAGCTGAGTGCTGGTGAGGAAAGGCAATGGGGATCAGATTGAGGGTGATGGGAAATTCATACTCACTTTTCCAGTGCGCTGAAGGTCATGAAATCTTTTCCTGCACTGTATCCAGGTTCTGCGGGTGACCCAAGGAGTTGACCTCCTCAGCCACCTGTTAAATCTGTGAGTTGTTCAAGTAATTAATACTGAGACTTAATCAGTAACAATAAAACAGGTCTTTACTGGTTGGAGGTAGGGACTATATGTAGGTCTTTACTTCATGCCCACAGGCGGGAACTGAGGGGGATCAGTACCCACAGTACTATTTATACCCCTATGGCCAGGAGTGGTACTGCGTATCACTACGCCCAACAAGTAGTGCAGTCCTGTCCATAGGTTCAAAGTAGCACACATATTACATACACAACATTCCTCCCTTCCTAGCTTTACAGTCATCTCCCCATTTAACATAACGTAATAACATATATACATATATAACTTCAGGTTTACATAACAGAATAACATAGATACATAGATAACTTCATGTCAAAACAGATCACAGATTCAGTCTCTGCGGAAAACAGTTCACAGATTCAATCTCTGTGGTGGAGTCGGTTCACGTTGCTGGAGTGACTCATTCAATAGTCCTTCCATGGATTTAACAGTTTGAACTTCCGAACTGAATTGGCTCCGTTCGGAGGGACCACGTGTGTGATCTGGTAGAGGTAATAATGGTTCAGATGGGTCATCTTCTGTTTCGACTTTTCCTTTTCTGCTTCTTGGAGACTCTCTGGGCTCCACTGTCAGCTGCCAGCTGCATGCGCAGTTCCTCCTTCTCTCCCTCCTTTTTCCGTAGTAGAGCCACCTTCTCCCGATGTTCCGTAGACTTTCGGTGCTCCTCCATGATTTCTGTATGGTGGGAGTTGAAGTTACAAGTTGGGCAGGACAGGACATAGTAATATTCGGTGTCGTCCTGATCTAGGCCAGCGAGAGGGTCTTCTATTTCCTCCATACCCAGCTGGGCGTTAGCCAGCTTTTGTTCCAAGTCCAGACATCTTTCCTGAAGAGACTTCTTCATGCGTACCTCTTCATCCAGCTTTTTCTGGGCTTTCAGCAAGTCGTTTACTAATGACCTCATTTGAGATTTTACTACTTCAACTTCTTTTGGAGATTGATTGATCGGACTATTCAATCCCTCTACCGGAGCAGCTGTTTCAGCGGTCTGTTGTTCTACGTTGACATGAGTCAGCGTACTTTTGGCATCCAAGGGCTGCTCTGTTGCAGTCATCTCAGTCTGTGTTGCCACCTCAGCTCTTCCAATAACCTTTGAGAGCTCCGAACCCCTTTCGTTTGAATATTGAAGTTCGTGTTCAAGTTTTTCCCATTTCAGAGTCCTGTCCTTCAGCATATGCAGGAGTTGGCTGACCGTTAACTCTTCTGACATCAGACGTTTTGTGTGCTCCTGCTCTATTTTCTCCATCAGCTGCTTCTGTTGTCTTTCCAGATTCTCCAACTCTATATCAAAGAACTCTTTCGTTGCATTCAACTCTTGCTCACAACGGCGAAGCATTTGTTCTAATTGCTGTTGTAGTTTGAAATGGAGTTGAGTTCGAGCCCGGTGTCCCTCAGAAATGGGCACATCAGTAGACTTGCCAGACTCAGAATCCACAGTTAAACTATGTTGTTGTTGCTCAGTGGAATTCTGTGCTGAAACTTTGTCTTTTGCACCTGAGTTGGGCTTACCATCATCCGTTCCAGAGTCTGGGCCGACTATCTTCACCGAGTTCTCACTCGTTATTGTTTGTAGGAAATGCCAGTCCATATTCATTTTCCTAATCCACTCCCGTCCTAGTAGTGGAGAACCTCCTTCAGATATCACATATAAGTCCATTATTTGACTGTCTTCGCCCTTGTGGACCACTGCAACCTCTATTTTCCCGATGGGGTACACTCTTTGCCCCGTGTATGTTTTCAATATAATCCCCGTATCCTGTAGGGGAATATGTTGGAATAACTTTCCGTAATCTTTCTTATTTATGACCGTCAATGCCGATCCAGTGTCCAATTCCAGTTTTACTTGGACTCCTTCTATCTGAAGAGTGACCCAAATTGTCTGGAGGTCTGCACCCTTACCAGCGTTGAGTACTCTTAAGCTAGCCAGTTCATTACAGCTTAAGCTAGCCAGTTCATTACTGCTAGCGTCTGAATCGGACTCCTGTTCGGTCACCTTGTGTACCTTTGCGTATTTTCCTTGCGGTGACTTCTTGTTGCTGGTCTTCTTCCCTGACCTGCATACTCTAGCTATATGTCCAAGCCTACCACAAGTTCTACATTCTTGGTTTTTAAACCAACACTGGTTCTGATCATGCGTTGTCTTTCCACAACGATAACATTTGCCAGAACTCACACCCAATTTGTGTGCACTGAGCTCCGGTGACCGTAGCTGCATTACTGCCGTGCCTCTCGCTGCGGCTTCGTGTGCTGCTGCCATAGTGACCGCCTTCTCAAGCGTCAGCTCATTCTCCTCGAGCAGTCGCTTTTGTGTATCCTGTTTAAATAAACCACACACAAATTTGTCTCGAAGTGCCTCTGTCAGTCCCGTTCCAAACTGGCAATATTTCGCTAATTTACGCAATTCCAGCAAATAATCAGCATTGCTTTCATGCTGTAGCTGCCTTCTGTCATAAAATTTAAATCGTTCCGCTAGCATCAGCGGCGTGGGGTTTAGATGATCTTTCAGGACAGTAACAATCTCATCGAACGTCTTATCCGCCGGTTCATCTGGTGATAACAGGTGTTTCAATTGCCCGTATGTCTTCGCACCCATTAAATTTAATAATGTTAGAGCTTTATCTTGGTCACGAATTTTATTGGCCTTACAATAATTTTTTACTCTTTCAACATATATGGCCCAATCTTCGAGGTCACTATCAAAGGTGCTAATATTCCCATGTTTAGGCATTGTAGATTTGCAATTTCTCAGATTTTTTTTAATTTTTTTACTGCTATCCAAGATGGCAGCTTCCCGCTCTTGCCGTCGTCCTCCGCCCACAAAATGGCGGTTTTCCCACGCTTGGCGGTCTTCACCCGTCCCCCAACGCCGTCTCCCTTCAGCCCCCGAGTGCGGCCCTTATCTTCGCCGCGATCGCCCGAGTGCGGCCCTTATCAGCGGATGCGATCGCTGGATCGCGAAGCGGCTCTCGGCTCTTATCAGGAGATGCGATCGCTCTGTTGAAACGCCTCCCGCTCGAAGCGGCTCTCGCGCCCTATTCCTCCAGCTCCCCCAGCCCCGTTCGTGTGGCCAACGCGGTCGACTGCCTGTCGCGTCGCTGCCCGGCTCAGACAACGGCTTACCCACCACCAAGCTGGAGAAGAAGCTGACGGTCGCCGATGGAGGCTCCGAGGTCAGGATGTCTTCCAGTGGGGTGGAGAGGGTGGAAACCTCTCTGCAACGTCCTGGCTGTGGACGAAGCTGCCGTGGAGTGACTGCCGCAGGGTCCGAATCAGACTCGTCGCCAGTGTTAAATCTGTGAGTTGTTCAAGTAATTAATACTGAGACTTAATCAGTAACAATAAAACAGGTCTTTACTGGTTGGAGGTAGGGACTATATGTAGGTCTTTACTTCATGCCCACAGGCGGGAACTGAGGGGGATCAGTACCCACAGTACTATTTATACCCCTATGGCCAGGAGTGGTACTGCGTATCACTACGCCCAACAAGTAGTGCAGTCCTGTCCATAGGTTCAAAGTAGCACACATATTACATACACAACACCACCTGCATCCACACCGACTTGGTCTGAGTGGGAGGCCTCTTTCTCCCTGGTGAAAGGAACAGGACCTCCCTGTTGGCCCTAGCCCCATCGACTAATGCCTGCAGTGCCGCCTCGTCAAAGCGAGGAGCTGCTCTTCCCCTCCCGCTTGTCATCTTTCCTGCTGGTCCCCCGACACCAAATGGAGGAAGCTTGGAAGCCTGCAGAAGAAGCACGGCTTGCTGTGGACGTTAAATGCAGCAGCAATGATGACGTCATCGGAGGGGACTTTCAGTCATGAAAAACCCTTTGCAAAGGCTTCCCACACATTGGAAATCAATTGGCCAATTGCGTTAAAATTGCATCAATCTCCCACATCCATTTAGATTCATGTGGCAAACACGAAATTCGGATAACACGACAACAGCCCGCACCTGAGTTAAAATCGAGCCCTCTGTTTCTCTCTCCACAGATGCTGCCTGGCCTGCTGAGTATTTCCAGCATTTTTTGTTGTTAGTTCAGATTTCCAGCAGCCGCAGTATTTTGCTATTATTATATTAATGTTTTAGCGATGTTGGCTGAGGGATAAATATATGCCAGGACACTGGGGAGAACTGCCCTGCTCTTCTTCGAAATTCTACCATGGGATATTTTGCGTTTACCTGAGAGGGCTGACCTCGTCAATTTCAAAGTGGAATACATAACAAGAGTGGAAAGAAGTTCGAGCGGCAATCTGCAGCACTAAATAGATCTTGAAGAGAGAGCTGGTGCAGAGTGGGGATAGAGGACAGAGCGATGGAGCCAACACCAGGCAGTGCTGGTTCAATCACAACTCATTACAATGCTTTCTGAAGCAAAATGACCTCAAGAGAATTAGAAAGAAAACAACTTCAATCATCCTGTCGTCCTGTATCAGAAACTGCTCCACTATTTTACGTGCAACACTTCAGTTTCTGAAGGGAAAGAATTGCTCTGCATGTGACAGAATTGGAAATCCAGCTCTTTGTAAATGGGTTTCTAATTCAGTTAAGCAGAATGCGCAGAGGAAAAGTCTTTCCCCTTTAATTGCGACTTTATAGTTAAGAAAATCCTGGCTGCTTAAACTCGGGCCTTCTGTCGCAGGCCTACCAGGCCTGCACGGGGGCCTGGCCTGCTCTGGACAGTAAAACCGAGGGGGTGAAATTCCTTGGAGTTGCCATCTGCCCGGCCACGTTACTTGGGCCAAAAGGGTGACGGAAACCTTGCATCTGCGAAGTAACGCTTGGCGGAAAAGGGAGCCTGTCCAAGGAATTTCCCCCAGGCCTAAGTGTGAGGCTTTTCTGCTTTTAGTAAATCATAGGAACAGGAGCAGGCCATTCATCCCCTCGAGCCCGTTCTGCCATTCAATTAGATCATGGTTGATCTGTATCTTAACTCAATCTATCTGTCTTGGCTCCATGACCCTTCATACCCTTACCCAATAAAAACCTATCAATCTCAGTTTTGAAGTTTTCAATTGAGCCAGCCTCAATAGCTTTTTTGGGGAGAGAGTTCCAGATTTCCACTACCCTTTGTGTGAAGAAGTGCTTCCTGATCGGCCTAACTCTAATTTAAAGGTTCTGTCCCTGTGTTCTGGACTCCCCCACCAGAGGAAATAGTTTCTCTCTATCTCTACCCTATAAATTTCTTTAATCATCTTAAACATCTCAATCAGATCACCCATTAATCTTCTGTACTCAAGGGAATACAAGCCCTGTTTATGCAACCTGTCCTCCTAATTTAACCCTTTTAGCCCCGGTATCATTCTGGTGAATCTGCGCTGCACCCCCTCCAAGGCCAATATATCCTTCCTGAGGTGCGGTGCCCAGAACTGAACGCAGTGCTCCAGATAGAGTCTAACCAGAGCTCTGTACACCTGTAACATAACTTCCACCCCTTTGTATTCCAGCCGTCGAGTTAAAGCCTAACATTCCATTCGTCTTTTTAGTTATTTTTTGTACCTGACCACTAGCTTTTAGTGATTTCTGAACTTGTACCCCTAAATCTCTCTGCTCATCCACAGTTCCGAGCATCTAACCAGTTAGAAGCTCAAAGAATAGTTCAAAGAACAGCAAGCAGTAGACAACAAATCTTTTTTATAGTAACTGCAGGGAAATCTTAACTGTGACTTTACTACCAGAGAAAGCCTGATGCGCCTCAATAACTTCAAGGCTCAAAGTTAACTGGATAAAACAAGGCTTTTATTAGCAAAGAAAGATGCCTGTGTCTTCACCTAGCATTCTGCTGTTCTGCTGCAAGACAAGCCTGGGCTTGTCTTAAGTAGGGCCAGGTATGGGCGGAGCCGACACACCCAATGGGGAGAAAGGGGGCGGTGCACTATATACAATACAAGGTAAAACACAGGAGCAGGCAATACAAACACAGGAGCAGGCAATACAATATATGTAGTTAAATACAGAGTCTGATGAATGACATATTTCATCACATTCACCCCTTCTACAGATTTAGTCTGTCCGGGGGTGTGATAGTCCTCTGTGACCGACGTAACGGTTGCGGTGCTGCGGGTGCCGGCTGGGTGTCCCAGGTGACCTCCTGGGTCTCTGCCGGGGGTGCCACTGGGGTTGTTGAAGGAGTAGGTGGTGGGGGTACCGTTGGCTGGTGTTCTTCCGGGGGTGATGAAAGAATAGTGGGTGGAGTGGGTGGGTAATAGTTGTTGTGGTTGTTGTCGTTGTTGCTGTTGTTGTTGTAGTCGTTGTCGTTGTTGCTGTTGTTACCGGCTGGGGCGAGGTCTTTTATGGACACAGTGTCCTCCCGTCCGTCGGCGTGCCGGACATATGCATATTGTGGGTTGGCGTGGAGCAGGTGCACTGGCTCCACGAGAGGGTCCGTCTTGTGGCCCCTCACATGCTTCCGCAAAAGTACCGGACCTGGGGTGGAGAGCCATGACGGTATCAATACGCCTGAGGTGGATTTCCGGGGAAACACAAACATTAGCTCATGAGGCGTGGCATTAGTGGCGGTACACAATAGTGACCGTATTGAGTGGAGCACATCTGGGAGGACTTCCTGCCAGTGGGAGATAGGGAGGCCCTTGGTCCTTAGAGTTAGAGTGACTGCCCTCCATACTGGCCCGTTCTCTCGCTCCACCTGACCGTTACCCCGGGGGTTGTAGCTGGTGGTATGGCTCGTGGCAATCCCCTTGGACAGCATGTACTGGCGTAGCTCTTCACTCATGAAGGACGCCCCCCTATCCGTGTGGATATAGCTTGGCATACCGAACAGGCAGAACAGGCTGTTGAGGCATTTAATGACCATGGCGCTGGTCATGTCTGGGTAGGGGAAGGCGAATGGGAAACGGGAGTATTCGTCCACAATGTTCAGGAAGTAAACATTGCGGTCGACGGACGGGAGGGGGCCCTTGAAATCTAAGCTAAGCCGCTCAAAGGGCCGTGTAGCTTTGATTAGGTGGGCTCTATCAGGGCGGTAGAACCGAGGCTTGCACTCAGCGCAAGTGCGGCAGTTCCTGGTCAGAGACCGAACTTCCTCAATCGAGTAGGGTAAGTTGCGGGACTTTATGAAGTGGAACAGCCGTGTGACCCCTGGGTGGCAGAGGTCATTGTGGAGGGTCTGTAGCCGATCCCCGGTGGCGTTGGCACACATCCCTCGTGAGAGGGCGTCGGGGGATTCGTTAAGGGCCCCCGGCCGGTATATGATGTCGTACTCGAAGGTGGAGAGCTCGATCTGCCACCTAAGAATCTTATCATTTTTAATCTTCCCCCTCTGTTTATTATTGAACATAAACGCTACCGACCGCTGGTCGGTAAGTAGGGTGAAGCGTTTGCTGGCTAGGTAGTGCCGCCAGTGGCGCACTGCCTCCACGATGGCTTGGGCCTCCTTTTCCACGGAGGAGTGTCTGATCTCGGGCCCCTGGAGGGTCCTCGAGAAGAAAGCTACGGGCCACCCCACCTGGTTGAGGGTGGCCGCCAAGGCAAAGTCAGACGCATCACTTGAAAGGGAGTGTTCTCGTCCACTGCCTGTAGCGTGGCCCACTCAATATCCTGCTTAATGCTTTTGAAGGCAGCATGGGCCTCAGCAGAGAGCGGGAAAGAGGATGCTTTCAAGAGGGGGCGGGCTTTATCGGAGTAGTTAGGGACCCATTGGGCATAATACGAGAATAACCCCAGGCACCTTTTCAGGGCTTTGGGAGTGTTGGGCAGGGGCAGCTCCCGTAGGGGGCGCAATCGGTCAGGGTCTGGTCCGATTTCCCCATTCTCCACCACGCTGCCTAGTATGCAGAGGCACATGGTGTTGAAAACGCACTTGTCCTCGTTGTAAGTGAGGTTGAGTTTTTGTGTGGTTTTCAGAAACCTCGCGAGGTTTGAGTCGTGGTCCTGCTGGTTGTGGCCACAGATGGTGATGTTGTCGAGATAGGGGAAGGTTGCCTGCAAGTGGTGGTCATCGACCATGCGGTCCATCTCCTTCTGAAAGACCGAGACCCCATTCGTCACCCCAAAGGGGACTCTGAGGAACTGGCAGAGGCGTCCGTTTGCCTTGAAGGCGGTGTACGAACGGTCCTCTGGTCTGATAGGGAGCTGGTGGTACGCTGACTTGAGGTCGATAGTGGAGAACACCCGGTATTGTGCAATTTGGTTCACCATCTCGGATATGCGGGGTAGCGGGTAGGCGTCTAGTTGGGTATAGATGTTGACTGTTTGACTATAGTCAACCACCATCCGCTTCTTCTCGCTACCCCTCACCATCACCACTTGGGCGCGCCACGGGCTGTTGCTGCGTTCAATAATGCGCTCCCTCAGGAGCCTGTCTACCTCGGTCGCGATAAACCGCCTGTCCTCCCAGCTGTACCTCCTGCTTTTGGTCACTATTGGCCGGCAGTTAGGGGTAAGGTTCGCGAATAGCGAAGGCGGCTTTACCTTCAGGGTAGCCAGGCCGCACACTGTGAGGGGCGGCTGGGACCCACCGAAATTGAACGTGATGCTTTGGTGGTGGCACTGAAAATCCAGGCCCAAGATCACGCTCACACATAAATCCTTCATAATTAACAGTTAAAAATTATTATATACAGTGCCTTTAACGGACAATCGTACCGCGCAGTAACCCGCAATAGTCGATGTCTTGGTTTTGTCGGCCATAGAGGTCGTGCCCTGAGTAGGGACTATAGTTAGAGAGAGTCGTTGTACCAGACCAGGGTGAATGAAGCTCTCCGTGCTCCCGCTGTCAATTAAACATTTAACCTTGCACCCGTTTACCTCGATGTCCACCATCGATTTGGATAGTGGGTGCGGTCTGGACTGGTCCACTGTGATCGACGCCACTGTAGGGCCCTGATCGGGACAAGATGGTGGGCCACACGAGGCCGGGTAAGATGGCGTCCACGATGTCTGCTCGCGAGATGGCGGACCCCACGAGGTTGGACAAGATGGCATCCAAGATGGCCGCTCCCACGGCGCGCACGCGGCGGTGGCGGGTTTGCCTGCGGGGTTCCCTCTGCACACCTTCCCAAAGTGCCCCTTCTTACCGCACTTACAGCAGGTGGTGCCTTTCGCCGGGCACAGGTTCCTGGTGTGCTTCGGCTGCCCGCAGAAGTAGCATTTGGGGCCCCGATGCGTCGCGGCGGTCGTAGGGCTTCTGGGGGGAGAGCAGGGCCCCGACGGTGTTGGGCTACCGGGTGGGGAAGATGTCTTCCAACATGGCGGCACCCTTGGTGCGTACGAGGCGGTGTGGGCCGCGCGGCCTGAAGAGTAGGAGTCAGAGTTCTTCTGAGCCACATCCAGCGATCGCGCTGTGTCCACAGTCTGTGTCAGATCTCGACCCGTTTTCTCTAGCAGTCTCTGCCGGATGTAATTAGAGCTAAGGCCTGCGATAAAGGCATCCCGAATAAGCTCGTCTGTGTATACCGTGGCCTTCACGTCTTTGCATTTGCAGTCTTTGCCAAGCACTTTTAGGGTGACTAGAAAGTCCTCTAGCGACTCTCCGGGTCGCTGTGTGCAGGTAGCAAGCAGATGCCTCACAGAAATACCACGCTATAGGTCTGTGTGCTCCCATTCCCACGATGCTCCAAATGTGCCCCTGCACAGGCTCTCCATTCTTACTGTCTCCTTACTGCACTGTCCCCATCTCTAACTCATCTGTTCCCAGGATTGCAAAACTGGCACTCCTGACCGCTTTCCAATCTTCCTCCCCTCACCCCACCCCTTACAATCTTCAGGCTTTTAAAACAGAAACTTGGGGTCAACTCGGCAACACCTTGGCCACGAGGATCCGCAGGGCTGTCGCCAGTCTTTTTCTTTAATCATTCTCAGGATGTGGGCATCGCTGGCAAGGCCAGCATTTATTGCCCATCCCTAATTGCCCTTGAGAAGGCGGTGGTGAGCCACCTTCTTGAACTGGTGCAGTCCGTGTGGTGAAGGTACTCCCACAGTGTTATTAGGGAGGGAGTTCCAGGATTTTGACCCAGCAACAATGAAAGATCGGCAATATCTTTCCAAGTCAGTGGTGGTGTGTGACTTGGAGGGGAACTTGGAGGTGGTGGTGTTCCCATGCGCCTGCTGCCCTTGTCCTTCTAATGGTGGAGGTCATGGGTTTGGGAGGTGCTGCCAAAGAAGCGAGTTGCTGCAGTGCGTCTTGGTCAGGCCATAATTCAGCAGGAGACTGGTGAAAACGCGAAACAAACAGAATAAGTGGCCATTTTTACCGGGCCCAATGTTCCCTCTAAGCTGCGCGGCCGCATAGCAATCTGCAAGGTTCCGCGCAGGCTGCTCACTGGCTTCTCCATTGTAAATACCGCACATGCGCAGAAATTTAAAGGGACCGCGCATTAAAATAAGCAGGCTGTGCAGAACAAAACTCAGCTCACAGGGGACATTCACAGGGACCATTATAAAATAATTTTAAAACAATACTATTTGGCTCCTCTTCAGAGATCCTGGTCTCAGTCATTGTCTGGACACCCAGGTGGGCTCCATTTCCACCAAGGAACCGTTAGGCCTCAGTGAGACCAGGGACACCCAATAGAGGAATTATGGCGGAAGTTCTTCTGAAGGATTGAAGATTTTCAACACCCATGGGTTCAAGTCCCACTCCAGAGACTTGAGCACATAATCTAGGCTGACACACCCACTGCAGTACTGAGGGAGTGCTGCACTGTCGGAGGTGCTGTCTTTTGGATGAGACGTTAAACCGAGGCACTGTCTGCCCTCTCAGGTGGACGTAAAAGATCCCGTGGGACTATTTCGAAGAAGAGCAGGGGAGTTCTCCCCGGTGTCCTGGCCACTATTTATCTCTCAGTCAACATCATGATTATCTGGTCATTTATTGCCTTGCTGATTGTGAGACATTATAGTGTGTAAATTGACTGCCATGTTTCCTACATTACTTTACTACATTTTAATCAGCACCTGAGAAGGTAAGCTGCCTTCTTCTTCAACTACTATGCATCGGGAGGGCGGGGAGCACCATGGGAGTGGCCCCAAGTATTTAAACAGCAGCACAGCAGAGCAGCAGCAGTGTCGAGAAAGCGCAAAAACAAACTCTGAGTAAATTTGCAAAAATGACGTCACAGTCGACGGAGAGGAGGAGCCCGTGAAAACAAGTGACATCACGGCGAGCACAGGGGAGGAGCTCTGAGGGTGAGTAAATCGGGTGAGTAAACAGTAAGTGATTTGTTTTTTTAACAAAAGCAGCCTGACTAATTTTAATTTAGGGAGTCAATAAACAAATAAATAAAAAAGACTAGAGATGGCAGGGGAGGCTGTGTGTCGGGACTGTAGTATGTGGCAGTTTATGGACAGCGAGACTGTCCCAGATTCCCACATCTGCAGGAAATGTCTCTGCCTTCAGTCACTCCGGCTCAGAGTCATTGAGCTGGAGTGCAAGTTAGAGACACTCCGAAACATAAGGGAAGGGGAGGAATTTCTGGAGAGTACCACCCCAGAGGAAAGCACAGGACTCAGGCAGGGAAGGGTATGGCTGTCAGGGAACTGAGTAGCAAGGACTTAGGAGAGGTTGAGAAGGAAGTCCCGCAGACACTGGTCCTGTCAAACAGGAACGATGTACTCACTAACTGTGAGGACAAGGAGAAAAACTGCGGGGAGGATAACCACAATGCAGACCAAGGCACCATGGCTTAGAAGGCTGTCCAAGGCAGGGAAGAAATGTGGTAGTGATAGGGGATTCTATAATTAGGGGGCTAGATAGCATTCTCTGCAGCCACAAGCGAGGATCCCTAAGGGTATCTTGCCAGAGTAAGGGATATCTCAAGGGGGCTGGAGAGGAATCTGGAAAGGGAGAGGCAAAATCAAGTTGTCGTGGTCCATGGCGGAACAAACGACATAGGTAGTAACAGGGAGGAGGTCCTGCTGAAAGAGTATCAGGAGTTAGTAGCTAAATTAAAAAGCAGGACTTCAAGGGTAATAATCACTGGGTTATTACCCGAGCCATGTGCACATTGGCATAGAAACAAACAGATCAGGAGAATTAACACGTGGCTAAAGGGCTGGTGTGGGAAAAAGGGGTTCCTTTTCATGGGACCAGTACTGGGACAGGAAGAAGCTATACCGATGGGACGGGCTCCACCTGAACTGGAATGGGATCAGTGTCGTAATACAAAGGGTAAATAGGGAGATGGCAAAGGCTTTAAATTAGTAAGATGGGGGGAGATATCTATAACAAATAAAAAAAGCCTAAATATAAACAGAACAGGAAAGGAGGACATAGGATAGACTAAACCAAGGGAGGACATTGATGGCCAGGGAATAAATAGAGTTTTAGAACAGGAGTGTACAAAACATGGTTTAAAATAAAGTGAGAGCAACTGCTATTAAAATGAATTAAACTGTCTGTACAGCAATGCACACCATGTCCATAATAGAACAGGGGAACTGGAGACAATAATACATTGCGAGGAACCAGATATCATAGGGATTACTGAGACATGGCTACAGAAAAATCACTTTTTCTGATTGGATATTAAACATTGAAGGGTATAACATATTTAGAAAAGATAGAGAGGGATAAGGGGGTGGTGGATTGGCTATACTTGATAGAGGTAACCTAATGGCAGTGGGAAAGCGTGCCATGCCATCTGTAAGACACAAATTGAATACACCTGGATAGAAATAAAAGATAATAAAGGATCAATCACACTAATAGGGGTAGTCTACAGACCACCTAATAGTGGAAGGGAGGTGGAGGAAGAAATATGCAAACAAATTAGGGAAATTAGTAAAAAAAAATAAAAGGAGAGAACTTTGCGTTAGATGGCACTAAAATGCAATTGACAGCTGCAACAACAGCTGATGCCGGTTCCAGCGCCACATGCCATAATGGTGTTGCCAGTAGCACTGCTGGTAACCTCAATTGCCAGGGAGCTCGTCATGATGGAGATCGTGACGTCAGTGAGTGTGCAATGCTCACTGAATGCCCGATCTCCCAACTTCATTTTAGCCAATATACTTACCAGCTGAAGAAAGTAACGACAGCTTCAGGTGGCTTGCAGCAGCAGGAAGCCGGCTCCAGTGACGCTATTTAAAGGGATCCTCAGCAATCACTCGCACCTGTCAGGGTTTTGCAGTTTGAGTGGCTGTGTGCTACTTCATGGTACTGCAAGAGATTTCCTTAGACATTTCAAGGTTCTTTGGTATCAGGGAGTGTTCTGGCAAGTACAAAACTCTCATTATTTTGGACACAACACTTGCTAAAAGTCATGGGGGCTGTACTAGCAGTCGACCTCACCCTCCAGAATCTACGGCGGAGGAAGCATGGCAGTGAGAAAGATGGGAACATGTGCACAGAGGGAGGAGGAGGGCCATCAAGGTTCTCAACAGGAGGCCTTACCAACCTAGAATCTTCCAACATCACTTCTCCTACCTCCACTTAAGCGAGGAGCAGTGTATTAGGAGGCTTCGCTTCACCAAAGAGATGGTCACAGAACGCTGCCAGCTCCTGCAACCAGACCTCCAGCCTCAGATCAGGGCAACCACGGCTCTCCCAGTGGCAGTCAAGGTCACCGTGTCGCTCAAAGGGCTCGATTTTAACTCAGGTGCGAGCTGTTGTCGTGTTATCCGAATTTCGTGTTTCCCACACGAATCTAAATGGATGTGGGAGATTGATGCAATTTTAACTCAATTGGCCAATTGATTTCCAACGTGTGGGAAGCCTTTGCAAATGGGTTTTTCATGACTGAAAGTCCCCTCCGATGACATCATCATTGCTGCTGCATTTAAGGTCCTTCTTCTGCAGACTGCCAAGCTTCTTGACTGTGCAGTGTGAGGGGGCTGCAGCAAAAATGACAAGCGGGAAGGCAAGTTCAGCTCCTCGCTTTGACAAGGCGGCCCTGCAGGCATTAGTCGATGGGTCTAGGGTCAACAATCATTATCAGTGACTCATGCAATGTCAAAGAGAGAGATGGGAAACTTTTTTGTCACCAGCTTGCTGTGTTGCACCCGTCTGTCCGTCCCGCATGTGCGAATCATCCTCAATGCCCATGATTTCCAGGACGGCCTCCTCCCAGGGGGTCAGGTGGGCTATTGAGGGTGGACCTCCTCCTGTCCTGGCTCGCTCTCTTTTGTTGTGAGCCCTCTTTTCCTGCAATGAGGGAGACAAGTGGAGGTTGAGTGAGAATGAAGGAGCGAGTGTAGAGATTGCATAGCATAGATACTTAGAAGGAGACAAAGGTGGAGTGAGGTTGCAAGACCAAGGGCTCTCCCTGTGTGTTGTCAGTTGTGTTCAAAGCATCAGAGTGAGAGGGAGGTGTGATTCCCTTCATCAGGGAGGAAGAGGCCTCCCACTCAGACCAAGTCGGTGTGGATGCAGGTGGCTGAGGAGGTCAACTCCTTGGGAGTCACCCGCAGAACCTGGATACAGTGCAGGAAAAGATTTCATGACCTTCAGCGCACTGGAAAAGTGAGTATTAATTTCCCATCACCCTCAATCTGATCCCCATTGCCTTTCCTCACCAGCACTCAGCTTTAGCAATCTCTTCCTCCACATCCCACTTGACACTGACATCCATGCACCCTTACCCATTCCCTCTCTCTCTATGCTCACATTCACATAACTATTCCACCATGCAGCCCTCACACTCCCTATCACTCTGATGCTTTGAACTGCGAGTGTGGAGTGAATGGAGGAGTCCATAGTGAACATGAGCAGAGCCTTTGTGGAGTCATTGGTGCATGAACGCATCAACATGGAAAGGATGGCTACCGCCGTGGAAACCATTACTATCTCTGTGGTAAGGCTGGCTACCGTACAGGAGATGATGGCTATGGTAGAGGAGAGGAGGGCTACAGCCATGGAGGAGCTTAGTCGCCAGGTTATGGAAAACATGGTCATTGTTCAGAGTAGAATGACATCTCTTGAGGAGCAATGGGCATCTATTGAACAGAGAAACCAAACCTTCATGGAAGTCCTTCTGAGTAGGACTGCCTTTGCAGATATGGGTCCCCATGGCCCCCCTGATGTGCAGCAAGATGCTCTCTTGCCACTTGCAGGTGCGGAGAGGTACCTGACCCATGAGAGGGAGGTTGGTGGCAGACCCCAAGGAAGTGGGGGTTCCTCTCCAAGCGCTCACACTTCCATGCCACTGCAGAGCCCTCGGTCAGAGCCCCACCGGAGTCCACACCCAAGTGAGATAGATGTCTCAACCCCTGCACAGCCGCAGGAGCAGCAGACTGTTGACGAGCCCTCACAGTCTCGCAACCCCAGAGGATGCCCGCCAAAGGTGTCGAGACAGGAGCATCAGCAAAGTGAGCAAGGGGCCTCCACATCTGCTGAAGCGACTGGGAAAGCAATATGTAGGAGCACGCGTAAGAGGAAGATAAAGCACAAGTAGTCACAAGGGTAGTCACTTGGGTGGAATTTTGTATTTAGTGTAAAAATGCCATCACGTCGTAATTGTGTATAAAAATTCTGATGGCAAATGTTGAAGTTGTGGTGTCTGTCATTTCGCTATTGGGACTTCCACAGTGAGGCCTTAGGAATACTTGCAACTGTCAGTATGGTGGTCAGAGTGCTAGGAATCCTCTGGTTCATGGACATTGTCAATGCTTTGGTGAGAAGCAGCGAGGCAAAAGTGTTTGATTGACTAGGCTAAGCAAATCTGGCCAGGATGAGTGCATTCCTTGCATCCCGGGCAGCAATGTTCTCGCGTAATGCTGCCGCTGGTTGATGGGCCTCTGCAGGATGTTCATTTTCGACCTCCTCCTCCTCCTCCTCCTCCTCATCTGAGGAGGATTTGTGAGGAGCCACTTGGTCCTCAGGAATCTGCAAGCCACGATGCTGTGCCATGTTGTGAAGTGCACAGCAAACCACGACGATTCTGGAGACCCTGGCTGCTGAGTACTGCAGGGCTCCACCTGATCTATCCAGGCATCTGAAGCGCATCTTCAGCAAACTGATGGTTTGTTCCATAATGGATCTGGTGGAAATGTGGCTACAGTTGTAGCGCTCCTCAGCTTCGTTGGCTGGCCTCCTCAACGGCGTCATTAGCCACATCCTCAGGGGATATCCCTTGTCTCCAAGTAGACATTGTAATATTTGCAAAATTTCTACATTTCCCCAAAGGTTGTTATTAATAAACGGGACCCTGCGTGGGCATTTTAAATCAAAAAGGGTACCCAAGATGGCTTCCGCGCCTTGTGGCAGAAAGCCTGTGAGATTTTAAAACTTGGACTCTGCAACGCAGGGAACTTGTGGAGAAATCGAAACCAAAGCTGCAGTTTCTGTGAAGAGAGACTTTGTATTTTGAAACCAGACAGGACTTTGAATTATGTATTAGATCGAATTGGAGACAAATCTAAATTCAGTTAGGCCTATAGTTAAGGCCATCAAGCAGTTTACTTATATAATCGGAAATAGATTAAGGAAGCCATCGAGGCTGGAGAGGCCCATCAAGGAACATTCATGACAAAACAAGTCAATTATCAGGCCGGTAGATGAGATTACCGGCCATCTAAAAACAGTTAGTATGGATCGCTACCATTATTTAAAATAGCCCGCCAAGATTAAGACAAAGAACTAACATGATTTGGCGTGCAGATAAGGGTTTTCGAAAAGAGTATAATTGAAGGCCCCGGGTAGCAATCGCTCTCTTCTCTCTCTCTCTGCTCGGTTCTTCTGCCCCTCGCCCTCGTGGCTGTTGCTCTTTCCCCATCCCGTGCTTACCCCCTGGCCTTTGCCCGTGCCTTTTCCCACTCCATCTGGAAATCGCCCAGGCACTGCATTGGGCGGACACGGACAATTCAGGCCAGACGAGGTGGGACGCGACGAGGGGAGGAGGAAGACCAACTGAGGAAGACCAACAGAGGAGTAGGTTCAGCCTCAGCCAACCTGCGACTATCTTTATGCAAACTCAAACTGTCAGCCGAAGAAGAGGAATCATCCCTGCAAGGTAAAGTACCCAAACAGAGACTGTAACTTTGGGGTACTCGAACCTGGACGACACCCTTGCAGCACCCGGAGACCATGTGACGACGGCAGGCTCCAGAGAGCACCAAGAGCGAACCCCAAACTCCACCGCTGTTTTGAGTCCAGCAGACCCTTTTGATTGGTGAGCATAAATTCTGGCCCCTCATAGCTTAATCTAGTTAGGTATAGGGCGTGGGATAAGGATAAGGGGATTGTTAAGATAATTGTTTTCCCTCGATGTGCCGTGTGTTCCCCATCCCCTGTATAAGTATAGTTATTTGTATTTGCCTGTAATTTTATACACTGGTAACTTCTCATAAGACTGTTATTTTCTGTTTAATAAAATCTTGAGTTTTGCTTACATCCAAACCACCTGTCTACTTGAGTCTTTTCTGTATCGCAGCCTGTACCTAAGTCCGGTGTCTAGAACCCAGGGGCATGGGAGCGATTCGAACCGCTCATAAACAGTCAGGGGCATAACTGACTGGGCGTATGCGCCAAACACCACCACACGCCACCCCCTACAGCATCCGTTAAGTTGGTCTGGCGAACTGAATAGCAGAGGCACACTAGACTGGTGCAGTATGAAGGAGTAATGGAAACTGCCAGGGTACATGGCACAAACATGTAAAATCTCCTTCTTGTGGTCACATACCAGCTGAACATTGAGGGAGTGGAAGCCCTTGCGGTTGACAAAAATACCTGGGTTGAGATGGGGTGCCCAAAGGGCCACATGTGTGCAGTCAACGATGCCCTGCGCCCTTGGAAAGCCTGCCAGATGAGCTAATCCAACCGCTCGTGCCGTGACACTTGCTCGATTCTTGGTGAAATGGATGTGATTGTGCGCGAGGGCAAAGAGGGCAACGGTTACCTGCGTGATGTAAGTGTGTGCGGCCGCCTGGGAAATGCTGCTGATGTCTGCTGCTGATCCCTGGAATGAGCCTGAGGCAGAAAAGTTGATTGCGGTGATGACTTTGACGGCCACTGGTAAGGGGTGTCCACCTGGTTCTCTGGGCAGCAGATATTGTTGTAGTATTGCGCAGATGTCAGTCACTACCTCTCACGAAAATCAGAGCCGCCTTTGGCACTGCTGCTCAGACATGTTGAGATAGGTGACCCTGCGTCTGTAGACCCTGTTTGGGGGGAATCTCCTGCGCCGACGGGCTTCCAGGCGCTGGCCCCTTCTGGCCTGTACTGCCTCAGGTGGGTGAGCAGCAGCCTGTCGCTCCTGCTGCTGCTGCTGTTGCTGGTGCTGCTGTTGTTCCTGGTTCTGCTGCTGCTGCAGCTGGTGCTCGAGCTCCTCTAATGCCCAGATGGGAAGGAAATAAATGGCTCCCATGCTTCTGGAATATGCCTTTGTTGAGGAAGCGCTGAGTGAAGGTGGCAAGAGGGGTTTCCCATGAGGCCACACTGGAGATGGGTGTGAGGCTCCAACCTTCCACAGGTGTGGTTAAGCCTTGTAAAAGTTGCCCCAGTCCTGAGACCACTACGTCCTGCCACCTACAAATGATGGCTGATCAAATCTCCTCTTTAATGGTTGACCTGCAGTTGATAGTCAGCAATCCAATAGTGCTCCCGCCAGGTTTCACATTCGTGATTCCCACCAGGTGTGTTTTAAGTGGGAAAAGGGTTAAAGTTGCAAGGGCCTGTTAAAATAGGATTATAGAGGCCATTTAGTGGTAATTAAGGGCCTTAAAGACCAGTCCTGCCTGTTGGATGCGGGACGGAGTCGGGACCATCAGACACGCCTGAGTTAAAATTGCTCGGAGTTGGGAACCAGGCAGGGGGGAGGGGGGTTCCCACCCGCCCGCCCGCCAGTTTCTGCGATTTTAACCCCCCGCACACCTCCAAGCCCGACTCCACGGCTGAATGAAAATCGAGCCCAGAGTTAACGTTTTGTAGCGGTACCACCAAGTGTCCCTTACTTACCGTACATAATTCCCTTTAACGTAACGATTTATATATGCGGTTTGCCTGTGCCGGGCGTTCTCCCTTTGGGAGCGCGGGTGAATGCGATGACGCGGGTAAACGCGATGACGTCATGCCGCACATCACGTGACCGCCCCAAGCGCGGGAAAACGCGATGACATCATGACGCAATCCCCGGGGCTGACTAGTCGTCCTCGTGGCGTCTCCGTCTGGTTAAGACCTACTTAATGGCTCTCCTGTACCGATCTCAGCCAGCTGTTGGAATTCGATTATTCTTGCATTAAAGAACTATTTGATTGTTCTCCTGGAGTCGACCTCGATTATTTGATAGGCTTTCGTCCAACACCTACAATTGGTGAACCCGAATACCTACAATTGGTGACCAACGACGTGAGGATGGGAGCTCATCAATACCTACATTGGTGACCCCGTTTTTCGTGAACGTTTTTCACGAAAGCAGCGCAGCCGGACCCCGATTTTTCGTGAACGTTTTTCACAAAAGAAGCACACATGGAAGCTACAGCCGTTTCGCTCAGCTACCGCAACACTAGGAGCAACAATCGCCCTCGTGCTTTATTCTGGTAGAAGCCCCGTTCGCCGTGTGCAACATCGATACGGCGCAGACCGCGTAGCTGGATACGGTCTTCGTTTTCGAAAGCTCTACCAAATTTCTGAGCGTCAGCCTCTTCGACAACCCCACGGCGGAACAGCAAGTATAACACCCTCACAGCACGGGTGCAGCACGTTTTCGGGTTCACAGGATCAGAGCGCGCCCCGGCGGAGAGGCCACGAGGACTCAGTCCTCGCAAACCACCCCTCGCAACCCACGAGGACCCACCCCTCGCAAACCACGAGGATTCCTCTCTCGCAAACCATGAGGATTCCTCCCTCGCAAACCACGAGGACCCATTCCTCACAAACCACGAAGATTCGCCCCTCGCAAACCACGAGGACCCATCCCCCGCCGACACCGCACCAGCCCGTCAGCCTGCTGGTCTGTTTCTTCTACCACGCTTTTCAGCGCAAAGGCAAAGCGTTGCTGCCCTCCCAGCAGTTTTCCCCCTAAATCAACAGCAACTAGAAGTGTTGCCACCCTCCCGGCAGTTTTCCCCCTAAATCAACAACAACTAGAAGCGTTGCCGCCCTCTCTACAGTTTTCCCTCAACAAAAGCAAACATCTACTGATGTTGCGACCATCGAGGACGGGTCCAACGGGCATCCCGCGGCCGCGATCGGCCACGCGAAAATTGCTGTCATCACCGATCACTTATCAACGCAGCAACGGTTCACTCTCTTCTGTGTTACCATAGTAGCACTATGGCACGCACCGTTCCGTGCGTTCCCGACTGCCGACGAGTTCGCTCGCCTGTCAGCGAGTTCACCGACCTGCCAAGACCCACGTTTATTTCCTCCTGGATCGCCCGTTCGGCGTTCCTGCAGATTTCGTCAGACTGGGGATCTTCTTCCAACAATGACAGAGCCATGGTCCGCATCTGCCCAACCTGCCAGACACTATGACGTGGCCAGCTGTTTCGCCCCGGCGCCCGCTTCGAACCACGGGCTACAGAGGTCACACGCTTCCACGGTTCTTCACACGGCTGAATACGTTTTATTCACCCTTACACACATCGGGATCCGCTCAAGACCCCATCTACCGGACCATATATTTGGACCTCGCCCGCCAAGTCAAGACAGCACGACCGCCGAGACCACCGACCACCCATCGTCGTTACGGCAGCCCAAGTACGACCGCCTGCCAGACCACCAGCTACCCATCGTCGTTACGGCAGACCAAGTATGACCGCCCGCCAGACCGCCAGCCACCCAACAGTCTCCGTCTCGAGACTACAGGAGTCGTTCGGACAGGCTCGTCAGACCATCTCATCGTTTGACGATGTCCGTTAAAGCGAATTCTGGGGGGGCGCATATAGCGGTACCACCGAGTGTCCCTTACTTACCGTACATAATTCCTTTTAACGTAACGATGTATATATGCGGTTTGCCTGTGCGGGGCGCTCCCCCTTTGGGAGCGCGGGTGAACGCGATGATGCGGGTAAACGCGATGATGCGGGCAAACGCGATGACGTCACGTCGCACATCACGTGACCGCCCCAAGCGCGGGCAAACGTGATGATGTCACGCTGCACATCACGTGACCGCCCCAAGCGTTGGAAAACGCGATGACGTCATGACGCAATCCCCGGGACTGACTAGTCGGTCCTCGTGGCGTCTCCGTCTGGTTAAGACCTACTTAATGGCTCTCCTGTGCCAATCTCAGCCAGCTGTTGGAATTCGATTATTCTTGCATTAAGGAACTATTTGATTGTTCTCCTGGAGTCGACCTCGATTATTTGATAGGCATTCATCCAACACCTACAATTGGTGAACCCGAATACCTACAGTTTCAGGTCTGCGACCCTTCATCAGCACTGGAAAAAGCTGAAGATGTAACAGATATCAAGCAGGTTGAGAGACAGGGAGGCACTTTACAGCCTTCTGGACTCAACATTGAGTTCAACAATTTCAAACTATAAACCCTGCTCCCATTTTTCATGCTGTATGATTTTGCCATCCGAATTTGCAACATTTTATCTTTCCTGCCTCTTACCTAAGCACAGTATGTTCCTTCAATTCCTTCCTTCCCTCCTCCCACTCCCTGTCTCTGTACCTGCTTAATATCTGTGACATCTCCAGCTATTTCCAGTTCTGATGAAGGGTCCCAGACCTAAAACTTTAACTCTGTTTCTCTCTCCACGGATGCTGCCTGGCCTGCTGTGTGTTTCCAGCATTTTCTGTTGTTATCACTAAAACATTGGCCATTTATCTCTTTGCTATTTGTGGGAGCTCGCTGTGTGTAAATAGGCTGCTGTGGCAGAGCCACTAAGGGACTCTGAACAACTGTACATAATTCCCTTTAACAATCTGTCAGCTACAGCCTGAACCTGTATCTTTGTATATACTGTTTGCATGTACAGAGTGCGGTCCCTTTAAGAGCGTGGGCAAACGCGATGACGTCATGCCGTTAATCACGTGATCCTCCAACGGCGGGAAAAACGTGATGACGTCATGACGTCGTCCACGGGACTGTCCTATCAATCCTCATGGAGCCTCCGAACTGACTAGACCTGTATTCGTAGTTCTCGTGTATTTGTTTGTTAAACTCAGTTAGTTTTACATTAAACATCTTTTGATTGATTGCCTGAGTTGACCTCAGTCTTTTGATAGGAATTAGGCATTCCTACATTGGTGACCCTGACTTTTGCGAATGGTTTTCGCAGAAGGAACGAAGCATGGAAACAAACGCCGTTCCATTGCAGCTACCGCAATTCTGGGAGCAACAAGCGACCTCGTGGTTCATCCAGGTTGAAGCCCAGTTTGCACTACGGAACATCGTTGCGGATCAGACCCGTTACTTCTATGTGGTCTCCGCACTCGGCAGCTCCACCGCCTCGCGGATCATCAGCCTGCTTGAGAACCCCCCGGACGACCGCAAGTATGAAACACTCAAGGCGCGGTTGTTACAGGTGTTCGGGCTCACGAAGTCGGAACGCGCCCGCCGACTGCTCACTATGCCCGGCCTCGGGGACTCCAAGCCGTCTGAGCTCATGAGCCAAATGCTCACGCTCCTTGGCTCCGAACCGGAATGCTTCCTCTTTAGGGAGCTATTCCTCAGTCAGTTACCAGAGCAAGTATAAGCTGCCCTGGCCAGGTCCGAAGTCACAGACTGCGCAGCGCTTGCTGCCGAAGCGGACAAGATTTTCGTGGTGACGCAGCAGTACTGCGCTGCCACAAGGCGCCCATCCCCCACAGACGCTGCCCCGGCTCCTCAACCCGCGGGGCTGTGCTTCTACCACGCCCGTTTTGGCGCGAAAGCAAGATGTTGCCGCCCTCCCTGCAGCTTCTCGCCCAAAACAAAAAAACAACAACAGCAACCCTGCCAAAAGAGGAACGGGTCTAACGGGTGCCCCGCGGCTTTGATGGCAATCGGAAATTCAGGCAAGCTCCTGTTTATCACCGACTCCCTCTCCGGTCGGCGATTCCTATGCGACTCCGAGGTGCAGTGTAGCATCCTACCCGCGTCAGCTCTGGATGTACAGGCTGGGAGGCACGGCCTCTCCCTCGAGGCGGCTAATGGCAGGGCTATTCGGACCTTCGGCAGATGGCGGGTCCAGGCTTTGTCATGTTGGAAGGAAGCACAGTTTTCAAAATAAACAAATTATTTTATTGACATTGGCCATGTCTGCTATTTACATTCATACTGGCCTTCAGAGGCTTTGGGTTATCCGAATGGTTGCATTCCTGGTCTTCAATTGGCACCAAGCATTCCATGAGAGGGGCCTAGAACCGACTCCTTATCAGCCTCTGACGGACGGCCCTTCCAGTTCCTGGGACCCTCCCGTCTTGGTCCTCCTCCTCCTCCTCCTCCTCCTCCTCCTCCTCCTCCTGCTCCTCCTCCTGCTCTTCCTCCTCCTCCTCCTCCTCCTCTGCTGGTCCTTCAATGTCTGCTGGCATTGGCTGGGTGCGCAGGGTGGCAAAGTTATGGAGCATGCAGCAGACAATGACGAGGTGGGAGACTCGCTCTGGTGAGTACTGCAAGGCGCCTCCTGAATGGTCCAAACAGCGGAACCGCTGCTTCAGCACGCCGATTGTGTGCTCCACAATGTTCCTCGTTGCCTGATGGCTGACGTTGTAGTGCTCTTCTGCAGGGGTGCTGGGCAAACGGAGCGGGGTCATCAGCCATGGGCACAGAGGATAGCCCTTGTCGCTGAGAAGCCAGCCTTCTGGGTGAGCCGGGGCCTCGAAAAGGTCTGCTACTGAAGTCTGGCGCAGGATGAATGCATCGTGGCTGCTGCCTGGGAACTGAGCATTGACCGCGAGGATCAGCTGCCGGTGGTCACAGACCAGCTGCACATTCAAGGAGTGGAACCCCTTGCGGCTGCGGAACACCTCAGGATTCAAAACAGGCACCTGCAAAGCCACGTGCGTGCAGTCAATGGCGCCCTGCTCCATGGGGAAGTCCGCTATTGCCGCGAAGCCCTCTGCGCGCTCCCGCTGCTTCTCCGGTGTCGCAGTGAAGGAGATGTACTGCCGCCGCCTTTTAAACAGGGCATCTGTAACCTGCTGGATGCAGCTATACACTGCAAACTGGGAGATGTTGCCAATGTCCTCAGTTGCTGCCTGAAAGGAGCCGGTCGCATAGAAATTCAGTGCTACTGTAATCTTCACAGCCACCGACAGAGAGGTCCTGTACCTTATCTGCGACTGAAGATCTGCCTGAAGCAGGTGGCACAGCTCAGTCACCAACTCCTTTCTGAATTGCAGCCTCCTAAGACACTGCTCCTCCGACATGTTGAGGTAAGAGAACTGCTGCCTGAATACCCTGGCAGCGTAAGGACTGGTGTGGCAACGTCTGTTGGCCCTCCTCTGTCTGGCCATTCCTGGCCCTCTCTCCCTCTGTCTCTGTGCCCTTTCCAGATGGTCGAGCAGCAGGACGTTCCCCTCCAAAGCAGCCCCCATAATAATAGGTAACAAGAAATTATACAGGGTGTAAGCGCTCACCAGCAGCAGGGTGATGGTCTGAAGGCTGAAGGTCCTCTGGCAGCACTGGGTCACTGGTGATATGGCTCTCAGAGTGCAACTCTGCAACTCTGTGAAAATCTCAAAGAAGTTGTGCTCCCAAAATGGCTGCCGCTTTTATACCAGTGCAGTCCCCTTTAAAGAGCGCCCCCCTGAGCCCGAGAGCAACTGGGGAACGTTCCAGTAAGCTGTCCTTATTAGTGCCAGGTGGAACAAAGGGGCGCACCACTGAATTTCCGGTCTGGGGCGCCAAAAAGGCGTTGCACACTGAAATGACGTCATGGTCTGCCTGCATCCGCGAGCGGGCGCTAAGATTTAGCGCCAGCGCTAAAACCCACTCAATATGGCAGGAGGCACTGGGTTCACTGCGCCCGGCTGAAAATTGGCTAACGCCCCACTTCTCGGCCTCTTTAGGCGCTAATCGCTGGCGCTGCCAACCAAATTTCTCCCCCAAAGCCTTCAAGCTTGATTTTTTAACACTCTTAGTCCTTTTAGAATTCTTATTTACTGTGGCCCTGTTTGATTTACACCCTTGTTTTCTCTGCCTTCCACTTTTGCTTTTCTCCTTCCTGTCTTTTGTTTCTATCCTTGCTTCCCTTTCCTCTGTCTCCTTGCACAGGTTCCCAACCCCCTGACATTTTAGTTTAAACGCTCCCCAACAGCACTAGCAAACACTCCCCCTAGGACATCGGTCCCAGTCCCGCCCAGGTGCAAATCGTCCGGTTTGTACTGGTCCCACCATCCCCAGAACTGGTTCCAATGTCCCAGGAAGTTGAATCCCTCCCCCTTGCACCACTCCTCTAGCCACATAATCATCTGAAATATCCTTCTATTTCTACACTGGCTAGCATGTGGCACGGGTAGCAATCCTGAGATTACTACCTTTGAGGTCCTATTTTTTAATTTACCTCCTAACTCCCTATATTCAGCTTTTAAAACCTCATCCCATTTTTTACCTATATCGTTGGTACCTATATGCACCACAACAACTGGCTGTTCACCCTCCCCCTCCAGAATGCCCTGCAGCTGCTCTGAGACATCCTTGACCCTTGCACCAGGGAGGCAACACACCATCCTGGAGTCTCGTTTGTGGCCACAGAAACGCCTATCTATTCCCCTTACAGCAGCGGCAGTGCGGACCTGGGAGGAGCGGCGAGGCAGCGGCGGCGGTACCGACTCAGCACCGGCAGAATTTTCAAAGAGTGACGTCAGAAGTCAAAAGTGACATTGGCACAAGGGGAATGAGCTGATTGAGGCCAGTGTCGGGAAGAGCAGAGAGCAGCGGTACAGTGAGTACTCAAACTGACTTTCATGGGCTTTTTTTACAGAGGCCAGTGTCAGGAGCGGAGAGAGCGGTGGTACAGTGAGTACTTAAACTGACTTTTGCGGGCTTTTTTTCAGAGGCCAGTGTTGGGAGGAGCAGAGAGCGGCGGTACAGTGGGTACTGTACGAAAGGCTGATATTTAAAGATATTTAGTAGACGAGAATCATATATGTATAACTTCAAGTGTAGCCATTGACCAAATAATATTACCCATAATTACTCCTGGGTAACTGGAAAACTTGTTCAAAATGTAGCTGCACAGTCAAAAGCAGTTTTGACTAAGTTTTGATAACAAACAGCCACAGACTGTGAATGAAGGTTAAATCATTAAATAACATATTATAATGCTGCATAGAACTTAGAATTCGCTTAACAAAACTATAAACGAGATAACACTGAACATGGCAATGTTGGTGGGAAAATACTGGAAAGGCGTGATGCTACCATAGTCTGAGTGACAATGGTATTTTGGCCATTAGAACCAATTAAAAAAGGTGACTTTGTTAAAAACCATATATGGACACTGGCCAAACCAACTTTTGATAAGAAAAGGGTTAAAACCTCGATACCCAAAGAACAACTTCACACAGACGTACTGCGAGGACAAAGGAACAGACTTAAGACGACATCATCTGTGTCCGAGAGGTTCCAGAGACCTAGGGCTGTGAGCTACTCGTTAAAACTATCGCCTAATATTAAGTATATTATGCTGTATGCTTAATAAATCTTGATCTATTGCTCAAACATACTGGCTGCTGCCTATTGGTGTCTTGTCCAAGAACTCAGAGATCATTAAGATCTTACAGTACTTAAACTTCGAATTGACAATAGTTTTATTTAAATATAAAATATGTAAATCAACAGTAAACAGCAAATCATATATTTACCTACTCTCCTCATTATATAAAATAATAAATATGCTACTCAGTTTCTGTCATAGCATAGACTCTGAAACATAAACTCACTTTTTATGCTGTGGAATTGACGACTGTTTGAGATCCAGCCCAGCTCACCTTAAGCATAGAGCTGACTGGCTAATACCTGCAGAACTGAAACAAACTGTATACTGTTTTTTTTAACAACAACTTGTATTTATATAGCACGTTTAACTTAGTAGAACATCCCAAGGTGCGTCACAAGTGTTATAAGACAAAAAAAATTTGACACTGAGCCAAATTAATATCTCCATCCTCAATGATGGTAGAGCCCAGCACGTG
This sequence comes from Somniosus microcephalus, assembly GCF_052327205.1. NCBI lineage: Eukaryota > Metazoa > Chordata > Chondrichthyes > Squaliformes > Somniosidae > Somniosus > Somniosus microcephalus. Next base: position 168,739,415 of record NC_140989.1, on the reverse strand, counting down.
AGTGCAAAGGACAAGGCTGACGCATTTGCAACCATCTTCAGCCAGAAGTGCCAGATGGATGATCGATATCGGTCTCCTCCTGAGGTCCTAACCACCACATAAGCCAGTCTACAGCTAATTTGATTCACTCCACGTGATATCAAGAAATGGTTGAGCGCACTGGATACAGCAAAGGCTATGGGCCCTGACAACATCCTGGCTGTCATGCTGAAGACTTGTGCTCCAGAACTAGCCACGCCTCTAGCCAAACTGTTCCAGTACAGCTATAACACTGGCATCTGTCCGACAATGTAGGAAAACTGCCCAGGTATGTCCTGTCCACCAAAAGCAGGACAAATCCATTCCGGCCAATTACCGCCCTATCAGTCTACTCTCAGTCATCAGCAAAGTGATGGAAGGTGTCGTCGACAGTGCTATCAAGCAACACTTACTCACCAATAACCTGCTCACTGCTGCCCAGTTTGGGTTTTGCCAGGACCACTTGGCTCCCGACCTCATTACAGCCTTGGTCCAGACCTCATTACGGCCTTGGTCCAAACATAGACAAAAGAGCTGAATTCCAGAGGTGAGGCGAGAGTGATTGCCCTTGACATCAAGGCAGCATTTGACTGAGTGTGGCATCAAGGAGCCCTAATAAAATTGGGAATCGGGGAAAACTCTCCACTGGCTGGAGTCATACCTAGCACAAAGGAAAATGGTTGTGGTTGTTGTAGGACAATCATCTCAGCCCCAGGACATCGCTGCCGGAGTTCCTCAGGGCAGTGTCCTCGGCCCAACCATCTTCAGCTGCTTCATCAATGACCTTCCCTCCATTATAAGGTCAGAAATGGGGATGTTCGCTGATGATTGCACAGTGCTCAGTGTCATTCACAACTCCTCAGATAATGAAGCAGTCCATGTCTGCATGAAACAAGACCTGGACGATGTTCAGGCTTGGGCTGATAAGTGGCAGGTAACATTCACGCCACACAAGTACCAGGCAATGACTATCTCCAACAAGCAAGCATCGAACCACCACCCCTTGACATTCAATGGCATTGCAATTGCCAAATCCCCCACCATCAATATCCTGGGGGGTCATTATTGACCAGAAACTTACCTGGACCAGCCACATAAATACTGTGGCAACAAAAGCAGGTCAGAGGCTTCGTATTCTGCGGCGAGTGCCTTACCTCCTGATTCCCCAAAGCCTTTCCACCATCTACAAGGCATAAGTAAGGAGTGTGATGGAATACTCTCCATTTGCCTGGATGAGTGCAGCTCCAACAACACTCAAGAAGCTCGACACCATCCAAGAGAAAGCAGCCCACTTGATTGGCAACCCATCCACCACCTTAAACATTCACTTCCTCCACAACCAGCGTACCGTGGCTGCAGTTTGTACCATCTACAAGATGCACTGCAGCAACTGGCCAAGGCTTCTTCGCAGCACCTCCCAAACCCGCAACCTCTTCCAACTAGAAGTACAAGGGTAGCAGGCACATGGGAACACCACCACCTCCAAGTTCCCCTCCAAGTCACACACCATCCTGACTTAGAAGTATATCGCCGATCCTTCATCGTTGCTGGGTCAAAATCCTGGAACTTCGTCCTTAACAGCACTGTGGGAGTACCTTCACCATACAGACTGCAGTGGTTCAAGAAGGTGGCTCACCACAACCTTCACAAGGGCAATTAGCGATGGGGAATAAATACTGGCCTTGCCAGCGATGCCCACATCCCATGAATGAATATTAAAAAAAATAAGGAGAAATAAGTTCAGATGACCAAAAGTTTGGTCAAAGAGTGGTCTGCACAGAGTGATCCTAAATGGAGTGCTTCTAAACAGAGTGCTAAAGTTGGGAATTTGGAGAGAATGGGAGTTTTTGATAAGTGCTGGCGTGCTAAAGTTGGGAATTTAGAGAGAGAGTAGAAATTCGGAGCAGAGGGGGAAGGAGGAGAGAGCGAGAGGATTGGCCGGAGAAAAAGGTAGGCCCAAGAGTTCAGAGCCCGGAGGGAGTGTGAGTGTCAGGGAATGATGTAAGTGCCATCAGCACAAGGGAAAGCAACAGAAAAGAAAAAAAAATCGTGAGTGGCTGGTGATTGTCTTGAGTTTATTTCTGTTAAGTTGGTTAATAGTCTGTTAAGTAGAGGCATGGCATTACACCTCAGTCCCATGGAATGCACTTATTGTGCCATGTGGCAACTCCAGGATGCTTCCCATATTCTGGACAACCACATGTGCAGGAATTGTCGTCAGCTGGAGGAGCTCAAGCTCCAGGTTTCGGAGTTTGAGCAGCAGCTGACGTCACTGTGGTACATCTATGAGGCTGAGAGCTACGTGGATAGCATGTTTCAGGAGGTGGTCACCCCGCAGTGTAAGAGTGTGCAGGCAGAGAGGGAAAGTGTGATCGCCACACAAACAAGGAGGACCAGGCAGGTAGTGCAGGAGTCCCCTGAGTGCATCTCACTCTCTAACCAATAATAACCAGTAATTCAGTATTGTCGAGGGCAATGGGTGCTCTGGGGAGGACAGCCAGAGCCAAATCCACAGCACCATGGGTACCTCTGCTGTACAAGGGGGGGGGGGGGGTGGTGGTGGAGGAAGATCAGGAAAGCAATAGTGGTAGGAGATTCAATAGTTAGGGGAGCAGACAGGCGCTTCTGCGGCCGCAGACGGGATTCCAGGATGATATGTTGCCTCCCTGGTGCCAGTGTCAAGGCTGTCACCGAGCAGCTGCAGGATATTCTGAGGGGGAGGGTGAACAGCCAGAGGTTGTGGTCCATATCGGTACCAACGACATAGGTAGAAAGAGGGACGAGGTCCTGCAGGCAGATTTTAGGGAGCTAGGAAAGAGATTATAAAGCAGGACCTCAAAGGACTACTCCCAGTGCCACGAGTGAGTGAGTATAGAAATAGGAGGATGGAGCAGATGAATGCGTGGCTGGAGAGATGGTGCAGGAGGGAGGGCTTTAGATTCCTGGGACATTGGGACCGGTTCTGGGGGAGGTGGGACCTGTACAAGCTGGACAGGTTGCACCTCAACAGAGCCGGGACCAATATCCTCGCGGCGGGGGTTGCGAGTGCTGTTGGGGAGGGTTTAAACTAATTTGGCAGGGGGATGCCCGCCAGGATGTAGCATTAGAAAGGAGAAACAAAGTGCATAAAGGATTGAGAGAGACAGATAGCACTAGAGTAAGAAATAATAAGGTATTAGGTGGGGTCAGACTAAGAGAATACACGGAAGTCTTAGAGAGGTTTACAGTGCATGTGTGTAATCGCATGAAGTATGGTAAATAAGCTTGGTAACCTGCAGGTACAAATAGCCACATGGGAATATGATGTCGTGGTTCAGAGACCTGGCTCAAATAAGGCAGGATTGGGTGCTAAATATTCCTAAGATATTCAGTAAAGGTAGGGAAGGCAGTATTGGTTAAGAAGAAAGTTACAGTGCTGGAGAGAGAGGATGTCCTGGAGGGGTCAAGGACAGGATCTATTTGGTTACAGTTAAGAAACAATAGAGGTGCCATTACACTACTAGGTGTATTTTATAGGCCACTTACTGGTGGAAAGGAAATTTGCAGGGAAATTACAGAGAGGTGCAAGAACTATAGAGCAGTGATAATGGGGGACTTCAATTATCTTAATACAGACTGGGATAGTAATAGTGTAAAGGGCAGAGAGGGGGAAGAATTTCTGAAGTGTGTTCAGGAGAACTTTCCAGCTCAACGAGAAAGGAGGCATTGCTGGATCTGGTTCTGGGGAATGAGGTGGGTCAAGTGGAGCAAGTGTCAGCAGGGTATCATTTAGTGAACAGTGATCATAGCATTATAAGGTTTAGTTTAGCTATGGAAAAGGACAGGGAGCAATCTAGAGTAAAAATATTTAATTGGAAAATGGCCAACTTCAGTGGGTTGAGAACGGATCTGGCCCGGGTAAATTGGAATCAAAGATTGGCAGGCAAAACTGCAATTGAACGATGGGCTGCCTTTAAAGAGGAGATGATTCGGGTACAGTCGAGGTGCATTCCCATGAGGGGGAAAGGTAGGGCAACCACGCCAGAGTTTCCTGGATGACAAAAGAGATAGAGAGTAAGATGAAGCAGAAAAAGGGGCCGTATGACTGATATCAGGTTGAATTGAGAACCAGGTTGAATATAGAAAGTTCAGAGGGGAAGTGAAAAAGGAAATAAGAGGGGCAAAGAGAGAAAGTATGAGAATAGACTAGCAGCTAACATAAAAGGGAATCCAAAAATCTTCTATAGGCATATTAAATAATAAACATATAGTAAGAGGAGGGGTGGGGCCAATTAGGGACCAAAAAGGAGGCAGAGGGAGTGGCTGAGGTACTAAATGAGTACTTTGCATCTGTCTTTACCAAGGAAGAAGATGCTGCCAAAGTCATTGTGAAAGAGGAGGTAGTTGAGATACTGGATGGGATAGAATTTGATAAAGAGGAGGTACCAGAAAGTTTGTCTGTGATGCATCCTAGGATGCTGAGGGAGATAAGGGTGGAAATTGCAGAGGTACTGGCCATAATCTTTCAATATTCCTTAGATACAGGGTGGTGCCAGAGATAATTGCAAATGTTACACCCTTCTTCAAAAAAGGGTGTAAGGATAAACCCAACAACTACAGACCAGTCAGTTTAACCGTGGTAGTGGGGAAGCTTTTAGAAACGATAATCCGGGACAAAATTAGCAGTCACTTGGACAAGTGTGGATTATTTAAGGCAAACCAGCACTATTTGTTAAAGTCAAATCGTGTTTAACTCACTTGATTGAGTTTTTTGATTAGGTAACAGAGAGGGTTGATGAGGGCAATGCCATTGATGTGGTATATCTGGACTTCCAAAAGGTGTTTGATAAAGTTGTGGCAGAGCCACTAAGGGACTCCGATCAAATGTATATAATTCCCTTTAACAATATGTTAACCACAGCCTGAGTCTCTTTCTTTGTATATACTGTGTGCATGTACAGAGCGCGGTCCCTTTAAGAGCGCGGGCAAATGCGATGACGTCACGCCGTTCATCACGTGATCCCCCACCGGTGGGAAAAACGTGATGACGTCATGACGCCAGCCACGGGACCGCCCAAGCAGTCCTCGTGGAGCCTCCGAACTGACTAGACCTGTACTCATAGTTTTCTTGCATCTGTTTGTTAAACTCAATTAGTTTTACATTAAACATCATGGCCTAGAAATTCAGTATAGCCACTTTTGGGGTGCTAAAGTCGGGCGGCCACTAAAGTTTGCGCCCGGCGCAAAGTCGCGCCCCCTTCGCCGATATTCAGTCGCATCGCCCCAAGAGGTTGCTGCTGCGCTAAAACAGGCGATGCGCGACTATCTTTAGGCGCTAAGCCGGCGGTGCTGAGCGATACCCCAGAGGCCGGGCGCAGCGCAGGTGCGGCGAGTTCTTGATTGACGGCAGACACTCTGGCGCCGGTCAGCTCTTAAAGGGGGAGGGTCGATTTGTTTGCCTGCCACGCCCTGCACACTGCAGCCCTCAACCTAGGCCTGACCACTTCAGCTTCACCTGCACAACGCCCAGGGCAATGGAGAAGGCCAGGGAGAAAGCGCAGCGCTTCAGCGACGGTGACCTGAGGCTGCTGGTTGGCGGAGTGGAGCGCAGGCGCCATGTTCTGTTCCCAGAAGGTGGCAAGAGGCCGCTGCCCAGTGCCTACCGGAAAGCCTGGAGGGAGGTCTCCAACAGGGTGTCTTCCAACAGCGTGGTTGCCAGGACTCCTGTGCAATGCCGGAAGAAGTTCAATGACCTCACTCGGGTTGTCAGGGTGAGTACCCTTTCCAGTGTCCTCCTCATCCCTGCATGTGCACCTCACTTTATGGGCAAAGGGACCTGAAAGCCCTAATGGCCAGCCCTCATCCAGCAGCTATGGGACTGGCATGCAAATCACTTGCACATTCAACACTTTACACACTGTACAAGCTATTCGACCATGGGAGGCATTGCAGACAAGATCAGGGCTACACACTGTCAGGGCCAGTCCACCATGGGAGGCATTGCAGACAAGATCAGGGCTTCACACTGTACTTAGAGGCCGTCCTTTCTCTTGCAGGCCAAGGTGGCGCACAATCGGCGCAACCGAACTGAGACCGGGGGAGGCCGTCCTGACCTTAAAGAGCTCTCCGACCTCGACCAGCGTGTGGAGCGCATTATGGCAGGCCGGCTGATTGGCCCCGTCGCCAGTGGAGATGCCGACCCTGTTCTGGGCACCAATGGTAAGGGCATCACCTTTTTGACCTCTCTCGTTCCACTTGCGCCTCAGATCAGCATCCTTTGCCACTGTCCGACCAATGCAGTGAATGGCTGCACTCATGCCTCCCTCGCTGCTGCCCTGTCCTCACTCTAAAGCTACTCTTGTGCCTTCCTGCTTTCAGATGGTGAATCGCCAGGTGAGGAGTCGGGCCCTCAAGCTGCTACTGTCAGCCCTTCTGATTCCGAGGAGGAGGAAGAGGAAGCCGGCCCATCAGTGCCACCCTCAGCCGCGCCAGCCCATGGCGATGTAGGGGACACGTCTTCCCTGGAGGGGAGCCGGGGGGAAGGGTCGGAGGAGAGTGAAGCTCCGGGGCACAGCGGCCTGCAGCAACGCGGGAGGGGTGGGGAAGCTCGGCGGACTTCTCCCCAGAGGGTGAGTGCGGCCTCCAGTCCTGCGACGGTCAGCGCAGAGGAGGTGCGCCTCCTAGAGGAAATGGCCATCCAGGCTGAGCGCAGGCACACTGAGCTCATGGCTGCAGTGGCAAGTGTTAAGTATGTGTATCGTATTGAACAATTAACACAAAGACTTAAACGTATAACTCAAACAGGTCTTTACTGGTTGGAGGTAGGGACTACACGTAGGTCTTTACTTCATGCCCACAGGCGGGAACTGAGGGGAGATCAGTACCCACAGTACTATTTATACCCCTATGGCCAGGAGTGGTACTGCGTATCACTACGCCCTACAAGTAGTGCAGTCCTGTCCATAGGTTTAAAGTAGCACACATATTACATACACAACAGCAAGGATGCCTGACTCCATAGAGTCTCTGTCAAGGAGTGTGCAGCAATTTGGAGCAGCACAGGCCAGGAGTCTGCAACAATTCAGTGCAGCACAGGCCAGGAGTCTGCAACAATTCAGTGCAGCACAGGCCAGGAGTCTGGAACAATTCAGTGCAGCACAGGCCAGGAGTCTGCAGGACTTCACGGCAGCACAGTCGGCTTCTAGCCAAGTGCTCAGTCGTGCCGTCCATTCACTGGCTGGTGTCATGCGGACACAGACCAGGGCCACATGGGCACTAACTGCTGCCACCCTCGCTGGATCAGCCAGGCATCGCCAGGGCACTCGCCGCGCAGCAGCAGCCCAGCAGTCTGTTCTTCAGCTGTTTGCTGCGCATGCTGCAGTGCTGGTCCGTGCGAGTGCCAATGTCTCAGGCGACCAGCGAGCACCTGCGATCTGCAAGGTTGCCACCATTCCTGCAGCCGACACTGCCACTCCGCCATTGCAGCTGCCACGAGCTGCTGGACAGACTGCTGCCGCCCAGCCAGAGCTGGAGCAGTCAGCAGCCGGCCACTCCAAGGCCAGAGCTGGTGCAGGCCGACCCCCAAGCGCATCTGCCGTCTCGCCATCTGCCCCTCAGCAGCCTTCCCCCAGCCTTGCTGCAGCCACTGGGCTCCCATTGAGGAGGAGCAGCAGGGCGGGCAGGGGCCAGGCAAGGATGCACAAGGCATCGCCCTCGCAGGGCAAAAAGTAGAGGTATGCACAAATGCCTGGTGCTTGTTGTAAGGCCGACACTGGTGCAGTTGTTTTTGTGTAAGGCCGAGACTGGTGTCTTTCTTTCTTTTTGTAAGGCCGAGACTGGTAGTTTTGTGTTTTTGGAGGGGGCTTCTCCACATGAGCATGTAATGTGGGAAGGTGTGGTAAACCACTGTATTGTATATTGCCACCTCTGGGTGGCGCTGTGTATGGAGGCATGCCTCAGCTGACTCCACCCACCACTGTGTGGGTTTCGTTCAGACTTGTTCAGTCACTCACGAAGAAGCATGGTCTCTTCTTAGCTAATAAAAGCCTTATTCATCTCTTCTTTCGACTCGTCATCTCTTCTTCGACTCATCACCTTTTATGAAGTAATTGATAAGCGTATCAATTTTATTAGCTAAAAGTTAAATGGCGACACCTGAGGAGCAACAACAGCAATGGATACAGCAGACATTGCTGAGAGCCCTCAGACCACCACGCCTGGACCTCGACCCTCAAGATGTGGGTGCATCAGCCAAGTTTGAACACTGGCTGAGCTGCTTTGAATCCTTCCTCGCAATCTCACAGGTTACAGAGGAGGATCACAAACTGAAAATTTTGACCGCCCAGGTGAGCCATCAAGTATATATGCTAATCCGGGACTCTAATACGTACGTGGCGGCCCTCGAGCTACTAAAAGGGCAATATACGCGCCCAGTGAACACAATTTACGCCCGACACCTCTTGGGATCCCGCAGGCAGCAACCGGGAGAATCGGTAGGGGCATTTGCACGGGCGCTACTGGCACTCTGCAGAGACTGCGATTGTAAAGCGGTAACGGCTGTGGAGCACGCGCAGGGACTCGCCTGTGATGCCTTCGTCAGGGGCCTCCAGTCAGACCACACCCGGCAGAGACTGCTAGAAAGCAAGGAACCCGACCTGAAGATGGCCATTGCCCTTGCGCTCTCGTTAGAGGAGGCCCACCGAAACCTCGAGGCATACCCCCGTAACGGCGCCGAGACATGGCAATCGAAACCGTGGGACACGGGACCGCCGCCCCCGGCACCAACCGCTGCAGCGACCCAACCGAGACAGCAGCCTCCGGTAAGAACTGCTTCGATGCCCAGTAACCAGGCCCAAAAATGCTATTTCTGTGGCCAGTTAAAACATCCCAGAGCGCACTGCCCAGCTAAGACAGCTACCTGCTCGGGCTGCGGGAAGAAAGGCCATTACGCTAACGCCTGCAAGGGGAAGCCAGCCAGCAGCGCAGCGTGCGGGCCGTGGGAGCAGCCATCTTATCCGCCATTTTGTGTACCCCCGGCCGCATGGCATCCGCCGCCATCGTATCCAACGCACTCAACCGCCATTTCGTCACCGGAACCGACCACCATCTCGGCGGATGACTATAGTGACTCACTAAGCCACATACTGGCCTCCGTGACGCTGGATCAAGCCCTCCCTCACCATCTATCCAGCTCCACGATGGATATCGCGGTAAACGGCCGCGCCACCAGTTGCCTGATCGACAGCGGGAGCACAGAGAGTTTCGTCCACCCCGACACGGTACGTAGCCACTCCCTCACGATTCTGCCAACGCACCATCGCATTTCTATGGCGTCCAAGTCCCAGTCAATGGACATCAGCGGCTACTGTGTGGTGACCCTGTCAGTAGGGGGCACTGAATATCAAAAATTTAAACTGCTAGTCCTGCCCCGTCTTTGCGCTGCCGTCCTGCTAGGGTTGGATTTTCAGTGCCACCTTAAGAGTGTCACACTAGCATACGGTGGACCCCTCCCCCCACTCACAGTCTGCAACCAACAACTTTTAAATCGCCCGCTGCAAACCACCTGCAGCCTTTCCACATTAAAAGTCCCCCCCCCTCCCCTGTTCGCTAACCTCACCCGCGACTGTAAACCCATCGCTACCAAAAGCAGGCGGTACAGTGCCGGGGACAGAGCTTTTATCAGCTCTGAGGTGGAGCGGCTCTTGAAGGAGGGCATTATCGAAGGTAGCACTAGCCCCTGGCGAGCCCAGGTTGTAGTCGTTAAAACCACTGCAAAACGCCGCATGGTAATCGACTACAGCCAAACCATAAACCGGTACACCCAGCTGGACGCGTACCCCCTCCCTCGCATATCTGATATGGTCAATCAGATTGCGCAATACAAAGTATTCTCCACCATCGACCTTAAGTCAGCGTACCACCAGCTGCCCATCCGCCATGAGGACCGCCAGTATACTGCCTTCGAGGCAAACGGCCGCCTCTACCACTTCCTTAGGGTCCCCTTCGGCGTCACCAATGGGGTTTCGGTCTTCCAAAGGGAGATGGACCGAATGGTTGACCAGAACGCGCTGCGGGCAACCTTCCCCTATTTGGATAACGTCACCATCTGCGGCCACGACCAGCAGGACCACGACGTTAATCTAGCAAATTTCCTCCGTACGGCCCAACGGCTGAACCTAACGTACAATAAGGAAAAATGTATGTTTCACACCAAGCGCCTGGCCATCCTCGGCTGCGTGGTGGAGAACGGAGTCATCGGGCCCGACCCCGACAGAATGCGCCCCCTAATGGAGCTACCCCTTCCCCACTGCCAAAAAGCACTGAAGAGATGCCTGGGGTTTTTCTCCTACTACGCCCAGTGGGTGCCCCTCTATGCAGACAAAGCCAGGCCCCTCATCAAAGCCACCTCCTTCCCCCTGACACCAGAGGCATGTGCAGCCTTCACTCTTATCAAGAACGATATCGCGAAGGCCGCAATGCACGCGGTGGATGAGTCCATCCCCTTCCAAGTGGAGAGCGATGCCTCCGACTTCGCCCTAGCCGCGACCCTTAACCAGGCGGGCAGACCCGTGGCCTTTTTCTCAAGGACCCTCCAGGGCCCCGAGACGAGACACTCCTCCGTCGAAAAGGAGGCCCAGGCTATTGTAGAAGCGGTGCGTCACTGGAGGCATTACCTGGCCGGGAAACGATTTACCCTGCTCACTGACCAGCGTTCAGTAGCTTTTATGTTTAATAATAAGCAGAGGGGTAAAATCAAGAACGACAAGATCTTGAGGTGGAGAATCGAACTCTCCACCTACAATTATGATATCTTGTATCGGCCAGGGAAACTCAATGAGCCCCCAGATGCCCTATCACGTGGTACATACGCCAACGCGCAGAGTGATAGGCTGCAGTCCCTCCACAATGACCTCTGCCACCCGGGGGTCACCAGGTTTTTCCATTTTATCAAATCCCGTAACCTGCCCTACTCCATCGAGGAGGTCAGGACCATGACCAAGAGCTGCCAAATCTGCGCCGAGTGCAAACCGCACTTCTATAGGCCGGACAGAGCAAGCCTGATCAAGGCCACCCGCCCCTTCGAACGCCTGAGCGTCGATTTTAAAGGGCCCCTCCCCTCCGCTGACCGCAATGTGTACTTCCTCAACATAGTTGATGAGTACTCCCGTTTCCCCTTTGCCATCCCTTGCCCAGACATGACCAGTACCACGGTCATCAAGTGTCTGAATGACATCTTCGCTCTGTTCGGGTTCCCCAGCTATATACATAGCGACAGGGGCTCATCGTTCATGAGCGACGAACTTCGGCAGTACCTGCTAACAAGAGGTATCGCCACGAGCAGGACCACCAGTTACAACCCCCGGGGGAACGGCCAGGTGGAAAGGGAGAACGCGACGGTTTGGAAGGCAGTCCTCTTAGCACTAAAATCTAAGGGCCTTCCGACCTCCCGCTGGCAGGAGGTCCTCCCTGCAGCGCTCCACTCCATTCGGTCACTGCTTTGTACTGCCACTAATGCGACCCCTCATGAGAAAATGTTCGTTTTCCCCCGGAAGTCTACATCGGGAACCTCGCTACCGGCATGGTTGACTTCTCCTGGGCCCGTCCTACTGCGGAGGCACGTGAGGACGCATAAAACGGACCCCCTGGTCGAGCGGGTGCACCTCCTACACGCCAACCCCCAGTATGCCTGGGTGACATACCCAGACGGGCGGGAGGACACGGTCTCCATACGAGATCTCGCACCCTCGGGTACCCCTGAATTACCACCGTTATCCCCCTTACCACCGTTATCCCCCTTACCACTGTTATCCCCCACCACCCCTCCCAACCCAACCCCTGCAGATGGCATGCCAAAGCCCCAGGAATCTTCGCCAACCACCCAGACACCAGACCCGACGTCGGATGCTGCAACACCACCGCCGCCACCACGACGATCAGGACGTCAGACAAGGCCCCCTGATAGACTTAACTTGTAGTACCCTTCACCCCGCCGGACTTCACATTAAACAAGGGGTGAATGTGGTAAACCACTGTATTGTATATTGCCACCTCTGGGTGGCGCTGTGTATGGAGGCATGCCTCAGCTGACTCCACCCACCACTGTGTGGGTTTCGTTCAGACTTGTTCAGTCACTCACGAAGAAGCATGGTCTCTTCTTAGCTAATAAAAGCCTTATTCATCTCTTCTTTCGACTCATCATCTCTTCTTCGACTCATCACCTTTTATGAAGTAATTGATAAGCGTATCAGAAGGGCAGAGGTTTTCAATAAATTATTGTTGTTAAATTGCAGTGTACATGGTTTTTTGGTTAAGTCCTGATTGCCCTGCTTGGCTGAGGGCTTGTGGAGCGGCTACATTCATCTGCTGACATTGGCACAAGCCATTCCCTGAGAGGGGGCCTAGAACCGACGTTCAATAAGCCGGCGACGGGCGGCCCTTGCACTTTGTGCCTCCCTCCTGTGCTGGTCCTCCTCCTCCTCCTCCTGCTCCTCCTCCTGAGGTGGTCCTCCAATCTCTGGTGGCAGTGCCTGAGTCCTGCAGATAGCCAGGTTGTGCAGCATGCAGCAAACAACCACGAAATGGGAGACTCGCTCCGGCGAATACTGTAGGGCTCCACCGGAACGATCCAGACAGCGGAACCGTTGCTTCAGGACTCCGATTGTTTGTTCGATGATGTTCCTGGTCGCTTGATGGCTCTCGTTGTATCCCTCTTCAGCAGGGGTGCTGGGCGCACGGAGCGGGGTCATCAGCCAGGTACACAAAGGATAGCCTTTGTCCCCGATAAGCCATCCTCATGGGTGAGGCTGTGCCTGGAACATGTCTGCCACAGAAGTCTGTCGCAGGATGAAGGCATCGTGGCTGCTGCCTGGAAAGCGGGCATTGACAGCTAGGATGAGCTGCCTGTGGTCACACACCAGCTGGACGTTCAGCGAATGGTAGCCCTTCCGGTTGCGGTAATCCTCGGCATTCTCCAGAGGTGCCTGCAAAGCCACATGCGTGCAGTCAATGGCGCCCTGCATCATGGGGAAGCCCGTGAATGCTGCAAAGCCCATTGCACGCTGTTGCTGCTTGGCAAGGGCCATGGAGAAGGAGATGAACTGACGTCTCCTTTTGAAAAGGGCATTGGTCACCTGGCGGATGCAGCAATGCACGGCGAACTGGGAGATGTTGGCAATGTCCCCAGTAGCGGATTGGAAGGAGCCAGTGGCATAGAAGTTGAGAGCCACCGTCACCTTCACTTCCACCGACAGAGACGTCCTGCTCCTCAGCTGTGGCTGCAGATCACCGCCAAGCAGCTGGCAGATCTCTGTGACCACGTCCCTTCTGAATCGCAGCCTCCGAACACACTGCTCGTCAGACATGTTGAGATAGGAGAACTGCTGGCGGTATACCCTGGGTGGGTAAGGCCTCCTTTCCCGACGCCTGTTGCCCCCTCTCCGTCTAGCCAGGGCTGCCACTCTCTCACGGCGTCTGTGAGCCCTTTGGATGTAATTGAGAAAGCCAGCGTTGACACCCATTGCAGCCCCCATAATATGCTGGCAAACAATGAGATGTCAATGAAGGCAAAGACTAGTGGAAAGCTGTGGCCTGAAGCCACAAGTACCTGTCCGAGTGTTGGGCCAAAGCAGAAAGCTCTCTACCTTGGTCTCTCTCCAAAGATCCGTTTCACAAGAAGGAGTGCTGCGAAATGGCAGCCTTTTATAGTGCAGGAGGAGTGCTCTTTAATTTGCGCCCCCCGTGCCCCGCATTGGCTGAGCACCGTTCCACTCTAACAGTCGCTAGGGGCGCCAGGCGCACAATGTGGCGGCGCGACTGAAGTTCCGGTTGGGGGCGCACAAAGGGCGTTGCATGAGGAAATGACGTCATGATCTGTGCGCGCAGCTGAGCGCGCGCAAAGACTTTGCGCTGCCGCTAAATCTCTAGTGAAGTTGGGGAGAGGCGCAGATCGCGCTGCGCCTGGGCGCTAGCCGCCTAGCGCCCGACATCTACTCCTCCTAAGGCGCTAACGGCTGGCGCAGCCAACTGAATTTCTAGGCCCATTTGTTTGATCGCCTGAGTCGACCTCAGTCTCTTGATAGGAACTAGACATTCCTACATTGGTGACCCCGACTTTTGCGAACAGTTTTCGCGAAGGAACGAAGCATGGAAATGAACGCCATTGCATTGAAGCTGCCGCAATTCCGGGAGCAACAAGCGACCGCGCGTTTCATCCAGGTCGAAGCCCAGTTTGCATTACGGAACATCGTTGCGGATCAGACCCGATATTTTTACGTGGTCTCCGCACTCGACAGCTCCACCACGTCGCGGATTGTCAGCTTGCTTGAGAACCCCCCGGACGACCGCAAGTATGAAACAATCAAGGCGCGGTTGTTACAGGTCTTCGGGCTCATGAAGTCGGAGTGCGCCCGTCGACTGCTCGCTATGCCCGGCGTCGGGGACTCCAAGCCGTCTGAGCTCATGAGCCAAATGCTCACGCTCCTTGGCTCCGAACCGGAATGCTTCCTCTTTAGGGAGCTCTTCCTCAGTCAGTTACCGGAGCAAGTAGAAGCTGCCCTGGCCAGGTCCGAAGCCTCAGACTGCGCAGCGCTTGCTGCCGAAGCAGACAAGATTTTCGCGGTGACGCAGCAGTACTGCACTGCCACGAGGCACCCATCCCCCACAGACGCCACCCCAGCTCCTCAACCTTTGGGCCTGTGGTCCTACCACGCGCGGTTTGGCGCGAAAGCCAGGTGTTGCCGCACTCCCTGCAGCTTGTCTCCCAAAAAAAAAACAACTGCAACCCCGGCAAAAGAAGAACGGGTCTGACGGGTGCCCCGCGGCTGCGATGGCAATCAGAAATTCTGGCAAGCTGTTGTTCATCATCGATTCCATCTCTGGTCGGCGATTCCTATATGACATCGTGCGGCATCGGCAGCGGGTGGAGGCGGAGCAGCGCGGCAGAGTGACTACAAGAGGCCCCAGAGGCTCAGGTAGGCCTCAGTGCGGCATCGGCAGCGGGTGGAGGCGGAGCAGCGTGGCAGAGCGACTACAAGAGGCCCCAGAGGCTCAGGTAGGCCTCAGTGTGGCATCGGCAGCGGGTGGAGGTGGAGCAGCGCGGCAGAGCGACTACAAGAGGCCCCAGAGGCTCAGGTAGGCCTCAGTGCGGCATCGGCAGCGGGTGGAGGCGAAGCAGCACGGCAGAGCGACTACAAGAGGCCCCAGAGGCTCAGGTAGGCCTCAGTGCGGCAGCGGGTGGAGGCGGAGCAGCGCGGCAGAGCGACTACAAGAGGCCCCAGAGGCTCAGGTAGGCCTCAGTGCGGCATCGGCAGCGGGTGGAGGTGGAGCAGTGCGGCAGAGCGACTACAAGAGGCCCCAGAGGCTCAGGTAGGCCTCAGTGCGGCATCGGCAGCGGCGGGAGGCAGAGAGGAGCGGCAGAGCGACTACAAGAGGCCCCAGAGGCTCAGGTAGGCGTACCAATCTCCAATCTCAGGCAAGGAGAGAGGTAAAAAGTATTCAAGGTGTGACGTCACCACAAAACAGGTAGGTGATTGGTTGGAGTATTTCTCTCATTTTAAAACTTTAAATCTGTGGTTTATAGTTTTTAAGGTTGCTGTGGTGTACCAAGGCCTTTCTGGTGCAGAGTGACTGTTGGTAAACCATTTAACTGGTGTAACTAGAGGGATTGATTTAATTTAAATCCAATTAATTAAAGGGGATACTAGCATCTAAAATCGGGCAGAGGGTGTCCATAACTAACAATAAAAAATTTAATTAATTACATAGAATGGAGCAGCTGATGTGTTACTGTTGCGAGATGTGGGAGCCGGTGAACCCCATTGAGGCTCACGGTGATTACGTCTGTGACAAGTGTCTGCTGCTACAGGAACTCCAGCTCCGTGTTGATGAGCTGGAGTCTGAGCTTCAGACACTGCGACACATCAGGGAGGGGGAGAAGTACCTGGACTCTGTGTATCAGGACGTGGTCACACCTATGAAGTTAAGTAATTCAGATGTAGCCCACGGTCAGGGACAGGACGGTGTGACTACGAGTGAGGCAGGTACGGGGATCCAGGAGGTAGAGCTGGAGGAGCCGCAGCCCTTGCTCTTGACCAACAGGTTCGAGGTTCTTACTCCCTGTGGGGACAGGAGCAGGGACTGCAGGGAGGATGAGCAACCTGGCCACAGCACCGTGGAACGGGGGGCCATTCAAGAGGGGGGAGTAAATAGAAATGTTGTAGTGGTAGGGGATAGTATCGTTAGGGGGATAGATAGAGTTCTTTGCAGCCGAGAGCGAGAGTCCCGAAGGCTGTGTTGCCTGCCCGGTGCCAGGGTTAAGGACATCTCCTCTGGACTGGAGAGAAACTTGGAGTGGGAGGGGAGGATCCAGTTGTCGTGGTCCATGTTGGTACCAACGATATAGATAGGACAAGGAAGGAGGTTCTGCTGAGGGAGTTTGAGCAGCTAGGGGCCAAATTAAAAAGCAGAACCACAAGGGTAATAATCTCTGGATTATTACCTGAGCCACGAGCGAATTTGGCTAGGACAAATAAAATTAGAGAGTTCAATGCGTGGCTCAAAGACTGGTGTGGGAGAAATGGGTTTTGCTTCCTGGGACACTGGCACCAGTACTGGGGCAGGAGGGAGCTGTTCCATTGGGATGGGCTTCACTTGGCCAGTGCTGGGATCAGAGTCCTGGCGGATCTTATAACTAGGGCTGTAGAGAGGGCTTTAAACTAACTAGTGGGGGGGAGGTTCCTAGAGAGCAAATAATAAAAATGACAACAGAGAAGGTCATAGACTTAGGTAGCAGTGGGGAAATTAAAAACCAGAGCGTGTCAGGAAGGGGCAGAAAGTATGGAGTAAAAGGTAAAGTAATAAAAAGGGCAAAAGCAGGAACTAAATGTCACAAAACATCTTTGAAAGTTCTCTATCTGAATGCACGTAGCATTCGTAACAAAATAGACGAGTTAATGGCACAAATAACTACATATGGGTATGATCTTGTGGCCATTACAGAAACATGGCTGCAGGGTGACAATGCCTGGGAATTAAACATACCAGGTTATTTAACGATCAGGAAGGACAGGCAGGAAGGAAGGGGAGGTGGGGTGGCTATGTTAATAAAGGAAGGAATCACTGTAATACAGAGAAATGATATTGGGTCAAAAGATCAGGATAATGAAACAGTTTGGGTGGAGGTAAGGAATAATAAGGGGAAAAAAACACTAGTGGGCGTAGTCTATAGGCCTCCGAACAGTGGCAACTCTGTTGGACGGAGTATCAATCAGGAAATAGTTGAGGTTTGTAATAAGGGAACATCTATAATTATGGGGGATTTTAACTATCATATTAATTGGACAAATCAAATTGGGCAGGGCTGCCTTGAGGATGAGTTCATTGAGTGTATTAGGGATGGGTTTCTTGAGCAGTATGTAACTGAACCGACCAGGGGGCAAGCAACCTTAGATCTGGTCCTGTGTAACGAGACAGGATTAATTAAAAATGTCCTAGTAAAGGATCCCCTTGGAATGAGTGACCATAACATGGTTGAATTCCATATTCAATTAGAGGGTGAGAAGGTTGGATCTCAAACAAGCGTGCTAAGCTTGAATAAAGGAGACTATGAAGGTATGAGAGCGGAATTGAGTAGAGTGGATTGGGAAAATAGATTAAAGGGTAAGACGATACATGATCAGTGGTGTACATTTAAGGAGTTATTTTACAACTTCCAAAAAATATATATTCCTGTGAGAAGAAAAGGGTGTAAAAGAAAAGACAGCCATCCGTGGCTAAGTAAAGAAATGAAGGATAGTATTCGACTAAAAACAAGGGCATATAAGGTAGCCAAATCTAGTGGGAGGATAGAGGATTGGGAAAACTTTAAAAGACAGCAAAAAATAACAAAAAGATTGATTAAGAAAGGGAAGATAGATTATGAAAGTAAATTAGCAAAAAATATAAAAACAGATAGTAAGAGTTTTTATAGTTATATAAAAAGAAAAAGGGTGGCTAAAGTAAATGTTGGTCCCTTAGAGGATGAGACCGGGAAATTAATGGTGGGAAATATGGAGATGGCAAAAACACTGAATGAATATTTTGTATCCGTCTTTACAGTAGAGGACACTAAGAATATCTCAACACTGGACAAACAGGGGGCTATAGCGGGGGAGGAGCTAAACACGATCAAAATCACTAAGGAAGTGGTACTCGGTAAAATAATGGGACTCAAGGTGGATAAATCACCTGGACCTGATGAATTACATCCTAGGGTCTTGAGGGAAGTGGCGGTAGGGATTGTGGATGCATTGGTAATAATTTTCCAAAACTCCCTAGATTCGGCAATGGTCCCGGCAGACTGGAAAACTGCTAATGTAACACCCTTATTTAAAAAGGGCAGTAGACAGAAGGCTGGAAACTATAGACCGGTTAGCCTAACATCTGTGGGAGGTAAAATTTTGGAGTCCATTATTAAGGAGACAGTAACAGGACATTTGGATAATCATAATTTAATAGGACAAAGTCAGCATGGTTTTATGAAGGGGAAGTCATGTTTGACAAGTTTGCTGGAGTTCTTTGAGGAAGTAACATATAGGGTGGATAAAGGGGAACCAGTGGACGTAGTGTATTTAGACTTCCAAAAGGCATTTGACAAGGTGCCACACAAAAGATTATTGCTTAAGATAAAATATCACGGGATTGGGGGTAATATTCTGCCATGGAAAGAGAATTGGCTATCAACAGAAGGCAGAGAGTTGGGATAAATGGTTCATTCTCAGACTGGCAATCAGTAACTAGTGGTGTTCCGCAGGGGTCAATGCTGGGTCCCCAACTCTTTACAATCTATATTAATGATTTGGAGGAGGGGACCGAGTGTAACATATCAAAGTTTGCAGATGATACTAAGATGGGAGGGAAAGTAGTGAGTGAGGAGGACATAAAAAACCTGCAAGGGGACATAGACAGGCTAAGTAAATGGGCAGAGATTTGGCAGATGGAATACAATACTGGAAAGTGTGAGGTTATGCACTTTGGCAGGAAAAATCATAGAGCAAGTTATTATCTTAATGGCAAGAAACTGGAAAGTACTGAAGTACAAAGGGATCTGGGGGTCTTGGTGCACGAAACTCAAAAGGTTAGTATGCAGGTGCAGCAAGTGATTAAGAAGGCCAATGGAATGTTGGCTTTCATTGCTAGGGGGATAGAATATAAAAATAGGGAGGTATTGCTTCAGTTGTACAAGGTATTGGTGAGACCGCACCTGGAATACTGCATACAGTTTTGGTGTCCATACTTAAGAAAAGACATACTTGCTCTCGAGTCAGTACAAAGAAGGTTCACTCGGTTAATCCCGGGGATGAGGGGATTGGGACTCTACTCATTGGAGTTCAGAAGAATGAGAGGCAATCTTATTGAAACATATAAGATTGTGAAGGGGTTGGATCGGGTGGATGCGGGGAGGATGTTCCCGATGATGGGTGAAACTAGAACTAGGGTGCATAGTCTTAGAATAAGGGGCTGCTCTTTCAAAACTGAGATGAGGAGGAACTACTTCACTCAGAGGGTGGTAGGTCCATGGAATATGCTGCCCCAAAAAGCTGTAGAAGCTACATCATTACATAAATTTAAAACAGAAATAGACAGTTTCCTATAGGTAAAGGGAATTAAGGGTTTCGGGGAGCGGGCAGGAATTTGGACATGAATCTAGGTCCAGATCGGTCATGGCCCTGTGGGTAGCGGAGCGGGCCCAGGGGCCGTGTAGCCTGATTCTGCTCCTATTTCGTGTGTCTAATTCTGTTAGATTCAGGAGATGGTTCTGTGATAGTGGATTGGCGGTTAGGATCAGATCAGCCATGATCTTATTGAATGGCGGAGCAGGCTCGAGGGGCCGATTGCCTACTCCTGCTCCTATTTCTTATGTTCTTATGTTCTTATGACACCGGCGCACAGTGCAGCATTATACCCGCGTCTGCTATTGACGTTCAAGCTGGGATGCACGGCCTCTCACTCGAAGTGGCTAATGGTGGAGCTATCCGGACCTTCAGCAAACGGCGGGTCCAGGTGTGCTTCGGCGGCCAGCAATTTGTTTGGGAATTTGTTACAGCCAGGGTTTCACAAGCCATCCTCGGTGCGGATTTCCTGTGCGCCAATGGTCTCCTGGTCGATGTGAGGAACCGGCGGCTGATCAACGCGGCCATGTTTCACTCCATTCCTTGCCACCGTGGTACCACCATGTCGCGCACCGTCTCCTGCGCTTTCCCAACTCTGGACGAGTTCGCTCGATTGCTCGGTGAATATCCGGACCTGACCAGACCTACGTTCTCCTCTACGGCCACGAAGCATGGTGTGGAACACCACATCACGACCACCGGCCCCCCGGTCCACGCATGGGCTTGGCGCCTCGAACCCGGCAAGCTGGCGGTTGCGAAGGCGGAGTTTGCTACGATGGAACGCCTGGGGATTATTCACCGGTCCAATAGTCCCTGGTCTTCGCCTCTCCACATAGTACTGAAACCTGGCGGCAGATGGCGGCCTTGCGGCGACTATCGGCGACTTAACAACGTTACCACTCCTGATCGATACCCGATCCCCCACATTCAGGATTTCTCTGCCCATTTGGCTGGGAACACCGTGTTTTCCAAGGTGGATCTGGTCCGAGGCTACCACCAGGTCCCGGTACACCCGCAGGACGTGCAGAAGACCGCAGTCGTCACCCCATTCGGTCTTTTTGAATTTTTGAGGATGCCTTTTGGGTTGAAGAACGCTGCCCAGGCCTTCCAGCGCCTCATGGACTCCATGCTGCGCGACCTCAAGTTCCTTTTAGTCCATTTAGACGACATCCTCGTGGCCAGTCGAAATAAGGAGGAACCTACGCACCCTCTTTCGTCACCTCAGCCAACACGGCCTGATTCTCAACCTGGCCAAGTGTCAGTTTGGTCTGCCCCACATTGATTTCCTGGGACATCGCATTACATCGGAGGGAGCGGTGCCTTTGCAAGCAAAGGTAGAGGCGGTGACATCCTTTCCGCGCCCACAGACCATCAAGGCCCTGCAGGAGTTCCACCGCTTCGTGCCTAAGGCAGCTCTGCTCATGCAGCCCCTATACGAGGCCCTCAAGGGCAAGTCTGGCAAGGACCCGGTAAGCTGGACAGTCGACATGGACCGGGCGTTTGTTGACACAAAAAGCACCCTCACCAATGCGACCATGCTGGCGTACCCGCTGCCAGGTGCCACCATCGCCCTCACCACCGACGCGTCAGACTACGCCATCGGTGCAGTGCAGGAACGGTGGGTAAATGGAACGTGGCAACCGCTGGCGTTCTTCAGCCATCAACAACGGTGAAACGAGCGGAAGTACAGTACCTTCAACCGGGAGTTGCTGGCTCTTTTTCTGGCCATCCGCCATTTCCGGTTCTTGCTGGAAGGACATCCTTTCACTGCTTTTGTAGACCATAAGCCACTAACGTTCGCTATGGCCAAGACTGCCAAAACGTGGTCAGCCCGACAACAGCATCAGTTAACGTTTATCTCTGAATTCACAACTGATATTCAGCACGTGGCCGGTAAAGACAACCTGGTGGCGGATTGCCTCTCCCGCGTGACCGTTCAGGCAGTCCAGCTCGGCATCGACTATGCCCTCATGGCTGCAGATCAAGCCTCGGATCCAGAGGTGCAAGCTTACCGAACCAGCCCCTCTAGCCTCTAAGCGGCCGATGTCAAATTCCATGCCACAGGCACCACGCTACTTTGTGACGTCTCCGTAGGAGATCCTCGCCCTATTGTGCCGGTCGTCTGGCGCCGAAAAGTGTTTGACGCCATACACGGTATTGTGTATGTACCTTTAAGAGAGAACTGTTTTACAGCTCCTGTACACTGTAGTACCGGCAGTGACCACACCTGTATATAAAGCCGGAGCAGGCTTCTGTACTTCAGTCTTGAGACTACTCTACTCCAGTAAATACCTGTTGATTGTTAAGTTACAGCATCCGTGTGGTTCTTGGGGAAACATCCTATTTAAAGAATCACTGATCTAACAGTGGCGACGAGTGTCGATTCGAATCTACCTGCAACTCTGCATTTCCCTTCGAGGATTCGCTCCGGAAGGGCGGTGGAAGAAAGTCGAGGCCAGAAACACGGGCGTCGACCACGAGCAACCGCCCAGTCGTACGGCAGAGAGTGAACATCGCAGGGGAGGCTGTGGAGAGCCGGGCTTGGTTCCCCAGCCACGACAATCAGCAACAGACTGACGACAGGTACAGCGCAGACCCTTCCCGGACAGCGGCGGCTGGAGCCGACCGACGGCAGAGAAAAAGCCGAGCAGCGTCAACGGGGTAAGATAGAGGGTGAAGCGCACAGGGCGCAGCCGGGGGTTGAAAACCGAGCGGCATCGAGGAAAAACAAAACGGAGAGAGAGAGGGTAAAGCAGCAGCCGGGTTCAGGACCGAGCAGTGGAAACGGGAAAGGCGCACAGAGAAAAAAAAAAAATGCGCAGAACACAGCCAGGGCTCAAGGGCTGAACAGTGTCTGTGGGGAGAAGAAGGGAGAGCGCGGGAGACGCCATTGAGCCGCGGAGAAGAAGGAAGAGCGCGGGAGACACCATTTTTAGAAGCCGCAGCGGAGAAGAAGGGCGAGCGCGGGAAGAAAGGAAAGCGCGGGAGACGCCATTTTGTGCCAGCGGAGAAGAAGGGAAAGCGCGGGAGACGCCATTTTTGACAGTTAAATCACACCCAGGGATGCCAAAGAGTGGCAGTACCTCTACGTTCGACAATGAAGTCGAAGATTGGGCGACATATGTGGAACGTATTGAGGTGTACTGCAGGGCAAATGAAGTGCCAGATGCTAGGAAAGCATTGGTTTTGTTAAATTCCATGGGTGTAAAAACTTATGGGTTACTGCGAAACCTAATAACCCCAGAGAAGCCTGTGAATAAGAATTTTGAAAGCATAGTAGAAATCCTACAGGACCACTTAAACCCCACACCGCTGCTGATAGCAGAACGATTTACGTTCCATAAAAGGAACCAACACAAAGACGAAAGCAATGCTGAGTACTTAACGGAACTGCGCAAGCTATCGAAACACTGCCAGTTTGGAGTGGGACTAGCAGATACGTTAAGGGACAAGTTTGTGTGTGGGCTACAAAGTGAAGGAACCCAGAAACGGCTTCTATCAGAAAAGGATCTTACGCTGAACAAGGCTTTCAGTGTGGCAGTATCACACGAAGCAGCCGCAAGGGGTGCTGCAGAGATACAATGGAGACCACAAGAATATGGCACCAATGAAATGTTCTATGGAACAGGGAAGTGTTATCGCTGCGGCAGAACAACACACGACCAGAAGGATTGTTGGTTCAAGGACCAAGTGTGCAGACAGTGTGGAAAAGCAGGACACATAGCAAGAGTCTGCAGGTCTGGGAAGAAAACCAACAGCAAGAAATCTCCACAGGAGAAGTACAAAAAGGTACACAAGGTGATGGACAGTAGTTCAGACGAACAGAAAAGTGACACAGACTCCGGAAGCAAGGAGCTGGGTTGTCTGAAACTACATAAGGTAACCAAAATGGAGGATCACCAGGCTATCTGTGTTACACTCAAGATAGCTGGAGTCCAAGTGAAAATGGAATTGGACACAGGATCAGCCCTAACAGTCATAAACTAAAGGGACTACAAGCGGCTATTTTCACATATACCCTTGAAAGCTACAGAGATTGTCTTGAAGACGTACACGGGGCAAAAAGCCTACCCCAAAGGAAAAATAAGGGTGAAAGTGATATACAAAGGCCAGGAAATACCTAAAATGGACTTATATGTATTGCCAGATGGAGGACCACCACTGCTAGGATGTGAATGGATCCGGAAGATACAATTAGATTGGCATTCCATACAGGCACTGAAGGTTGAGGCCAAAAAGGATGACGACGTCACACCTGGACGACTGTCAAAAATGCTAACTGACGCAAAAGAAGTGTTCCAGGAGGGACTCGGAACACTAAAAGGCATAACAGCAACGATTAAAATAGAGGAAAATGCAAGCCCAAAGTTTCTTAAGGCTAGACCAGTGCCTTATGCGATCAGACCAGCCGTCGAAGCAGAGCTGGAAGGGTTGGAACGTTCAGGAGTACTGTCCAAAGTAGACTGGAGTGAGTGGGCTACACCCATCGTTCCTGTAATGAAGAGGTCATTGAGTAATACACCTGGGGAACTAAAGAAGGTCCGCATCTGTGGGGTATTTAAGGTGACAGTGAACCCAGTCCTTCACACGGTACAATATCCGCTTCCACGAATTGAGAATATTTTCGCCTCGCTATCTGGAGGTAAACGCTTCACCAAAATTGATCTAGCCCAGGCATACTTGCAAATGGAGGTGGAAGAAGCCTCGAAACAATACCTCACGATCAACACTCATAAAGGTCTCTATCAATACAACCGGCTGGTGTTCGGGGTAGCATCGGCTCCGGCTATTTGGCAAAGGGCGATGGATCAAGTCCTGCAAGGGATTCCAGGGACCCAGTGTTATTTGGGCGACATCCTGGTCACGGGCGAAAATGATAGTGATCACCTCGCCAACTTGGAGAAGGTGCTCACCAGATTAAAGGAATATGGGCTACGAGCTAATTGCCACAAGTGCGAGTTTTTCCAGAAGCAGATCTCATATGGTGGCCACGTCATCGATGAAGAGGGGTTACATAAGTCCCCTGAAAAGATTGAGGCAGTAGTCAAGGCTCCAGCACCAGAAAATGTGTCACAACTGAGGTCGTTCCTCGGGCTGGTAAACTACTACCATAAGTTCTCACCAAATTTGTCCATGGTATTACACCCACTGAGCATCCTACTGCAAACAGGGGTGCCATGGAAGTGGAATGACGAACGTAGACGAGATTTCCAGAAGTGCAAAGAATTGATCACATCAAAAGAGGTGTTGGCCCATTTCAACCCAGCACTACCAATTCATTTGGCATGTGATGCATCACCCTATGGTATTGGAGTGGTGCTGTCGCACAAATTCCCAGACGGGTTGGAGAGGCCAGTAGCCTTTGCGTCTCGGTCACTAACCTCAGCCGAGCGCAACTACGCCCAGTTTGATAGGGAGGCCCTCAGCCTATTATGGGGAGTAAAAAAATTCAACCACTATCTGCATGGGCAGAAGTTCACCTTGCTGACTGACCACCAACCACTTGTCTCCATCTTTAATCCTAAGAAGGGCGTTCCAGTGATGACTGCACAACGGTTACAAAGATGGTCCCTGTTTCTAGGGGCGAATCAATATGAAATAGAATATAAAGGCACGAAACAGCATGGAAACGCTGATGGGCTATCACACCTGCCACTGCCTACTGTGGAGGAAGCACCAGCAGTGGACCCTATCGAGATATTTTATTCGTCAATAATTGAACGATTGCCAGTAACGAACGCGGATATAGAGATGGAGACCCGCAATGATCCGACACTGTCTCGGGTATATGATTTGACGGTGAGGGGATGGCAAACACATGGCGACTCACTGTTGCCAGCATTCTCATCCAGAAGAGAGCAGCTGTCAGTGTGCCAGGGGACAGTGATGTGTGGATCCCGAGTGGTGATTCCACCCAAGTTAAGGGAGAGAGTGCTAAATGAGCTTCATGAAGGTCATCTGGGAGGGATGAAAATGAAAAGCCTTGCTAGGGCTTATGTGTGGTGGCCGGGGATCGATCAACAAATTGAGGACCTAACCAATAGCTGCTCTGGATGCCAGAAGGCCCAAAATGCACCACCACATGCCCCTCTGCACCCATGGGAGTGGCCCTCCTCTCCATGGCAACGGGTGCATATTGATTTTGCTGGTCCATTCATGGACTCAATGTTCTGAATAGCAGTGGATGCTCACTCGAAATGGCCTGAGGTGATAAAAATGTCCTCAACCACTACAGAGAAAACGATTGCAGTCCTACGGGCCATATTTGCCAGGAACGGCTTGCCAGAGCAGATTTGCTCTGATAATGGACCACAGTTTGTGTCCGAAGAGTTTTGAAAATTTATGAGAAGGAATGGGGTAAGGCATTACACATCTGCCCCGTATCATCCAGCCACAAATGGATTGGCTGAAAGGTTCGTACAAACCTTTAAAAAGGCGATAAATGCCATGTGCGACGATGAAATTCCACTACAGCATAAGGTGGACAATTTCCTATTAGCCTACAGAAACGCGACACATGCAGTTACCAACCAGACCCCGGCCATGATGTTCTTTAACCGAAGGTTGAGATCTCATCTGGATTTGCTCAGACCCAATGTGCGAAGAAATGTTGAGGATAAACAATTCCAGCACATCAATGAGAAGCCGACAAGGAGCTTCAATGTAGGACAACCAGTCTTGGCCAGTGACTACCGAACAGAGAAATGGCAACCCGGAATGATATGCACAAGGCAGGGGCCATTAATGTACACAGTGGATGTCGGGGAGAACATTGTGAGACGCCACGTCGATCAGATCTTAGCGTCACAGGAACGAGTCAACCCCATGTCTCGAGTGTAGTGTCCGTGTGTTGATAGAGACACTGAAGACAGGAGATGGTTCATAGGTGTGTTTACTAAGCAAAGTCTGGGGGGGGTTCTAACGGATATACACAATATACAGGCTTATATAGCCCGAGTGGCCATTACCGGCATTATAGCACACCTGGGGCTCTTAAAGGCACATACACTACAATTCTTTCCCTTTTAGCTAACCAGTACATCATATTTTAAGTAATTATTAATTACATGTTATAAGAAAAATAATATACACATTGCTGCAGTTAATTAATTATAAGTCAGTCTCTCAGGAGGCTTCCTGACTCGGTCCGGATAACGCCTCGGGGGTGTAGTAGTTTCTGGTGGTGTAGTAGGTTCTTTTGGCAAGGCTGATTCGGCTTGAATGCCAGTGTCGGGTTCATCGGGTTCCAGTATCACCGGATCGGAGGTAGATATGGGTATCTCTACTTCATCGTTAGATGTATAGAGTTGTGGTGTAGGTTGTCCCTTTTCGGATGACTCTATGATTTGGTCAGCATGGCGCCTTATTATGCTTTCTCCAATGTCCACGGTATACATCAGTGGTCCTAGTCGTGTGCAGATAGTTCCAGGCTGCCATTTCTTGGTACGGTAGTCCCGGGCCAAAACTTGTTGACCTATCTGGAAGGTTCTAGTTGGCCTTTCATTCATGCCTTGAAACTGCCGGTTCGCCACGTCCCTTCTGATGTTGGGCTTGACCAAATCCAGCCGGCATCTTAGGTTTCTATTGAAGAACATCATGGCGGGAGTTTGGTTGGTAACCATATGTGTTGCATTCCTGTATGCGAATAAGAAGTTATCCACCTTGTGCTGAAGTTTTATGTCTTCATTACCCATGGCCTTTATGGCCTTCTTGAAGGTCTGGACAAACCTTTCAGCCAATCCATTGGTGGCGGGATGGTATGGAGCGGACATGTAGTGCTTAACCCCATTGTTTTTTAAGAACTTCCTGAATTCTTCGGACACAAATTGCGGTCCATTATCAGAACAGATCTGTTCCGGCAGCCCATTCCTGGCAAATATGGTCCTTAATACTGTGATGGTTTTTTCCGTGGTGGTGGAGGACATCTTTATTACCTCCGGCCACTTGGAGTGTGCATCAACCGCGATTACGAACATTGAGTCCATAAATGGACCAGCAAAGTCGATGTGCACCCTTTGCCAGGGAGATGAGGGCCACTCCCATGGATGTAGAGGGGCTTGTGTTGGAGCGTTTTGGACCTTCTGGCATCCTAGGCAGCTCTTGGTCATTTCTTCGATGTCTCCATCAGTACCTGGCCACCATACAAACGCCCTAGCTAGGTTCTTCATTTTCACTCCACCCAGATGCCCCTCGTGAAGCTCCTTCAGCACTTTATCCTGGAGTTTGGGTGGAATCACCACTCTGGATCCACACATCAAGGTTCCTCGGCACACTGACAGCTGTTCTCTTCTTTGCGAGAATGCTGGCAACAGTGGTTCGCCATGTGCTGGCCATCCCTTCTCTGTTAAATCGTAGACCCGTGAGAGAGTCGGGTCATTTCTCGTCTCCCTTTCAATGGCAGAATTTGTTACTGGTAGACATTCCACTATGGTAGAGTGGAACATCTCCACTGGGTCGACTGTAGGTGCCTCTTCTACCGTTGGCAACGGTAGGCACGATAAACCGTCAGCATTCCCATGCTGTTTTGATCCTTTGTATCCTATGTTGTATTGGTGTGCCCCTAGAAAAAGGGACCACCTCTGTAGCCTTTGCGCTGTCATAATGGGAACACCCTTTTTAGGGTTGAATTTGGAGATGAGGGGTTGATGGTCAGTCAACAAGGTGAATTTTTGTCCGTGTAGCTAATGGTTGAATTTCTTCACTCCCCATACCAGGCTGAGTGCTTCCCTGTCGATTTGGGCATAGTTACGCTCAGCTGAGTTTAATGAGCGTGACGCAAAAGCTATCGGTCGTTCTGAGCCATCAGGGAATTTATGCGATAATACTGCTCCTATGCCGTAAGGGGATGCATCGCACGCCAGTCTGATTGGCAGTGATGGGTTGTAATGAGCCAAAACTTCTTCGGATGTGATTAAGTCTTTGCATTTATGGAAGGCACGGTTACAGTCTTCGTTCCATTTCCAAATCACTCCTGTTTGTAGCAGTTCATTAAGAGGGTGTAGAAGAGTTGATAAGTTCGGTAAAAATTTATGATAGTAATTTATTAATCCCAGGAACGACCTTAATTGTGAAACATTTTCAGGTGCTGGGGCTTTTATGACCGCTTCAATTTTTTCAGGTGACTTATGCAACCCTTCCTTATTAATCATGTGGCCACAATATGATATTTGATTTTGGAAAAATTCGCACTTGGGGCGATTTGCTCGTAGGCCCCGTTCGCTCAGCCTAGTGAGCACCTGCTCCAAATTGGCAAGGTGCTCGTTGTTGTTTTCTCCTGTTACAAGGATGTCGTCTAGGTAGCATTGAGTCCCCGGAATCCCTTGCAGGACTTGCTCCATAGCTCTTTGCCAGATAGCTGGAGCTGATGCTACTCCAAAAACCAGTCGATTGTACTGGTACAGGCCTTTGTGTGTGTTTATCGTGAGATACTTTTTAGAGGCCTCCTCAACCTCCATCTGTAGATATGCCTGTGCCAAGTCAATTTTTGTGAAACGTTTCCCTCCGGATAGTGAGGCGAAAATATCTTCTATCCTCGGAAGAGGATACTGTACTGTGTGAAGGACCGGGTTTACAGTCACCTTGAAGTCTCCACAGATGCAAATTTTTCTCTGTTCTTCAGATTTATCATTATTCAATGCTTTTTTCATGACTGGAACGATGGGTGTTGCCCACTCGCTCCAATCTATTTTGAATAATACGCCTGCCTTTTCCAAATTCTCCAGCTCTGCCTCGACTGCTGGACGAATTGCGTATGGCACCGTTCTTGCCTTAAAAAATTTGGGAATTGCTGCATCTTCCACTTTTATTGAGGCGGTGATGCCTTTCAAGGTTCCTAGTTTCTCTTGAAACACTTCTTTGGCGTTGGCCAAGATGTCTTTTAATCGTTCAGGTATGATGTCATCATTGTTTTTTTCCTTACTGGTCACCGTCAGTGCCTGAATGGAGTGCCAGTCTAAACGTATCTTTCTTATCCATTCACGTCCCAACAACGGTGGACCACTATCTTGTAGAATGTATAAATACAACTTTTGTATTTCTTTGCCGTTGTATACAACAGGCACCCTTATTTTTCCTTTGGGGTATATTTTCTGCCCCGTATGTTTTTAAGATAATGGATGTGTCTTTTAGAGGTATATGCGGAAATAGCCTCTCGTAATCCCGTCGATTTATTATTGTTAGAGCTGATCCTGTATCTAGCTCCATTTTAACTGGGGACCCTGCTATCGTGAGGGTAACCCAAATGGTTTGGTAATCATCTTTGGCAAGTACATTATGTAATTTGAGACAGCTTAGTCTCTTGTTTTCGGAGTCGCTATCGCTCTTCTGGTCTTCGGAGCTACTGTCCATCATTTGTACCTTTCTGTACTTTTCTTTATTGATTTTTTTTTTGTCTGTGGATTTATTTTGTCCAGATCGGCATACCCGTCCAATGTGTCCAATCTTTCCGCATTGCCTGCATGCTTTGTCCTTGAACCAGCAGTCCCTCTGGTTAGGGGTGGATCTGCCGCAGCGATAACATCTTTCGAAACCCTGTGTCATTTCATGGGTGCCGAAGTCCTGTGTCTTTTGTTGTATCTCTGCAGCTCCTCTTGCTGCTGCTTCATATGATACAGCCATACTGAAAGCTTTGTACAGTGTTAAATCTTTTTCAGAAAGCAGCCTTTTTTGTGTTCCTTCACTTAAGAGACCGCAGACGAATTTGTCTCGAAGATAATCTGCTAGTCCTGCCCCGAATTGGCAGTACTTTGATAGCTTTCTTAATTCGGTGAGGTAATCAGCGTTACTTTCATTCTTGTGTTGATTTCTCTTGAAGAATTTGAATCGTTCCGCTATCAGCAGCGGTGTTGGGTTTAAGTGCTCCTGCAGGGTATCAACAATTTCTTTAAAATTCTTGTCCTTTGGTTTGGCTGGAGTGATTACATTTCGTAACAGCCCGTATGCCTTTGCGCCCATTAGGTTCAGCAGTACTGAAGCTTTTTTTTCATCTTCTATTCCATTTGCAGTGCAATATACCTCTACTCTTTCCACATATGTGGTCCAATCCTCTATTTCGCTATCAAAAGCATTTTAGAAAAGATATGTGCTTCCCGCGCTTTTTTTTCTTTTCTGCAGCAAAGATATGGCGCTTCCTGTGCTTTCCCGCCGGTGCTGCCGATGACAACGCTGTTTCCCGTGGTTTCCGTTCTTTTAAAAAAAAAAATATTTACAGTTGGAGACTCGTTCCCGCCGGACTTTCTCTCCAGGTCTGAACGCCGACCTGCTTGCAGCGCCGGCCATCTCCCAAGTGCTCCCTCCCAGTCTGTTATTGCTTGCCTCCGATTTTGCTGCCTGTCTCAGCTGTAGAGCCAGCCGCTGGAGCCTCAGCCTGACGCCCAGGAAGGATTAGCGCAGTACCTGCCACCAGCTTGGCCAGCTCGTGAAACCACAGCTTCTCTCACTTTCTTGAGTCTTCTGGACGCCCGAGGAATCGATGTCCTTGAGGTGCTGCCGAATTGCAGGTAAGTCCGTTTCCACTTCGTCGCCACTGTAGTGTCCGTGTGTTGATAGAGACACTGAAGACAGGAGTTGGTTCATAGGTGTTTACTAAGCAAAGTCTGGGGGGGGTTCTAATGGATATACACAATATACAGGCTTATATAGCCTGAGTGGCCATTACCGGCATTACAGCACACCTGGGGCTCTTAAAGGCACATACACTACATCGAGTACCTGGGGATGAACCCGACATACCGGTAGCATCTACCTCCGAACCAGTAGCAGTGGAAACCGATGAACTAACCGACGAAAAGGGGCCAGAATCGCCTCCGCACCAAGAACAAGAACCTCAGGAAAGGCGCTATCCCGCAAGGATCAGGGAGCCGCCCCAAAGACTGAATCTATAAATGGACTATTTTCAGTTAATGTTGCATGTTAAAAATGTTAATTGTTAAATGAATGTTATGGTACTGTTAATCTAAAAGGGGAGGGATTGTTGTGTATGTACCTTTAAGAGAGAACTGTTTTACAGCTCCTGTATACTGTAGTACCGGCAGTGACCACACCTGTATATAAAGCCGGAGCAGGCTTCTGTACTTCAGTCTTGAGACTACTCTGCTCCAGTAAATACCTGTTGATTGTTAAGTTACAGCATCCGTGTAGTTCTTGGGGAAACATCCTATTTAAAGAATCACGGATCTAACACACGGGTTGTCACACCCTGGCATGAAGGCCTTGCAAAGGCTGATGTCATCCAAGTTCATTTGGCGGGGCATGCATCTGGATGTTCGCGACTGGGCCAACACCTGCGTGGTCTGCCAAAAGGCCAAGGTGCAGCATCACGTTAAAGCTCTACTGGCCACCTTTGCTGTTCTGGAGCGACGGTTCGATCACGTGAATGTGGACCTGGTGGGGCCACTTCCACCTTCCCATTGGTTTACACATATCCTTACGATGGTAGACCGCACCAGTAGATGGCCAGAGGAAGTTCCCTTGTCATCCACCACTTCGGCAGACATAGCCAGGGCATTCATCTCCTCTTGGGTCGCCTGTTTTGGGGTACTGGCGGACATCTCTTCTGATTGTGGACCGCAATTTTCCTCTGAGCTCTGGAACGCAGTGGCTCAGGGGCTCGGCATCAAGCTACATCGCTCCACAGCCTACCATCCACAGGTGAACGGCCTGTGCGAACGGTTTCACAGGTCGCTCAAAGCCGCACTGAGGGCCAGCCTCCAAGGCACTGGATGGGTGGACAGGCTACCATGGGTCCTGTTGGGTCTTCGCACGGCACCCAAGGAAGATCTTCGCTCGTCCTCGGCAGAGCTCGTCTATGGCCAGCCGCTACACGTACCAGGGGATTTCCTTCCGACTCCAACAGAGCCATGGTCCGCATCCAACCAACTCATCAGCCACCAGGAGGCAGCCAGATGTTTTGCACCAGTACCAATGTCGCATCACAGCTTTCAGAGCTCCCACGTCCCAGCAGAGCTGAAGAACGCCGAATATGTGTTCATCCGCCACGATGCTCATCGGGATCCGCTCAAGGTCCCTTACACTGGTCCTTTCCGCGTGCTAGAGCCGGGAGACAAAACTTTCTCGGTGGATATCGGAGGTAAACCGGACCACATTTCAGTTGACCGGTTGAAGCCGGCACACTTGGAACTTGACCGCCCGGTCGAGACCGCACAGCCGGCAAAAAGTGGCCGACCGCCCACAGTCACCGTGCCAGATCAAGCACAACCGCCCGCCAGCCCGCCCGCTGTCCAGCAGCTACCACTCCAAGTGTACAGAAGTCACTCTGATAGGCTTGTCAGGCCTCCTCGCCGTTTCACTTTTTCATTTAAAGACAATTCTGGGGGGGGTGCATGTGGCGGAGCCACTAAGGGACTCTGATCAAATGTATATAATTCCCTTTAACAATATGTTAACTACAGCCTGAGTCTGTATCTTTGTATATACTGTGTGCATGTACAGAGCGCGGTCCCTTTAAGAGCGCGGGCAAACGCGATGGCGTCACGCCGTTCATCACATGATCCCCCACCGGCGGGAAAAACGTGATGACGTCATGACGCCAGCCACGGGACCGCCCAAGCAGTCCTCGTGGAGCCTCCGAACTGACTAGACCTGTACTCGTAGTTTTCTTGCATCTGTTTGTTAAACTCAATGGCCTAGAAATTCAGTTGGGCACGCCAGCCATTAGCGCCTTAGGAGGAGTAGATCTCGAGCGCTAGGCGCTTAGCGCCCGGGCGCAGCGCGATCTGCGCCTCGCCCCAACTTCAGTACACATTTAGCGCCGGAGCAAAGTCTTAGCGCGCGCCCTGCTGCGCGCGCAGATCATGACGTCATTTACTAGTGCAACGCCCTTTGTGCGCCCCGAACTGGAACTTCACTCGCGCCGGCCCATTGTGCGCCGGGCGGCCCTAACGACTGTGAAGTGGAACGGTACACAGCCGAGGCGGGCCGCGGGAACGCTAATTAAAGGGCACTTACCCTGCACTATAAAGGGCAGCCATTTTGCAGCATTCACTCTTGTGCAACGGTTTTTTGGAGAGAGACCAAGGAGGAGAGCTTACTGGTTTGGACCAACACAAGGACAGGTATTTTTGGCTCAGGCCAGAGCTTAGCAATTATCTTTGCCTTCATTGAGAGCTCAGTGTTTGCCAGCATATAATGGGGGCTGCATTGGGTGCCAACGCTGACTTTCAGCCTTATGCCAGAAGGGCTTACAGACGCCGTGAGAGAGTGGCAGCCCTGGCTAGACGCAGAGGGGGCAACAGGCGTCGCCAACTGAGGCCTTACCCACCCAGGGTATACCGCCAGCAGTCCTCCTATCTGACCATGTCTGCCGCGATGTGTGTAAGGAGGTTGCGATTCAGAAGGGAGGTGGTTGCAGACATCTGCCAGCTGCTTCAGAGAGATCTGCAGCCACAGCTGATGCGCAGGAGGTCTCTGTCGGTGGCAGTGAAGGTGACGGTGGCTCTCAACTTCTATGCCACCGGCTCCTTCCAATCCGCTGCTGGGGACATCGCTAACATCTCCCAGTTTGCCATGCATTGCTGCATCCGCCAGGTGACCGAAGCCCTTTTCAGAAGGAGACATCAATTCATCTCCTTCCCCATGACCCTGGACAAGCAGCAGCAGCGTGCAGTGGGATTTGCAAGAATAGCGGGCTTCCCCATGGTGCAGGGCGCCATTGACTGCACGCATGTGGCTTTGCGGGCACCTCTGGAGCATGCCGAGGATTACCGCAACCGGAAGGGCTACCATTCCCTCAACGTACAGCTGGTGTGTGACCACAGGCAGCGCATCCTAGCTGTCAATGCCCGCTTTCCAGGCAGCAGCCACGATGCCTTTATCCTGTGACAGACAACTGTGGCTGATATGTTCCAGGCACAGCCTCCCCCAAGAGGATAGCTTATCGGGGACAAAGGCTATCCTTTGTGTACCTGGCTCATGACCCCGCTCCGCGCGCCCACGACCCCTGCTGAAGAGGCATACAACGAGAGCCATCAAGCGACTAGGAACATCATAGAACAAACAATCAGCGTCCTCAAGCAACGGTTCCGCTGTCTTGATCGCTCTGGGGGAGCCCTCCAGTATTCGCAGGAGCGAGTCTCCCAATTCGTCGTCGTTTGCTGCATGCTGCACAACCTGGCTATCCGCAGGACTCAGGCACTGCCACCTCACGTTGGACCCCCACCTCAGGAGGAGGAGCAGGAGGAGCATGAGGAGGAGGAGGACGAGGAGTACCAGCCCAGGAGGGAGGCAGAAGGTCCAAGGGCCGCCCATCGGCGGCTTATTGAACGCCACTTCTAGGCCCCCTGTCAGGGAATGGCTTGTGCCAATGAAAGAACATGATTGCAGCCGCTCCGCAAGCCCTCAGCCGGTTAAGGCAACAAACACTTCAAAGATCAAACATGGACAATGTTAATAAATAAAATGCTTTATTGTACAAACTCAGGGCCCTTCCCACATGAAAACCAAAAACAGGCGAAACCCCCAAAAAACACTCAAACACATTACTCGCTCCCACAACCTGGAGAGGATTAACAAAACAGTGCAACTAAAATGGCCGTCATCCTCGGCCTTCGTAAAAAACAAACATCACATCCTCGGCCTTCAAAAAACAAACATCCAATTCTCGGCCTCAAAAAACAAACACAACTGGCCACACATTCGACTTTTTGGCCCGCTAGGGCGATGCTTTGGCCATCTTTGTGTGGCCCCTGCCCGCCCTGCTGCTCCTCCTCAAAGTAAGGCCATTGGCTGCTGCAAGGCTGGGGGCAGGCTCCAGAGGGGCACATGTCATGACGGCAGATGCCCTTGGGGGTTGGCCTAGTCGAGGTCTGGCCGTCGAGCGGGCGGCTGTTGAATGCTGCAGCTGTGGCTGGCCAGCATCAGTTGCTGCAGCAGCTCCTGGCAGCTCCACTGGGGGAGTGGCAGTGGCGGCTGGAGGAATGGGGGCAAGCTGGTGGATGGCAGGCGCTCGCTGGTCGCCTGAGACACTGGCACTCGCCCGGGCCAGAACTGCAGCATGCGCACCAATCTGGCGAGGGACAGACCGCTGTGCTGCTGCAGCGCGACGGGTGCCCTGGCGATGCCTGGCTGACACAGCGAGTGTGGCAGCAGTGAGTGCCCGTGTTGACCTGTTCAGTGACCTCATCAGAGCACCCAGTGACTGCACGGCACCACTGATCAGCTGCCCACTCGCTGCCTGAGCTGCCCCGAATGCCGCCCGACTCGCTGCCTGATCTGCCCCGAATGCCGCCCGACTCGCTGCCTGCTCTGCCCTGAATTCCACCAAACTGATGGCCTGTGTGGCCCCGACGTCGGTCACACTCCGAGAGAGGGACTCGATGGCCTCAGGCAACCGTGCCACTACCCCCATGAGCTCCGTGTGCCGGCGCTCCAAGTCCGCGGACAAGTCCTCGAGGCGTTCCATCTCCTCGGCGAAGACCATCTCCGGACTGGAGGCCGGACTCTCCCTCTGGGGAGAAGGCCGCCGAGCTGGCCGACCCTTCCTGCGTTGCTGGACGCCGCTGGGCCCAGCAATTGGACTCCCCTCCGACCCTTCCCCCCTCTGGGGAGAAGGCCGCCGAGCTGGCACCCCCCTCCCGCGTTTCTGCAGGCCGCAGGTCCCATGAGCTCCCATCCCCTCCGACACTACCGCCACACTCCCCTCCAGGGAAGACGTGTCCCCTACATTCGCATGGGTTGCCACGGCTGAGGGTTCCCCTGATGGGCCGCCTTCCTCTTGCTCCTCCTCCTCCTCCTCTTCTGAGGGGCTGTCACTGGCAAGTTCAGGGACCTCCTCCTCACCATCTGAAAGCAGGAAGGCACAAGAGTAGCTTTAGAGTGAGGAGAGGGCGTCAGCGAGGGATGCATGAGTGGTGGCATTCAGCGCATTGGTCGGACAGTGGCAAAGGATGTAGATCTGATGCGCAAGTGGGACGAGAGAGGTCCAAACGTTGATGTCCTTACCATTGGTGCCCAGAACAGGGTCGGCATCTCCACATGCAACGGGGCCAATCACCTGGCCACCCATGATGCGCTCCACGCGATGTTGCAGCTCGGTGAGCGGCTGGATCTGGGGTCGGCCTCCCCCGGTCGCAGTCCGGCTCTTCCTATTATTGGCCAGCTTGGCCTGCAAGAGAAAGGACGGCCTCTAAGTACAGTGTGTAGCCCTGATCTTGTGTGCACTGCCTCCCATGGTGGAATAGCCTGGCCAGTGTGTCGCCCTGATCTTGTGTGCACTGCCTCCCATGGTGGAATAGCCTGGCCAGTGTGTCACCCTGATCTTGTGTGCACTGCCTCCCATGGTGGAATTTTGAATTGCTGTATCTTCCACTTTTATTGAGGCGGTGATGCCTTTCAAGGTTCCTAGTTTCTCTTGAAACACTTCCTTGGCGTTGACCAAGATGTCTTTTAATCGTTCAGGTATGATGTCATCATTGTTTTTTTCCTTACTGGTCACCGTCAGTGCCTGAATGGAGTGCCAGTCTAAACGTAGCTTCCTTATCCATTCACGTCCCAACAACGGTGGACCACCATCTTGTAGAATGTATAAATACAACTTTTGTATTTCTTTGCCGTTGTATACCACAGGCACCCTTATTTTTCCTTTGGGGTAGACTTTCTGCCCCGTATATGTTTTTAAGATAATGGATGTGTCTTTTAGAGGTATATGCGAAAATAGCCTCTCGTAATCTCGTCGATTTATTACGGTTAGAGCTGATCCTGTATCTAGCTCCATTTTAACTGGGGACCCTGCTATTGTGAGGGTAACCTAAATGGTTTGGTAATCCTCTTTGGCAAGTACATTATGTAATTTGAGACAGCTCAGTCTCTTGTTTCCGGAGTCGCTATCGCTATTCTGGTCTTCGGAGCTATTGTCCGTCATCACTTGTACCTTCCTGTACTTTTCTTTATTGATTTTTTGTTTTCTGTCAGTGGATTTATTTTGTCCAGATTGGCATACCCGTGCAATGTGTCCAATCTTACCACATTGCCTGCATGCTTTGCCCTTGAACCAGCAGTCCCTCTGGTTATGGGTGGACCTGCCGCAGCGATAACATCTTCCGAACTCCTGTGTCATTTTATGGGTGCCGAAGTCCTGTGTCTCTTGTTGTATCTCTGCAGCTCATTTTGCTGCTGCTTCGTATGATACAGCCATACTGAAAGCTTTGTCCAATGTTAAATCTTTTTCAGAAAGCAGTCTTTTTTGTGTTCCTTCACTTAAGAGACCGCAAACAAATTTGTCTCGAAGATAATCCGATAGTCCTGCTCCGAATTGGCAGTACTTTGATAGCTTTCTTAATTCGGTTAGGTAATCAGCGTTTCTTTCACTCTTGTGTTGATTTCTCTTGAAGAACTTGAATCGTTCCGCTATCAGCAGCGGTGTTGGGTTTAAATGCTCCTGCAGGGTATCAACAATTTCTTTAAAAGTCTTGTCCTTTGGTTTGGCTGGAGTGATTAAATTTCGTAACAGCCCATATGTCTTTGCGCCCATTAAGTTCAGAAGTACTGAAGCTTTTTTATCATCTGTTATTCCATTTGCAGTGCAATAAACCTCTACTCTTTCCACGTATGTGGTCCAATCTTCTATTTCGCCATCAAAAGCCTCAATATTACCAGATTTAGGCATTTCAGAAAAGATATGGCGCTTCCCGCGCTTTTTTTTTTCTCTCTGTAGCAACGATATGGCGCTTCCCGTGCTTTCCCGCCGCTGCTACCGATAACAACGCTGTTTTACTGTGGTTTCCGTTTATTCACTGTTGGAGACTCGTTCCCGACAGAGGTCTAAACGCTGACCTGCTTGCTGCGCCGGCCGTCTCTCGAGTGCACCCTCCCAGTCCGTTATTGCTTGCCTCCGATTTCGCTGCCTGTCTCAGCCGTAGAGCCCACCGCTGGAGCTCCAGCCTGACGCCCAGGAAGGATTAGCGCAGTACCTGTCACCAGCTTGGCCAGCTGGTGAAGCCACAGTTTCTCTTACTTCCTTGAGTCTTCTGGACGCTGGAGGAATCGATGTCCTTGAGGTGCTGCCGAATTGCAGGTAAGTCCGTTTCCACTTCGTCGCCACTGTAGTGTCCGTGTGTAGATAAAGACACTGAAGACAGGAGTTGGTTCATAGGTATTTACTAAGCACGTCTGGGGGGGGGGTTTCTAAAGGATATACACAATACACAGGCTTATATAGCCCAAGTGACAATTACCGGCATTACGCACACCTGGGACTCTTAAAGGCACATACACCATAATTGCTCTTAAAGGCACATACACCACAGGGAGAGAGCAGGAATATGGTATTGAGATAGAGGATCAGCCATGATCATATTGAATGGCAAAGCAGGCTCAAAGAGCTGAATGGCCTACTCCTGCTCCTATTTTTCTATGTTTTTTCTAACAGCTGAAGATGGTTGGGCGTAGGACACTGCCCCTGAGGAACTCCTGCAGCGATGTCCTGGGGCCGAGATGATTGACCTCCAACAACTACAACCATCTTCCTTTGTGCTAGGTATGACTCCAGCCAGTGGAGAGTTTTCCCCCTGATTCCTATTGACTTCAATTTTACTAGGGCTCCTTGATGTCACACTTAGTCAAATGCTGCCTTCATGTCAAGGGCAGTCACTCTCACCTCACCTCTGGAATTCAGCTCTTTTATCCATGTTTGGTCCAAGACTGTAATAAGGTCTGGAGTCTAGTGGTCCTGGCGGAACCCAAACTGGGCATCAATGAGCAGGTTATTGGTGAATAAGTGCCGCTTGATAGCACTGTCGATGACACCTTCCATCACTTTGCTGATGATTGAGAGTAGACTGATGGGGCGGTAATTGGCCAGATTGGATTTGTGCTGCTTTTTGTGGACAGGTCATACCTGGGCAGTCCTCCACATTGTCAGGTAGATGCCAGTGTTGTAGCTGTACTGGAACAGCTTGGCTAGAGGCACGGCTAGTTCTGGAGCACAGGTCTTTAGCACGATAGCCGGGATGTTGTCTGGGCTCACAGCCTTTGCTGTATCCAGTGTGCTCAGCTGTTTCTTGATATCACATGGAGTGAATCGAATTGGCTGAAGACTGGCTTCTGTGATGGTGGGGAGGAGGCTGATATGGATCATCCATTTGGCATTTCTGGCTGAAGATGGTTGCAAATGCTTCAGCCTTGTCCTTTCTACTCGCGTGCTGGACTCCATCATCATTGAGGATGGGTATATTCATGGAGCCTCCCTCCTGCTGTTAGTTGTTTAATGGTCCACCACCATTCATGACTGGGTGTGACAGGACTGGATGTGACTGCACTTCAAGAATACTTCATTGGCTGTAAAGTGCTTTGGGATGTCCTGAGGACGTGAATGGCATATATAAACTGCCGAAAAGGAGCTCTTGATAATCAAACTCTACAGCTCTCAAAGCCAAAAATGAGACATTGTCTGAATGTAAATGGATTCCACGGTTCGTATTGGAGCAAATCGAACACCATGAGATATCAGTAATCTTGAATGGAACTGAAAACTAAGGTAATGTCAAACAGGACATCCCGCAGTGCGATGATCTTTTAGCTGAATTTATAAGATGCTCTTCGATTGAATTAAGACTACAGAATGTCAGCAGAACAGCTCAGCCGTTTTGATATGCTAATATCAAATTTCTTTCTTGTTTGTTTGACAACATTAAATCCCAGTACTGCTCGCCTCCCTGGCATGTGTAGCTCTTGTAGTTGAGAGGGCGCACGGGTCTTCATTCAGGCTGCTCTTCAGCTGGCTGCTTAGAGATGTAAAGGACCAGCCCAGGATGGCTACTTCAGAGTTTCCTCCCTCACTCGCTAAAGAGACCTGGGTTAGTATGGTGGGAGGATCGAGTGCTCTCTGCTAACCGCAACGCAGTACTAGAGGAACTATGGGGTCCATCGCACCAGGTTTACATTAATAGAGTTACAGACCTGCACATTGTGGCCGTTCACTTCACTCTCAGGTAACCTGCCTGA
Organism: Somniosus microcephalus; assembly: GCF_052327205.1. Taxonomy (NCBI): domain Eukaryota; kingdom Metazoa; phylum Chordata; class Chondrichthyes; order Squaliformes; family Somniosidae; genus Somniosus; species Somniosus microcephalus. Next base: position 168,698,817 of record NC_140989.1, on the reverse strand, counting down.
CGCTTAAACTTAGGCACTGCCAGAAATGTGTAAAACTTAAAATCTATCACTTACCTTACATAGCGTGGCACTGAGCGTGTGTGTACCTGTGTGTGTTTGGGTGTATGTGTACCTGTATGTGATTGCATGCATTTGTGCATTTGTGTCCATGTGTCTGTGTGCGTTGGATATGTATCTGTGTGCCTGTATTTGTGTTTGCGTGTGCCTGTGTGCCTGTATTTGTGTGTGTCTGTGTGTGTTTGTGTGCCTGTATTTGTGTTTGTGTGTGTCTGTGTGTGTTTGTGTGCCTGTATTTGTGTTTGTGTGTGTCTGTGTGTCTGTGTGCCTGTATTTGTGTTTGTGTGTGTCTGTGTGTCTGTGTGCCTGTATTTGTGTTTGTGTGTGTCTGTGTGTCTGTGTGCCTGTATTTGTGTTTGTGTGTGTCTGTGTGTCTGTGTGCCTGTATTTGTGTTTGTGTGTGTCTGTGTGTCTGTGTGCCTGTATTTGTGTTTGTGTGTGTCTGTGTGTCTGTGTGCCTGCATTTGTGTTTGCGTGTGCCTGTGTGCCTGTATTTGTGTGTGTCTGTGTGTCTGTGTGCCTGTATTTGCCTTTGCGTGTGTCTGTGTGCCTGTATTTATGTTTGTGTGTGTCTGTGTGTCTGTGTGCCTGTATTTGCCTTTGCGTGTGTCTGTGTGCCTGTATTTATGTTTGTGTGTGTCTGTGTGTCTGTGTGCCTGTATTTATGTTTGCGTGTGTCTGCGTGTGTCTGTGCGCCTGTATTTATGTTTGCGTGTGCCTGCGTGTGTCTGTGTGCCTGTATTTATGTCTGTGTGTCTGTGTGCCTGCATTTGTGTTTGCGTGTGTCTGTTTGCATGTGCGCATGTGTGCGCCTGTGCTGTGTAAATGTGTATCTGTGCGTGTCCATGTGTGTGCCTGTGTGTTTGTGCATGTTGTGTGTATATATGTGTCTGTGTGCATATGTGTGTCTATGTATGTGTCCGTGTGTGTACCTGTGTGTCCATGTGTGTGTATGTGTGAAAAGAAAAAAGGTCTTACATTGATGTAGCACCATTCATGACCGCAGGATGACCCAAAGCGCTTTACAGCCAATGAAGTACTTTTTGAGGTGTAGTCACTGTTGTAATATGGAAAACATGGCAGCCAATGTGCGCACAGCAAGCTCCCACAAACAGCTATGTGATAATGACCAGATAATCTGTTTTTTAGTGATGTTGATTGAGGGATAAATATTAGCCAAGACACCAGGGAGAACTCCCCTGCTCTTGTTAAAAATAGTGCCATGGGATCTTTTACGTCCACCTGAGCGAGCAGAATGGGCCTCAGTTTAACCCTTGAGCCTGCTCCGCCATTCAATCATGGCTGATCTTCTACCTCAACTCCACTTTCCTGAACTGTTCCCATATCCGTTGATTCCCTAAATATCCAAAAATCTATTGATCTCTGCCTTGAATATACTCAACGGCTGAGCCTCCACAGCCCTCTGGGGTAGAGAATTCCAGAGATTCACCACCCTCTGAGTGAAGAAATTTCTCACTTGAGGTGATCCAAAACTCGGCTGCCCGTGTCCTAACTCACACCAAGACCCGTTCACACATCACCCCTGTGCTCGCTGACCTATATTGGCTCCTGGTTAAGCAATGTCTCGATTTCAAAATTCTCATCCTTGTTTTCAAATCCCTCCATGGCCTCGCCCCTCCCAATCTCTGTAATTTCCTCCAGCCCCACAACCCCCCCGAGATACCTCTGCTCCTCTAATTCTGGCCTCTTGAGCATTCATGATTATAATCGCTCAACCATTGGCGGCTGTGCCTTCTGTTGCCTAAGCCCTAAGCTCTGGAATTCCCTGCCTAAACATCTTTGCCTTTCTACATCTCTTTCCTCCTTTAAGACGCTCCTTAAAACCTACCTCTTTGACCAAGCTTTTGGTCACCTGCCCTAATTTATCCTTATGTGACTCGGTGTCGAATTTTTTGTTTTATAATACTCCTTGGGATGTTTTACTACGTTAATGGCGCTATATAAATACAAGTTGTTGTTGTTGTTGAAAGACGGCACCTCCGACAGCCCTGGCCAAAATTTATTCCTCTACCAAAATTACTGAAGCAAATAAAGACAGAAAATGCTGGAAAACACTAAGCAGGCCAAGCAGCATCTGTGGAGAGAGTTAGACATGAAATTCAGCCCCGTAGCACCCGGTTTATCGGCACCATGGGTGCCGTTTTGAGTCCAAAATGGCATCCGCGCCACGTGCATTCACTTCTGGTGAGGTCGTTAGCCGGGCTGCTAGGAGCATGCACCAGAAGTATGCAGAGCAGGCTCATGACGTCAGTCAGTGTGTAACACTGATTTGACGCCAGCGCTGTCATTTTTGACCTCAACGCTCCAGCTAATGCCTCTTTTAAACACGGGTTCATCAGCAGGAAGGACCCCCCACCAGTATTTAAAGGGATCATCAAGTGCTTTCAGCTTAGTTGCTGACTGATTTTTACTGTCTCTTGGTGAGTTTGTAGAAGTGTTTGGTGGTTTTGTTGCCTTATTTGAAGTCACTGAAGTGTCCAGGGAGGTGTGGCAGGTCACTTCAAATGTCTGCTCAGACCAGTTGCTCCCAGACATGGGTGCAATAGTTTGTATCCCCCTTGGCCTGCAGCATGACAGGGAGAATGAGCAGAGGTGACACAGAGCAGGACAAGCTGCTGGAAGAGGGAGGAGGAGGAGGGGGAGAAAGGCTCTCAGCAGGAGGCCATATCCACTCAGGGTTTTCAGGGAGCAATTCTTCTACCTCAACTCCAGTGAGGAACAGTCTATGTGATGTCTCCGCTTCACTAAGGAGGTGCTCACTGAAATCTGCCACCTGTTGCAGGCTGAATTGCAGCCCCAGAACAGGGCAAGGACGACATTGCAGCAGCTGTGAAAGTGAGCATGGCCATGAATTGTTAAGCACCGAGCTCCTTCCAGGCTGGAGCAGTCAATATTTCCAACATCTCCCAGTTTGCCATCTACTGTTGCATTAGGGAGGTCACTGAGGCTCTGTATGCAAAGAGAGGTGATTAAAGGGCGGTGAAAGAAAGGTGAATGCATTTCATTCTCTCTTGCAGGAGAGGAGCTGGCAGAGCAAGCACAAGGCTTCGCCAGGATAGCAGGCTACACAATTTGCAGGGTGCCATTGACTGCATGTCGCTTTTCGGGTGCCGCATGTGAATTTGGAGATTTACCGCAACTGGAAGGGATTCATGCAAGTCCATGCTCGGTATCCTGGCAGCAGCCATGATGCCTTCATTCTGCGGCAGTCCACTATTCCATCAGCATTTGATCCACCACGGCAAACCAGAGGGTGGCTATTCGGGGACAAGGGCTATCCACTGACCACCTGGCTCATGACTCCGTTGCACCACCCAACCACACGTGGGCAGGATGCATATAACAAAAGCCATGCTGCCGCACGGAATCCGATAGAGCAGACCATTGGCATCCTTAAACAATGCCTCTGCTGCCTGGATTGCTCTGGAGGAGCCCTGCAGTACTCACCAGAGTCTCAAGATTCATTGTGGTCTGCTGCTTGCTGCATAACCTCGCCTTCACAAGGGCACAGCCCTTGCCACCAGGTATATGGCGAAGAGCTGAAGAGGAGTAAGAGGAGGAAAAGGAGGAGGAGGAAGAGGATGAAAAAGAGGAGGAGGAAGAGGAGGAGAAGGAGGAAGGGAGGAGGCAACCCAGGCAGCCCCTTTCTGCCCGGGCTGTCTGTGATCGACTCATTCGACTGTGGTACCAGTGAGCGCAACCCCAATTCCCCATTCAGCAATAGTCCCACACCTTACCTTTCCTCCATTACTGACCATCATAGTGTCCTCCTGGCCACAATGCTACAATAAATGCCACCACAAAAAAAATTCCAAACAAAATTTATAAATCAAACCATCCAATATTACATCATAAAGCTAACTAATCACTCTTGTGCATTCCCTTAGTGCCTGTCTTCCGTGTGCCTTTGCCTGTCCTAGTGCTCCTACGCAGTGTTACCCCAGTGGCTACAGCATGGCTGATGGAAGACTATAGATTTTGTGGGGGAGATTGCAGATGGCCTTGCAGGACGACTTCAAGCAGCTCTGGGCCTAGAAGGCCCGGCTATGGACTGCACCATCTCGGTATGGGTGGCAGCAGTTTGGGTTGGCTGGCTGACAGGAAAAAGCAAGGGCACTGGCGGAGTGGCAGTGGTGAGAGCATGAATGCTGTCATACTGAAAGAGGACAACAGGTTCGTGCTCCACGGAGCCACTGCCACTCCCCAAGAGCTGTGACTCAGTAATCCTAGTCATCTGATAGCAAAATACTGCAGATGTTGGAAATCCGAAATAACAACAGAAAATACTGGAAAAACTCAGCAGGTCAGACAACATCCGTGGAGAGAAATTTGAGTTGCTTTTCGGGTTGAACCAGTCTTCAAAACTGGAAAGAAAAGAAATTAGATCGAAGGCAGGGCTGCGATCGGACAAAAGAAGTGAAAGAAACAAAAGAGCTAGACGAGATGGTAATAGGCTGAGATTAGGTGTAAAGTGTACTGGCAGGGCAAGAGATAGCTGCCAGGTGTGAGAGAGAAACAAAACGAAAGGGTGGGGGAAAGGAGTGGAAAAATGACAAGAAAAAATGTGTAATAGGGGCCGAGGTTATGATCTGAAATTGTTGAACTCGATATTGAGTCCAGAAGGCTGCAGAGTGCCTAATCGGAAGAGGAGGTGCTGTTCCTCGAGTTTACGTTGAGCTTCCGTGGAACAATACAAGAGGCCAAGGACGGTGAGGTCCGAGTGGGAATGGAGTGGTGAATTAAAATGACAGGCGACTGGAAGCTCGGGGTCACCCTTACGGACTGAACGGAGGTGTTCCGCAAAGCGGTCACCCAATCTGCGTTTGGTCTCCCCAATGTAGAGGAGACCGCATCGTGAGCAGCGACTACAGTATACTAGATTGCAAGAAGTACAAGTAAATCACTGTTTCACCTGGAAGGGGTGTTTGGGGCCCTGGACAGTGGGAAGGGGGGAGGTACAGGGGCAGGTGTTACATCTCCTCCGCTTGCACAGGAAGGTGCCAGGTGAAGGGGAAGGGCTGTTTGGGGTGATAGAGGAGTGGACTAGGGTGTCTTGGAGGGAGTGGTCCCTATGGAATGCTGAAAGGGGAGGGGAGGGGAAGATACGTTTGGTGGTGGGATCACTTTGGAGGTAGCGGAAATGCCGGAGGATGATCCATTGAATGTGGAGGCTGGTGGGGTGAAAGGTGAGGACAAGGGGAACCCTATCGTGGTTCCGGGAGGGAGGGGCAGGGGTGAGGGCAGAAGTGCGGGAGATAGAACTGACACGGTCGAGGGCAGTGTCAACCACGGTAGAGGGGAATCCTCGGTTGCGGAAAAAGGAAGACATGTCTGAAGCACTGGTGTGGAAGGTGGCATCGTCGGAGTATTCACTACAAGCCCACTGACTCCCACAGCTACCTGGACTACACTTCCTCCCACCCCGCTTCCTGTAAGGACTCTATTCCATTCTCCCAGTTTCTCCGTCTCCGCCGTATCTGCTCCGACGATGCCACCTTCCACACCAGTGCTTCAGACATGTCTTCCTTTTTCCGCAACTGAGGATTCCCCTCTACCGTGGTTGACACTGCCCTCGACCGTGTCAGTTCCATCTCCCGCACTTCTGCCCTCACCCCTGCCCCTCCCTCCCGGAACCACGATAGGGTTCCCCTTGTCCTCACCTTTCACCCCACCAGCCTCCACATTCAACGGATCATCCTCCGGCATTTCCGCTACCTCCAAAGTGATCCCACCACCAAACGTATCTTTCCCTCCCCTCCCCTTTCAGCATTCCGTAGGGACCGCTCCCTCCAAGACACCCTAGTCCACTCCTCTATCACCCCAAACAGCCCTTCCCCTTCACCTGACACCTTCCCGTGCAAGCGGAGGAGATGTAACACCTGCCCCTATACCTCCCCCCTTCCCACCGTCCAGGGCCCCAAACACCCCTTCCAGGTGAAACAGCGATTTACTTGTACTTCTCGCAACCTAGTATACTGTATTCGTTGCTCACGATGCGGACTCCTCTACATTGGGGAGACCAAACGCAGATTGGGTGACCGCTTTGCGGAACACCTCCGTTCAGTCCGTAAGGGTGACCCCGAGCTTCCGGTCGCCTGTCTTTTTAATTCACCACTCCATTCCCACTCGGACCTCATCGTCCTTGGCCTCTTGTATTGTTCCACGGAAGCTCAACGTAAACTCGAGGAACAGCACCTCCTCTTCCGATTAGGCACTCTGCAGGCTTCCGGACTCAATATCGAGTTCAACAATTTTAGATCATAACCTCGGCCCCTATTACACATTTTTTCTTGTAATTTTTCCACTCCTTTCCCCCACCCCCCCCTTTCGTTTTGTTTCTCTCTCACACCTGGCAGCTATCTCTTGCCCTGCCAGTACACTTTACACCTAATCTCAGCCTATTACCATCTCGTCTAGCTCTTTTGTTTCTTTCACTTCTTTTGTCCGATCGCAGCCCTGCCTTCGATCTCATTTCTTTTCTTTCCAGTTTTGAAGAAGGGTTCGACCCGAAACGTCAACTCAGATTTCCCTCCACGGATGTTGCCTGACCTGCTGAGTTTTTCCAGCCTTTTCTGTTGTTAATCCTAGTAATCTGTTGGAGGACAGATTGCTGGACTGCGGTGAAACCCTGCAAACCCCTTTCAACACTGCCACGATGTCATGAAAGCAGTCTGAGCTTGCGTGGCAGCACTCAGATGTTGAGTGGCTTCTGCTTGTGTGGCAATGGAAGCTGAGACATTATCCGTCACACGCTGCATCATGGTTGGGTCCACAAGTGCAATAATGGAGTTGCCCATCACTTCCATCCTGGAAATCATGGGCTCCAAGCTCTGTGCAAAGCCCTGTGCAAAGTTGGTGCAGGACTCCATGACATTGCAGTCAGGCTTTCTGGCAGGCCTGCCAATGCTCCAAGCATTTCATTGTACATACCCATCAACCTTCTTCCAAAGGCCCCATCGAAGTCCTCATCTGAGTCCTGTGCAGCGGAACTCATGAGCGACTTTGCCCTCCGGTGAGCTGGCTCTAACCTTTGCTCTAATGGTGCTACCTTTTCCCCTACCCTGGCTGCAGGCCACTCGTGCCCGGTATGTCACCAAGTGCAGATCCCGCGTCTAACCTATCCTCTAAAGTATGCGGAGTGTCAGTATCTGAGCTGGTGGCTACCAGTGTGAAATCGAGTGACGGTGCACCTTCAGCATCACTGCCTCTTTCCTGATGCAGCTCTTGCCCCTCCACCACTGCCTGGCCAGGTTAGAGTTCTTGGCTATCCAAAAGGAGAAAGGCACAAGGGTAGAGTTGCAGTGAGGGGAGGGGTGAAGCAAGAGGTGCATGCTTACACCATCTGCAACTTATAAATCTGAAGAGATTGTGGGATGAGGGGGAAGTGGTTTGTGAGAAGGATGATTAGGTACGAGGATACCGTCATCTTGGATTGTTTCAGCCCCGCCGCTGGCCACGGGCTCCGTAATGGCCGCTGCAGTAAACTCCAGCACCGTCTCCTCCATGGGGATTAGGTCATGCCTGTCCCCCTGCGGGTAGCCCCTGATCCATCCTGTTATGAGCCACCTTGTTGCAAGATAGAGAGAAATGTGTCAGTGAGTGTGGTGCAATGTGTTTGGGTGATGTGCCTGTCATGGTTGAATAGCTGGCAGTGTGTGCAAGCTGTGAGATGTTGGTGTGAGGCTTGCAGCAGTGTTATGTGTGTGAGGGTGAGGTGAAGCTATGAATGTGAGGTGTGAGTCCTGATTGATAGAGATTGTTGGTAGGTGAGCGAAGGGGCGGGGGTGAGGTTGAATTGAGCAGTGTCTGATCCTAATGGTGCAGTTGTAAGGATATGGCATTTGCAGATGAATTTACTCACCTTGACCACTCGTGTGAGGTCATTAAACTTCCTGCGGCACTGCATCCAGGTCCTTGGGGCTACACTGCTGGCATTGACTGCAACGTCTATCTGTTCCCATTGCCTTCTCAGAGTTTGTCTGGAGGACCTTCTGCCCTCCTGTGGGTCCAGGACTTCTCTCCTCTTGTCCACCTCTTGAACCAAGGCTTCCAGTGCTGCATCAGAGAATCTTGCAACCTGCTCTCTGCCCTGTTGCACCATCAATATGTCTTGTTCTTGCTCACACTCTCTTCCCCAGCCACTTCCAGCACCTGCTGCAACCAGAAGGCACCTCGCCTTTAAGAGGTGCAGGCTGCCTTTACGTAGTGCAGGCTAGCTTTAAGTGGTGCTAGTCTCACACGAGCTTGGGCCCCCTGCTAAGACATGCAGCGCACTCAGCACTGAGTTGCACGCTACCATTATTTAAATTAGCAGGCAGCACGAAGTGTGTGTGCTGCCTGCATGGGAAGGAATGGGCATGGATTAATTGCGCATCGCGATCCCTGTGCTCATTTTCAGGCCTTGTCTAATTTCTAGGCCTTAATAGCCTGGATATTAACAGGGGCGTGTTACGTAGGTGGGAGGGGGTGGAGTTTCGGACGGGAATCATGGAAGTCTGGGTTTCCCCACTCGCTGTTGAGTTTTAACTCTGCAGTGTGCGTCTTTTGTACTTCACAGGTTCCCCGTCCGGAGGTCAGCCTGCTTGAGAGGCTTGGCTTCCAGTTGGGTGGGGATGACTCCGAAGTAGGCTGCAGGAGCAGGTTGTTCCGATCCACGACCCTGGTGGTGGTGGTGGGGGGTTGGGGGCGAGGAGCGGGTCTGATGACGGGGAGAGCTTGGGGGGCCGGGGGGGGAAACACTCCTGATCCTCCTGGCCCACAAGCACTTACCTTCTCCCCGAAGCTGTCCTCGCCGCCCTTCAGCTGCCGGGTTTCCCCGAGCCCTTGGAAGGCTGGCCGGCCCCTGTAAAACCTGCAAAGCAGGTTAAATCAGAGGCTGCTCGCCTCATTAACATATTTACATTGCCAACTCACCTCCTGGGTGTGGTTTGGCTGCCCGTCCCTTGTCCCTCCTCCTTTGAACTCGACGCCTTACAACTGTCACCACGACCCCTCAAACTGCGGTCGTCGAGTACGAATTATCCTTCAGCGCCCAGTGAATGAAAAGCTGCTTCTGCTGCTGCCGGTTGGTTACCCAGCGAAAGATGCCACTGTGCCAGACTTGAAACGCAAGCCACTGGATGAGATCATGGTCTTTGTGTAACTTGTTGAAATAACTCAGAATGTCTGCAGATTGATACTTCTCCAAGTAACCACAGCTTATAGTAATTTGGTAATTGGAGTGTCCCAAGCTTCCGATGACAGAACTGTACCTCGACCAAACTCCCAATATTGGGAATATAGCACAGCTTACCCCAACTCCCAATATTGGGAATCTAGTACACCATGTCCAATCTCCCAATACTGGGGATAGAGAACAACTTGTCCAAACTCCCAATACTGGGAATCTAGTACACCTTGTCCCAATATTTGGAATTTTATCACTGTTCCTTTATTGTCACTGGGTCAAATTCTTGGAACTCCCTCCCAAACAGCACTGTGGGAGTACCTTCACCACACGGACTGCAGCGGTTCAAGAAAACGACACACCACCACCTTCTCAAGGGCAATTAGGGGTGGGCAATAAATGCTGGCCTTGCCAGCGGTGCCCAGATCCCATGAATGAATAAAAAATAACACATGGCACACGTTGTGGAAACTCCCATTTTTTGGAATCTAGAACACTGTGTTCAAACTCCCAATACTGGGAATAGGGAACAACTTATTCAAACTCACATTATTGGGAATCTAGTACTCCTTGTCCAAACTCCCAATATTTGGAATATACCAAACCTTGTCAAACTCCAAATAATGGGAATGTAGCACATCTTGCCCAAACTCCCAATCCTAGAATCATAGAAATTCATGGCGCAGAAGGAGGCCATTTGACCCATCGTGTTTGTGCTGGCTGAAAACGAGCTTTCCAGCCTAATCCCACTTTCCAGCTCTTAGTCCATAGCCTTGTAGGTTACAGCACTTCAAGTGCATGTCCAAATACTTTTTAAATGTGATGTTCAGGCAGTGAGTTCCAGATCCCCACCACCCTCTGGGTGAAAAAAGTTCTCCTCCACTCCCCTCTAATCCTTCTACCAATTACTTTAAATCTATGCCCCTTGGTTATTGACCTCTCTGCTAAGGGAAATAGGTCCTTCCTATCCATTCTATCAAGGCCCCTCATAATTTTATACACCTCAATTAAGTCTCTCCTCAACCTCTTCTGTTCCAAAGAAAACAACCCCAGCCTCTCCAATCTTTCCCCCTAGCTAAAATTCTCCGACCCTGGCAGCATCCTTGTAATTCTCCTCTGTACCCTCCCTGGTGCACTCACATCCTTCCTGTAATGTGGTGACCAGAACTGTACACAGTACTCTAGCTGTGGCGTAACTAGTGTTTTATACAGTTCAAGCATAACCGCCCTGCTCTTATATTCTATGCCTCGGCTAATAGAGGAAAGCATCCCGTAAGCTGGTAATATAGCACACCTTACCAAACTCCCAATATAGGGAATATTGCACAATTACCCAACCTCCCAGTAAGAGATGTGTGTTCACAGAGCTGGGAGTATCTGCTAAATGGAGTGGCTTGCTGTACAGAAAGGCAATGGGAGTTTGGTGAGTGTGGTAATTCAGTGCAGAGGGGGAAGGAGGTGCTTTAAACCAAGGGGCAATAGTAAATCTATAAATAATCAGTAATTAATTAGACCTAAAGGGATAAGAATAAAAATTAATTGGGTAGAGGATACTAATTGGGTAGAGGTTCCATCATTTAAAATGATGGAACAGCTCAGAATTGTTGCCTGCAATTCCTGTGCCATGTGGGCACTTCAGGGCGTTTCACGCGTCTTGGATAACCATGGCTGCAAATTTAATAGAGGAGGCGGGTTGGAGTCGGGTTGCCTGGTGGGTGGGTTCCAGTCCCGCTGCCAGTTTCAGCGGCTCCCGAATTGAGATTTTAATTTAATTGGCCAATTAAGTTGTAAAGTCTGTGGGTTGTGCAGTTAATTACGACACAGACTTCAGGAGCAACATACAACAGGACTTTACTATTCGAAGGTCAGGGCGAATCTGCCCTATAAATCATGCCACAGCACTTATATACCGGTGTGGTCACCGTCGGTATTACCGTATACAGAAGCCAAACAAGTAGTGCCACACCTAAAATAGTTCTCTTAAAGGTGAACGGTTACATACAATAGTCTCTTAAAGGTAGACGGTTACATACATCACAATCCTCCCTTTTTAGCTTACAACATACTATTTCTCATTAACATACATATATTCAACTTCAGGTAAACAATTTACAGATATAGTCTCTGTGGGAAACAGTTCACAGGTTCAGTCTCTGTGGGAACAGTGTATAGATTCAGTCTCTAGTCTTGACTCGGTCCGAACAACATCGCTGTGGTGTAGCCGGTTCACATTGCTAGCGTGACTCCTCCACTAGTCTTCCCCTTGACGTAACAGCTTGAACTTTCGTCCTGCTGAACCAGCAATGCTGACTTTTACAAACAGCTGTATTGCCTTGGTAATTTTTCTTACTTTCCAACTGATTTATCTCCCTTTGTAGGGCCCACGTGCATGATCTGGTAGGAGTGATAATGATTTTGATGGTTATCATCTTCTGCTTCTTCTTTTTCTTTTCTGCTTCTTGGAGACTCTCGGGGCTCCCTTATCAGCTGCCAGCTGTAGCGCCACCATCTCTCTATGTTCCTTAGACTTTAAGTGCTTCATCCTGATTTCTGCACTTTGGGAGTTTTCATCACAAGCTGGGCAGACCAGATCCTCGTAATATTCAGTGTCACTCAACAGGTCATGGTAATATTCGGTGTCGTCCTGAGCTAGTCTAGCAAGAGGGCCTGCTACTTCTTCCGTACCCAACTGGACGTTAGCCGACTGTTGTTCCCTCCCTAGACATCTTTCCTGAAGAGACTTCTTCATGCGTTCATATTCATCCCGCTCTTCCTGGGTTTCCTGCAAATCCTTCACTAATGACCTCGTTTGTGATTTCAATACTTCCCCTTCCCTCGGGGATTGATTGATCAGGCTATTCAATCCTTCTACTGGAGCAGCTGTTTCAACATTCTGCTGTTCACATTGACGTGATTCAGCGTACTTTTGGAATCCCTGTAAAATCTGTGTTGCAACCTCAGCTATTTCCATAACTTTTGAGAGCTCCGAACTCCTTCCCTTTGAAGATTGAAGCTCATGTTCAGATTGTTCCCATTGTAGAGTCTTGTCCTTCAGCATATGAAGGAGTTGGCTGACGGCTAACTCTTCCACGGGAACACTGTGGGTCAGAGTCTTCTCCATTTCATCCACCTTTTCCTCCAATGCTTTCACCTTCTTTTCCTCTTGTACTTTGGCTTCCAGCGCTCGGAGAAGTTGCGCCTTGATGCTCTCTAGCTCATGTTCAGAGGCCATTCTTACAGTCTCTGTGTTTCTTACAGTTCCCTTTTCTTCCACTGAACGGATTCCCAGTTGAATCTGTTCTTCAAGTTGTTGAATCTCGGTCATTGCCGCCCCATATTTGTCTTGGGTTTCCTTTAATATTTTTATGAGTTCTTGTACATCTTGTCTTTCAGGTTCTGCCATGTCTTTCACCTCTAATTTCTCATCTATGGATGGAACTTCTACCGATGAGTCTGTCTTGGCCTTGAGCTCATCAAGAATTTCCTGCAGCCTTTGGACTTCTTGCTCATGTTCAACCTTCAGTTGCTCATATGCTTCCACTGAAACTAGCTTTTCGGAGGTTGCCGAGTTAACCCCTTCCAGAATTGTAGCCTGGGCCTGTTCATACTGTTCTTTCAACTTCGCACACTCTGCTTGTAAGGAGTCGTAGAGAAGAACTGGAATAAAATCCTGGCTTCCTGCAGATTCCCCTTCATTTGCTTCTTCCTGCAAATATTCTAACTCCTGAACAGCATAAGGGAGATGTGATCGGTAATTGGTCACGATGGCTCTATGGTCGCTCTCTGCTTGAGCTAGCTGCTTCTGTTGTCTTTCCAGATTCTCCCACTCGGTGTCATAGAACTTTTTCATTGTTTTCATCTCTTGTACGAGACGGTAACTCAATTGTTCTAATTGTTGTCGTAATTTGAAATAAGTTTGAGTCCAAGCTCGGTGTTCTTCCGTCATGGATATGTCCGTAACTTGAACAGGCTCAGAATTTTCTGTCGAACTAGGCTGTCGTTGTTCGGTGGAGTTCTGTTCTGAAACTTTGTTCTTCTCTGGAGCATAAGCCTTTATGCATGCCTTCGTTTTTCCAACCTTCGTCGGCAAGTCCATTTCAGCCTTGTCTTTCATATTTGGGTTGGTCTTATCGTCATCCGTTTAAGAATCTGAGCTGATTGTCTGCACCGAGTCCTCACTCATTATGGCTTTTAGATAGTGCCATTCCATGTCTATTTTCTTGATCCACTCCCGTCCTAGAAGTGGTGGTCCTCCCTCATGTAGTACGTATAAGTTCATTCTTGGGTGTTCTTTACCCCTATCTCTCACTTTGACTCTTATCTTTCCCATGGGGTATACTTTATGCCCCGTGTATGTCTGCAATATGAACTTGGTATCTCTTAAGCGTATATGTGAGAATAGCCGGTGGTAATCCCTTCGATTTATGACTGATAGAGCTGATCCAGTATCCAACTCCATTTTCACTTGGATTCCAGCTATTTTTAGCATGACCCAGATAGTTTGTAGGTCAGCTTCCTTACTCACATTGTGAATTCTCAGACTACCCAGCTCCTGGCCGTTTGGGTCTGAGTCTGAATTCTGTTCGTCTGAACTCTTCTCAGCCACCTTGTGTACCTTGTTGTACTTTTCCTGTGATGGCTTCCTTTGGTTGTTGGTCCTTTGGTTGTTGGTCTTCTTCCCTGACCGGCATACCTTAGCTATGTGACCCAGTTTGCCACATTTCCTACATTCCTGGTTCTTAAACCAGCATTGGTTCTGGTCGTGTGTTGTCTTCCCACAACGATAGCATTTTGTTGTTGTCGAGGTAATTTGATCCACATGTAGTGCTGCTGTCTTTAGCTGCATTTCCGCAGTTCCCTTCGCTGCGGCTTCGTGCGATGCTGCAATAAGGACAGCCCTGTCAAGTGTAAGGTCATTCTCTTCGAGTAGTCGCTTTTGCGTTCCTTCCTTTGCCAACCCGCACACGAACTTGTCTCGCAATGCCTCTGTCAGATTCCCTCCAAACTGGCAGTATTTCGCTAGTCTACGCAGTTCGACCAAGTATTCTGCGTTGCTTTCGTCTTTCCGTTGCGTTCTCGCATAGAATTTGAATCGTTCAGCCAACATCAATGGTGTAGGGTTCAAGTGGTCCTTCAGGACAGCCACAATATCATCGAAAGTCTGATCCGCCGGTTTAGCTGGTGCTAGTAGATGCTTCAAGAGCCCATATGTCTTTGCGCCCATCGAGTTCAGCAAGGTTATAGCTTTGTCATCTTCTTCTATTTGATTGGCCTCACAATAGATCTCAATGCGTTCCATGTACGTGGCCCAGTCTTCTACTTCGGAATTAAAATCGTTGATGTTACCACGCTTAGGCATCTTCCTCTCTTTGGGAACAACACAAGTATTTCTTTAAATTATTATATCTTTTTTTTTCTAAGATGGCGGTTTTCCCGCGAAAATGGCGGTTTCCCGCTCTTATCTTCTCTCCCCGCCCACTTCAATGGCGGTTTCCCGCTTCTGTCTTCTTCCCCGCCTAATGGCGGCTTCCCACGTTTCTTCCCTAGCGGGAGGGGTACACTTTCCCCACGGGCGATGGCCGCTGGCTTTCAGGTTCACAGCCTGCGCGTCGGCTTCAAGGCTTTCCCTTTTTTTTTTTATTTTATGGCAGGGCGACCGGCTCTGGGTACCCCGTTGACGGCGAACAGGTTCAGCCGCTGGGCTGGCTCTCGCACAGTTCCCCTTGCTCGGCTCTGTCTCTCTCCCGCTCGCTCGGCTCTACCGGCGCTGGGTACCCCCCGTTGACGGAGGACAGTTCAGCCGCTGGACTGGCTCTCGCGCAGTCTCTCTTGGTCGGCTCTGCCTCTCCCGCTCGCTCGGACCCCAATCGCGCCTCCCAGCCCTCTCGCAGTCCGGTGCTTCTCTCCCCGGCTGCGGCTGAGTTTCTCTCTTCCCGCGCCTACGCTCCCGGTCGCAGCGCTTCGTGGCTTCGGTCACCGCCCGGCTTTTCCCGCCGGTCGCGGTCTCTCACGACGCCGTTGGACCCGACTTTTTGTCCGGCTCCTTTTCCCCCTCGACCGTGGTCGAGTGCCCAGCCCTTATCCTCCGGCTATTCTTTTCACTTTCCCTTACTCACAGTCACCGTGGCAGAAGGGACAGTCAGTGCCTGTTGCTGATGGAAGTTTTTGTCGCTAAAGTCTTCCTCCTTTCTATTGCTGCAGCCTTGAGTTTTCTCCCAGCCGAATTACGAGGGCGGTGGCCTCTTTTCGACGCTCTTTCGTTGCTTTGAAATTATTGTTGCCGCAAGGTACGATCGGACTCGTCGCCACTGTAAAGTCTGTGGGTTGTGCAGTTAATTACGACACAGACTTCAGGAGTAACATACAACAGGACTTTACTATTCGAAGGTCAGGGCGAATCTGCCCTATAAATCATGCCACAGCACTTATATACCGGTGTGGTCACCGTCGGTATTACCGTATACAGAAGCCAAACAAGTAGTGCCACACCTAAAATAGTTCTCTTAAAGGTGAACGGTTACATACAATAGTCTCTTAAAGGTAGACGGTTACATACACTACATAAGTGCCGTCGTACGTGCTGGCCAGTCCAATGACTGGGATCGGGTCTGTTACTTGCCTCTGATGAGGTCATTGCTGCAGTTGCTTTTAAAGGGCCCAGGCAGCCTCAGCCTTTCATTTCTCGTTTCTGCTGGTCTTTGAATGGGCCCAGGCTACAATGAGTGGTGCAAAGCCAAGGCTGCTCCATGTTTTAATGAGGACTCCCTCCAAGCTCTTGTGGAGGGAGTAAGAGGGCGCAGGGAGGTACTGTTCCATCCTGATGGCTGGAGGAAGACTCCTCAGCAAACAAAAGCAGCCTGGCTGCACATTGCTGAGGAGGTCAGCGCTAGGTCCATTTGTTCATGCACCTGGATCCAGTGCCGGAAACGGTTTAATGATCTTCTGCAATCAGCAAAAGTGAGTATCACATCACCTTCAATTTGCTTCCCTTCTCTTCTCGTCACCAGCACTCTGCATTGTCAGCCTGCTCCTCCACATCCCACCTTACCCGTACTTCCCTTGCACCCTTACCTATCCATCTCTCACTCTGTACTGAATCAGTTCACTATCATGCTATGCAACCCTCAAACTCACTCTCACTGTTATGCAATGACAACAACTAAAAAGGCACAGGGAGGATCCTTCCTCTTGCCACCTCTGTAGTGTCCGAGTATAAATAATACACGGACTGCAGGAGAACAATAATAAGAGGTATTTACTGAACAGAGGGTAACTTAAGACTGAAATACAGAAGCCTGCTATGGCTTTATATACAGGGGTGGTCACTGCCGGTACTGCAGTATAGAATCAGTTCTTCTCTTAAAGGTACATACACAACAATTCCTCCCCTTTTAGATAAACAGTACATAACATTCATTTAACAACTAAATAATAACTAATTACAATTACAATTTTCTCTGTACTATATACATCAACTGAAATAATCATTTATAAGTTCAGTCTTTGAGGAGGCTTCCTGATCCTGACTGGATAGCGCCTTTCTCGAGTATCCTGTTCTTGCGGCGGAGTTGATTCTGGCTCATTGTCCTTGGTTGGTTCGTCATCTTCCAATACCACTGCTTCTGAGGTAGACGCAATCTGTACTTCGGATTGATTAACAGGTGCACCTGCTCGTGGTATGGGTTTGGCTTGTTCCTGTGACTCTAGAATCTGGTCAGCATGGCGTCTCACGATGCTCTCTCCAATGTCCACTGTGTACATTAGTGGTCCCTGCTGTGTGCATATCGTTCCTGGCTGCCATTTTTCTGTTCGGTAGTCGCGGGCCAAGACTGGTTGCCCTATCTTGAAGCTCCTTGGTTGGCTTCTCATTTATGTGCTGGAATTGATTATCCTCAACATCTCGTCTTATGTTTGGTTTGAGCAAATCCAGGTGACATCTTAGCCTTTGGTTGAAGAACATTATGGCTGGAGCTTGGTTGGTGACTGCATGTGTCGCATTCCGGTAAGCAAACAAGAAATTATCCACCTTGTGTTGTAGTGGTATGTCGTCATTATGCATTGCCTTTATTGCCTTTTTAAAGGTCTGAACAAACCTCTCAGCCAATCCATTTGTGGCTGGATGATATGGGGCAGATGTGTAATGCTTCACCCCATTATTCCTCAGAAACCTCCGGAAATCCTCTGACACAAACTGTGGCCCATTGTCGGAGCAAATCTGTTCTGGCAAGCCATTCCTGGTGAAGATGGTCCATAGGACTGCAATAGTTTTCTCCGTGGTGGTGGAGGACATTTTGATGACCTCTGGCCATTTCGAATGGGCGTCCACAGCGATTAGGAACATTGAGTCCATAAATGGACCAGCAAAATCAATGTGTACCCATTGCCATGGAGATGAGGGCCACTCCCATGGATGTAGCGGGGCCTGTGGTGGAGCGTTTTGGACCTTCTGGCATCCTGTGCATCTCTTGGTCATATCCTCGATATCTTTATCGATTCCCGGCCACCACACAAACGCCCTGGCTAGGCTCTTCATTTTTACCCCTCCCAGATGACCCTCATGAAGCTCATTGAGCACTCTATCTCTCAACTTGGGTGGAGTTACCACGCGGGATCCACACATCAAGGTCCCCCGGCACACTGACAGCTGTTCCCTCCTTGGCGAGAATGCTGGCAACAGTGAGTCGCCATGTGCTGGCCATCCCTTCACCGTCAAATCATAGACCTGAGAGAGTGTCGGGTCATTTCGGGTTTCCTTCTCTTTACTTGAGTTTGTAACAGGTAGACATTCGACTATGGTCGCATGGAATACCTCAACAGGGTCCACTGCAGGTGCTTCCTCTACCGTAGGCAATGGTAGGTGCGACAGCCCATCAGCGTTTCCATGCTGTTTCGTACCCTTGTACTCTATGTCGTACTGATGTGCCCCTAGAAAAAGTGACCATCTTTGCAGCTGTTGTGCCGTCATCACCGGAACACCCTTCTTTGGGTTAAAAATGGAGACCAGGGGCTGATGATCAGTCAGTAGGGTGAATTTCTGCCTGTGCAGATAGTGATTGAACTTCTTCACCCCCCACACCAGGCTGAGGGCCTCCCTGTCAATCTGGGCGTAGTTACGCTCGGCTGAGGTTAACGAGCGCGACGCAAAGGCTATTGGCCTCTCTGAACCGTCAAGGAATTTGTGTGACAGCACCGCTCCGATGCCATAGGGAGACGCATCACATGCTAACCGAATCGGTGGTGTTGGATTGTAGTGGGCCAATACTTCTTTTGAAGTGATTAGGCATTTACATTTCTGAAAGGCACGCTTACACTCATCACTCCATTTCCATGTTACTCCAGTTTGCAGCAGGGTGTTCAGTAGGTGCAGAATTGTAGATAAATTCGGCTAGAACTTATGGTAGTAGTTCACCAACCCGAGGAACGACCTCAGTTGCGACACATTTTCCGGTGCTGGAGCCTTGACTACAGCCTCAATCTTGTCCGGCGACTTATGCAACCCTTCCTCATCAATCATGTGGCCACAATACGAGATTTGTCTCCTGAAGAACTCACATTTGGGGCGGTTGGCTCGTAGCCCATATTCCTGTAATCTCGTGAGCACCTGCTCCAGGTTGGCAAGTTGTTCACTGTCATTTTCGCCCGTAACCAGGATGTCGTCCAAATAACACTGGGTACCCGGGATCCCTTGCAGGACTTGTTCCATCGCCCTCTGCCAAATAGCTGGGGCTGATGCTACCCCGAACACCAGTCGATTGTACTGGTAAAGGCCTTTGTGAGTGTTTATCGTGAGGTATTTCCTAGATGCTTCTTCCACCTCCATTTGTAGATACGCTTGGGCCAGATCAATCTTTGTAAAGCGTTTCCCTCCAGATAGTGAGGCGAAAATATCTTCTATCTGTGGAAGTGGATATTGTACTGTGTGCAGGACTGGGTTCACAGTTACCTTGAAGCCCCCACAGATGCGAACCTTCTTCGGTTCCCCAGGCGTGCTGCTTAATGATTTCTTCATTACAGGAACGATGGGTGTGGCCCACTTGCTCCAGTCCACCTTGGACAGCACACCCGAACACTCCAGACTCTCCAGCTCTGCTTCAACGGCTGGGTGGATCGCGTAAGGTACCGGTCTGTCCTTAAAAAATTTTGGGCTTGCGTTATTTTCGATTTTTATCGTTGCCGTTACTCCTTTTAGAGTCCAAAGTCCTTGTTGGAACACCTCTTTCGCGTCAGTTAGAATCTTTGACAGTTGTCCAGGTGTGACGTCATCATCCTTTTTATCAGTCACAGTTAGCGCCTGAATGGAATGCACATCCAATTGTATTTTTCGGATCCATTCACGTCCCAATAATGGTGGTCCTCCATCTGGTAGTATATATAGACACAGTTTCTGTGTTTCCTTGCCGTTGTATTCAACTGGCACCCTTATTTTTCCTCTGGGGTAAACTTTTTTCCCCATGTATGTCTTCAATGCAATGGACGTGTCTTTCAAGGGTATGTGTGGGAATAGCCGCTCATAGTCTCGTTGATTCTTGACAGTTAGGGCTGATCCTGTGTCCAATTCCATCTTTACTGGGGACCCTGCTATCATGAGGGTGACCCAAATGGTTCGGTGATCCTCCTTTGCGATCACGTTGTGTAACTTTAGGCAACTTAGTCTCCTGCTCCCAGAGTCCTTATCACTCTCCTGATCTTCCGAACTACTGTCTGTCAATTTCTTTACTTTCTTGTACTTTTCCTTAGTAGTTCTTGTAGTGTTGATTTTCTTTCCCGACCTGCAGACTCTTGCTATGTGTCCCATTTTCCCACATTGCCTGCATACTTTGTCCTTAAACCAGCAGTCCTTCTGATCGTGGGTTGTTCTGCCGCAGCGATAGCACTTTTCTGCTCCATACGCCATTTCATTAGCGCTGTATTCTTGTGGTTTCTGTTGTATTTCCGCAGCTCCCCGTGCTGCTGCTTCGTAGGATACTGCCACGCTGAAAGCCTGTTCTAGCATCAGGTCCTTTTCCGAAAGTAGTCGTTTCTGGGTTCTTTCACTCTGGAGCCCGCAGACAAACTTATCCCGTAAGGTGTCTGCCAGTCCTGCTCCGAACTGGCAGTGCTTTGATAACCTGCGTAGTTCCGTAAGATAGTCAGCATTGCTGTCATCTTTGTGCTGGTTTCTTTTATGGAACTTGAATCTTTCTGCTATCAGCAGCGGTGTAGGGTTTAGGTGTTCCTGTAAGATATTAACAATCTCTTCAAAACTTTTCTCCATTGGTTTAGCTGGGGTAATTAAATTCCGCAATAGGCCGTACGTTCTCGCGCCCATCAAATTTAATAGTACCGACGCCTTCTTTCCATCGGCCACCTCATTTGCCTTGCAGTACACTTCAATTCTTTCCACATACGTGATCCAGTCTTCTACCTCGTTGTCAAAAGCAGTGATACTGCCACTTTTCGGCATCTTGGGTGATTTAAAATGGCGCCTCCCGCGCTTTTTCTTCTTCTCCAATGGATTAAAATGGCGCCTCCCGCGCTTTTCCTTCTTCCCCAATGGAATAAAATGGTGCCTCCCGCGCTTTTCCTTCTTCCCCTTGCTGCCACGCTGCTCCTAGCGCTCTGCAGGGTAATGGCAGCGACCCGCAGCTTTGGCGTGTCTCACTTTTCCTTCCCCTTGTTTTATTTTCGCTACTCTGCCCGGTTCTTGAGCACCGACCGCGCCCTGTGCGCTCCACCCTCTCTCTCTCTTTTCCTCCCGACGACGCTGCACAGCCCCTTTGCAGAGCCGCTCGATCGAGCTCGAGCCCGCCGCAGTCCGGAAGGGTCAGCGCACTACCTGCTACCAGCACGATTTGCTGGAACACCTTGACTGGGGAGCCAAGCCCAGCTCTCCACAGCCTCTCCTGCAACTCTCCGAACTCCGATGGATCCTTGGGCGGTTGCCCGTGGTCGACGCCTGTTGTTCTGACTTTGACCTCCAAAAGCTTCTTCTCAGGGAAAGATCCCCGTGAGGTGATGCAGTACTGCAGGTGAGTTCGAACCTGTTCGTCGCCAATGTAGTGTCCAAGTATAAATAATACACGGACTGCAGGAGTACAATAATAACAGGTATTTACTGAACAGAGGGTAACTTAAGACTGAAATACAGAAGCCTGCTATGGCTTTATATACAGGGGTGGTCACTGCCAGTACTGCAGTATAGAATCAGTTCTTCTCTTAAAGGTACATACACAACAACCTCACTCCATCCTGGCTTCCCTCTAAGATTCAACCTTATGAATTCTTCACACTCACTCCATCATTCTAGCTGAAACTCCACTTGTGTCCCGCCTTGCAGGAAAAGATAGTCCACAATAAGAGGGAGAGAGCGAAGACAGGAGGAGGCCCACCATCCTTGGCAACATTGGCAAGTGTTGAGGAGGCTGCGCATGAGATCGTGGCAGGTGGCGAGGAGCTGGAAGTGGGGGACGGAGAGACGGGCGCACTAGAGGAAGCTGGTGACAGAATAGATTTTCAACTCTCGCATTTAGATTTCATGATTGACTGCAATGGCATATGATGTTCATAAAGGTTGACTTTGGATCATCTGCACAATAGGATGTGTCTGCTACCTAAAAATCTGATGTCTAATTCATGCCTTTACTCTCCCACAGGACCATCGAGAGCCCCCCTCCCCACTGTCCAGGAGGAAGAGCCAGACAAATCCTCAGAGGAACCTGCAGCCTCTGAGGGAGCAGCATCACCAGGACTCAGCGCACCCAGCACCAGCGCAGATACGCACACCTTGGCGGGTCATTCACGACATAGAGTAATGTTGTCACCTGGTGTATCACAGCTCACAAGTGAGCATCAGCAGATGCTGGAGACAGCGAGAGCATTGGAGAGTCCTTGTCAGAGGTCGCAGGACTCTCCGAGCTCAGCTCAGCTGTGTCTCTGGGGCCATCCAGAAAGAGAGTGGTGCTGGAACTCCAGGAACAAGTGCAGGAGTCTCTGACAGGGTTTGCCTCCAGGGTAACTGCGAGTGTGGAGAGAATGGAAGAATCCATCTCTCACATGAGCACTGCCTTTGTGGAGGCAATGGCGCATGAACGTGCTGCCATGTAGAGGGTGGCAACCTCCATAGCGGTCATAAGTCACCAGACACACGAGAACATGGTGACTCTTCTAAATAGATGGTCTGCTATGGAGGATAGATGGGCATCTATT
Source organism: Somniosus microcephalus (assembly GCF_052327205.1). Lineage (NCBI taxonomy): Eukaryota > Metazoa > Chordata > Chondrichthyes > Squaliformes > Somniosidae > Somniosus > Somniosus microcephalus. The sequence goes on along the minus strand of NC_140989.1, from coordinate 168,676,388 downwards.
GAGGAGAGACACCAGAGGTACATGGACGTCCCCATTATGAGGATTGTCAGTGCTGAGATGGGTCCTTATGGCCCCACTGATGTGCAGCAAGATGCCCTCCAGCCACTTGCGAGCACTGAAGTGCGGGCGACCCATGAGAGGTGGGTGGCAGACAAGAAGGAAGTGTGGGATCCTCTCCAAGTGCTCACACGACCATGCCACTGTGGAGCCCTCGGTCAGAGCCCCAGGTTCCTCACCCAACTGAGATGGCTGTCTCAGCCTCTGCTACAGCCGCAGGAAGAGCAGACTGTGGAGGAGCCCTTCCAGTCTCCCAAACCCAGAGGACGCCCACCAAAGGCATCTAAGCAGGTGCACCATCAATGTGAGCCAGGTGCCTCTACATCTGTTGAGGCCACAGGGGAAGCACCACGTAGAAGCACAGGTAAGAGGAAGCTAATACACAAATAGTCACAAGGGTAGTCACTTGGGTGTTTTGTTCTGTTGTATATTTTCAATTGTCATCCTTTTGTGGTGAGATTAAACAAAAGTGATGGCAAACAGTGAAGTTCTGGCCTATGTGTTCTAGGAAATGGAAGTTGCACATTGAGGGCTCAGAGCAACTTGCATTTGTAATGATGGTGCTGAGAGTGATAGGAAAGCACCATTTATTGGAGGGATGATGTATGGCGTGTTAAGAAGGTTGTCCACAAATTGCTAGCTATATGCCAGCCACCTGTGGTTGAAGCATAAGCTTACGCGAATCTGGCATGGATGAGTACATCCCTTGCGTTACGGCCAGCAATGTGGCCAGCTGCTGCATTGGCCACATCCAGCCCTGCAAGGCATGCCTCCTCCTCCTCATCCTCTTCTTCCTCCTCCTCCTCCTCATCCTCCCCCTCTTCCTCCGAGGATGCTTTGCACTGAGCCACTTGTTCCTCAGGCAGCAGTAAGCCACGCTAATGCGTGATGTTGTACAGGACACAGCAGACCACAATGATTCTGGACACCCTGGCTGGTGCATTCTGCAGGGCTCCACCAGATCTGTCGAGGCATCGGAATCGCATTTTGAGCAAGCCGATGTTTTGCTCTATGATGCTTCTGGTGGAAATGTGGCTCACATTGTACCACTCCTCAGCCTCGTTTGATGGCCTCCTCATTGGTGTCATGAGCCATTTTTTCAGGGGATAGCTCTTGTTGCCAAGTAGCCACTTGGAAAGTTGAGTTGGCAGATTGAAGAGCTGAGGCACAGTAGACTGCCGCAGGATGGAGTCATGGCAACTACCAGGGTACTTGGTGCAAACATGCATGATGATCTTCCTGTGGTTACTCACCAGCTGGACGTTAAGGGAGTGGAAGCCCTTGTGGCTGACAAAAACAGATGGGTTGTGATGGGGTGCACTAATGGCCACATGTGTGCAGTCTATGATGCCCTGCACCCGTGGGAAGCTTGCCATCTTTGCAAAGCCAACTGCATGCGAAGTTACGCTTGCTTCATCCATGGAGAAATGGAAGTAATTGTGCGCCTTTGCAAAGAAGGCATCGGTAGTCTGCGTGTGCGGCCGACTGGGAGATGCCGCTGATGTCTGCAGCTGATCCTTGGAAGGAGCCCGAAGCAAAGAAGTTGAGCGTGGTGGTGACTTTGACAGCCACTGGTAAGGTGTGTCCACATGCTCCTCTGTGCTCCAGGTGTTGGTGTAGCATTGCACAGATGTCAGCGACTACCTCTCGCGAAAGTCTCAGCCTCTTTTGGCACTGCTGCTCACTCATGTTGAGGAAGCTCATCCTCTGCCTGTAAACCCGGTGTTGGGGGTATCTCCTGTGGTGCGGTGCAACCCTGCCCTTCGCTCTGTGCAGCATCAGGTGGGTGAGGAGAAGGTTGGCACTCCTGCTGTTGGCGCTGCTGCGCTGCCTGGTTGCGATGCTGCTGCGGCTGCTCTTCCTCTGAATCTGATGAGCAGGATGAGAGGATATAAATGGTTCCCATACCGCTGGTATATATCGCAGTCGAGGAATGGAGGTTGTTTGTGCTCAGACAAATTGGCCAGAGGGTATTCCAAGGAGGTCACACAGCAGATGGAATTCAGCCTCAGCACTCACAAGATTAGTAGAGCTGTGTAGGAAAAGGCAGGCAGTGCAGGAATCCTCCGGGAGTGTGGCACTCTCAAACCAGTTTTCAGTGCTTTATACTGGTGAGGGTGACAATACCTCGGGGGACTGCAGCCTAGAACACACCCACAGCACTGTGGGGCAAATGACAGCACAGGGGTGCGCAGCAAAGTATAGAAATGCAGTGGCCATAGGGGATTCGATAGTAAGTGGGATAGACAGGTGTTCCTGCAGTCACCGACGTGAGTCCCGCATGGTGTCTTACCTCCCTGGTGCCGGGGTAAAGGACATCACTGAGAGGGCGCAGGACATTTTGAGGGGGATGGGGAACAGCCAGAAATCATGGTCCATGTGGGAACCAATGAGGTCAGAAGGAAAAGGGCTGAGGTTCTGCACTCAGAGTTTCAGGAGCTCGGGAGGAAATTAAAGAGCAGGATCTCAGAGGCAGTAATCTCAGCATTACTGCCAGTGCCACACACTAGTGAGTGTAGGAATAATAGGATAAGACAGGTTGAGGCGTGGCTGGAGAAATGGTGGGGGAGGGAGGACTTCAGATTCCAGGGACATTGGGACCAGTTCTGGGCAGGAGGGACCTGTTCAAGGTGGATGGGTTGAAACTCAACAGAGCTGGGACTAGTGTCCTCCTGGGATGTTTAACTGGTACTGTGTGGAGGGATTGAACTAATTTGGAAGGGGGATGGGCATCAGGATGAAAAATTGGAGAGGCGAATCAATGTGCACAGAGGACTGGGAGAGACAATTAGCACCAGAGTAAAGAATAGTTCAGAAATAGGAAGAATCAGACAGGGGGCAAATGCGAGGCAGTCTAAAATGGGTTTGGAGAGCATGTGCCTAAATGTACGTAACGTAGTAAATAACGTTTTTGATCTACAGGGACATGTTGCCACATGGGAACATGAATAACAGAGACCTGGCTACAAGGTATTTTGGAAAGATATAGGGAAGGTAAAAAGGGGGTTAGCAGTATTGATCAAAAAGCTATTATAGCACCGAAGAGGGGTGATGTATGTGAGGGGGCAACAACAGAATCTATTTGGTTAGAATTAAGGAACAATAGAGGAGCTATTATACTACTTGGTGTACACTATAGGCCACTAAATAGTGGGAAGGTGATAGAGGAGCAGATTTGCTGGTCAGTTACAAAAAGCATAGAAGCATAGAAGCATAGAAGATAGGAGCAGGAGTAGGCCATTCGGCCCCTCGAGCCTGCTCCACCATTCAATGCGATCATGGCTGATCATCCAAATTCAGTACCCGGTCCCTGCTTTCTCCCCATACCCCTTGATCCCTTTAGCCTTAAGAAATATATCCAACTCCTTCTTGAATATATTTAATGTATTGGCCTCTACTGCCTTCTGTGGTAGAGAATTCCACAGGTTCACCACTCTTTGGGTGAAGAAATTCCTCCTCATTTCTGTCCTAAATGGCCTACCCCTTATCCTTAGACTGTGACCCCTGGTTCTGGACTCCCCGACCATCGGGAACATCCTTCCTGCATCTAGTCTGTCCAGTCCTGTCAGAATTTTATAAGTTTCAATGAGATCCCCTCTCATTCTTCTAAACTCCAGCGAGTACAAGCCCAATCGACACAATCTCTCCTCATACGTCATTCCTGCCATCCCAGGTATCAGCCTGGTGAATCTTCGCTGCACTCCCTCCATGGCAAGAACATCCTTCCTCAGATAAGGCGACCAAAACTGCACACAATACTCAAGATGTGGTCTCACCAAGGCCCTGTATAACTGCAGCAAGACATCCTTGTTCCTGTACTCAAACCCTCTCACTATGAAGGCCAACATGCCATTTGCCTTCTTAACCGCCTGCTGCACCTGCAAGCTTACCTTCGGTGACTGGTGCACAAGACACCCAGGTCTCATTGCACTTCCCCTTCTCCCAATCTATTGCCGTTCAGATAACAATCTGCCTTCCTGATTTTGACACCAAAGTGGATAACCTCGCATTTATCCACATTATGCTGCACCTGCCCAATCACCCAACCTGTCCAAATCATACTGGAGTTTCTCTGCATCCTCCTCACAGCACACATGCCCACCCAGCTTTGTGTTGTCTGCAAATTTGGAGATATTACATCTAGTTCCCTTGTCTAGATCATTAATATGTATTGTGAATAGCTGGGGTCCAAGGACCAATCCCTGCGGTACCCCACTAGTCACTGCCTGCCACTCGGAAAAAGACCCGTTTATTCCAACTCTTTGCTTTCTGTCTGCCAACCAGTTCTCTATCCAAGTCAATACCTTGCCCCCAATCCCATGTGCCTTAACTTTACACGCTAATCTCTTATGCGGGACCTTATCGAAAGCCTTCTGAAAGTCCAAATACACCACATCCACTGGTTCTCCCTTATCTATTTTACCAGTTACATCCTCAAAAAATTCCAGTAGATTAGTCAAGCACGATTTACCTTTTGTAAATCCATGTAAAAGATGCAAGAACTACTGAGTAGTGATAAAGAGAGATTTCAATTATCTATATCTCTCTCTCTCTTCCGCCCCACCCCCCCCACACCACCCCAGTCGCTCTCTCTCTCTCTTCCAACAACAACATGCCCTCGAAAAAGCCTCGGCACCGCCGGGCACCCCCAGCTAGTCTATATATCTAAAAGACCTCTTCTGTCTGTCTGTCTGTCTGTCTGTCTGTCCGTTCTCTATACGTTTGAAAGTTATAGAGTGTACCGACGCGCGCGTCACGTCAAAAGAAAGCTTACGATTACAGACCGGTCATAGGCATATTTACGTTTCGGCCGGACAAAAATCGCGCCCGCGGTA